>NW_026705135.1:0-613466 GCF_029867415.1 Vicia villosa | reverse complement strand
ATAAGAGCAACTTGAGAAATCAAATGAAATTTGAAAGAGAGATCAAAATTATAGATTTGGAATTGGAGAGAATAGTTGCATGAAATAGGGTTTATGAGAGGTCAAACGGTCTTTATATAGCACATGGAAGAGGGACAATAGGGAACTTGCACTTAAAAATTGCTTAATCACCAAGTTTATAATGTTTGCACACGTGAGGTGGCTAATTTAAAAGAAGCGTTTTGGTTTCTATCCATGGCCAAATTTTTGTGTTTTGGGCTCTTTCATAAAGTGAGAATTAGATCCTCCGAAGATGGGCCAAAAAGAATTAGTAGATGTAGTGATTTGAAAAAGTTACCAAAAATGGCTAAAATGTAAAAAGGAGGTCCAATGGGCAAAGTACTTGGTTTGGTTGGTTTAGGAAAACCACATGTGGTGCATATTGGCATAAGATGAGGTCTAGACCTTGAGATTTGACCTAAAAACCTGACATTAACATTTTGGTGTTAAATGGACTTTTGGTGAAAAAGGAATGGGAAGCCTACTTTCACCATGCATAACTCTCTCAATTTTGAACCAATGGACAGTAAATTGGACTTTATGGAAAGGAAAAACTTTTTCCTACAACTTTTACGTTCGGAACTTTTTGATTTGAAGCTTGTAAAGTACCTTAAAACAGCCATGAAAATGAAGCCTACATACTAAATCAGATGTGCTTAAGAACTACGATTTAAGTATTTTGCTTACAATAACCATAACTCTCTCTGTTAGTATTCAATGATCATGATCTTTATACGAATAGAAAGGGGATAGAAAAATGAACAACCGGAACCCTGAACCTTGAACCCTAAAGCCTGAACCCTGAACTCTAAACCCTAATAAACCCTAAACCCAAATAAACCTTAATACCTTATAAACCCTAAACCCTAATAAACCTTAAACCCTAATAAAACCCAAACACTCATAAACCATAAACCCAATAAACCTTAAACCCTAATAAACCCTAATAAACTTTCAACCCTTCTCATACCTATTGAATGAGTCAGCTAAAGATGCATGAACATGTTTTTAAACATCAAAATTCTACGATGAGAGTGATTTAAGCTTAAGGAAACTTAATTGGTGGTAAATAAATCCATAATTCCTTGCACTTTGAGTTTTAGAAACCCATTGAATCTTAATCTTTAAGCTTGAATAAGATGAACAATAAAGGTAGCAATAAGAGAAACTTGAGAAATCAAATGAAATTTGAAAGAGAGCTCAAAATTATAGATTTGGAATTGGAGAGAATAGTTGCATGAAATAGGGTTTATAAGAGGTCAAACGGTCTTTATATAGCACATGGAAGAGGGACAATAGGGAACTTGCACTTAAAAATTGCTTAATCACCAAGTTTATAATGTTTGCACACGTGAGGTGGCTAATTTAAAAGAAGCGTTTTGGTTTCTATCAATGGCCAAATTTTTGTGTTTTGGGCTCTTTCATAAAGTGAGAATTAGATCCTCCAAAGATGGGCCAAAAAGAATTAGTAGATGTAGTGATTTGAAAAAGTTACCAAAAATGGCTAAAATGTAAAAAGGAGGTACAATGGGCAAAGTACTTGGTTTGGTTGGTTTAGGAAACCCACATGTGGTGCATATTGGCATAAGATGAGGTCTAGACCTTGAAATTTGACCTAAAAACCTGACATAAACATTTTGATGTTAAATGGACTTTTGGTGAAAAAGGAATGGGAAGCCTACTTTCACCATGCATAACTCTCTCAATTTTGAACCAATGGACAGTAAATTGGACTTTATGGAAAGGAAAAACTTTTTCCTACAACTTTTATGTTCGGAACTTTTTGATTTGAAGCTTGTAAAGTACCTTAAAACAGCCATGAAAATGAAGCCTACATACTAAATCAGATGTGCTTAATAACTACGATTTAGGTATTTTGCTTACAATAACCATAACTCTCTCTGTTAGTATTCAATGATCATGATCTTTATACGAATAGAAAGGGGATAGAAAAATGAACAACCGGAACCCTGAACCTTGAACCCTAAAGCCCGAACCCTGAACTCTAAACCCTAATAAACCCTAAACCCAAATAAACCTTAATACCTTATAAACCCTAAACCCTAATAAACCTTAAACCCTAATAAAACCTAAACCCTCATAAACCATAAACCCTTATAAACCCAATAAACCTTAAACCCTAATAAACCCTAATAAACTTTCAACCCTTCTCATACCTATTGTTTGAGTCAGCTAAAGATGCATGAACATGTTTCTAAACTTCAAAATTCTACAATGAGAGTGATTTAAGCTTAAGGAAACTTAATTGGTGGTAAATAAATCCATAACTCCTTGCACTTTGAATTTTAGAAACCCAGAGAATCTTGATACTTAAATTTGAATAAGATGAACAATAAAAGTAGCAACAAGAGAAACTTGAGAAATCAAATGAAATTTGAAAGAGAGCTCAAAATTATAGATTTGGAATTGGAGAGAATAATTGCAAGAAATAGGGTTTAGAAGAGGTCAAACGGTCTTTATATAGCACATGGAAGAGGGACAATATGGAACTTGCACTTAAAAATTGCTTAATCACCAAGTTTATAATGTTTGCACACGTGATGTGGCTAATTTAAAAGAAGCGTTTTGGTTTCTATCCATGGCCAAATTTTTGTGTTTTGGGCTCTTTCATAAAGTGAGAATTAGATCCTCCGAAGATGGGCCAAAAAGAATTAGTAGATGTAGTGATTTGAAAAAGTTACCAAAAATGGCTAAAATGTAAAAAGGAGGTCCAATGGGCAAAGTACTTGGTTTGGTTGGTTTAGGAAACCCACATGTGGTGCATATTGGCATAAGATGAGGTCTAGACCATGAAATTTGACCTAAAAACCTGACATTAACATTTTGGTGTTAAATGGACTTTTGGTGAAAAAGGAATGGGAAGCCTACTTTCACCATGCATAACTCTCTCAATTTTGAACCAATGGACAGTAAATTGGACTTTATGGAAAGGAAAAACTTTTTCCTACAACTTTTATGTTCGGAACTTTTTGATTTGAAGCTTGTAAAGTACCTTAAAACAGCCATGAAAATGAAGCCTACATACTAAATCAGATGTGCTTAAGAACTACGATTTAGGTATTTTGCTTACAATAACCATAACTCTCTCTGTTAGTATTCAATGATCATGATCTTTATACGAATAGAAAGGGGATAGAAAAATGAACAACCGGAACCCTGAACCTTGAACCCTAAAGCCTGAACCCTGAACTCTAAACCCTAATAAACCCTAAACCCAAATAAACCTTAATACCTTATAAACCCTAAACCCTAATAAACCTTAAACCCTAATAAAACCTAAACCCTCATAAACCATAAACCCTTATAAACCCAATAAACCTTAAACCCTAATAAACCCTAATAACCTTTCAACCCTTCTCATACCTATTGTTTGAGTCAGCTAAAGATGCATGAACGTGTTTCTAAACTTCAAAATTCTACAATGAGAGTGATTTAATCTTAAGGAAACTTAATTGGTGGTAAATAAATCCATAATTCCTTGCACTTTGAGTTTTAGAAAACCAGAGAATCTTGATACTTAAATTTGAATAAGATGAACAATAAAGGTAGCAACAAGAGAAACTTGAGAAATCAAATGAAATTTGAAAGAGAGCTCAAAATTATAGATTTGGAATTGGAGAGAATAATTGCAAGAAATAGGGTTTAGAAGAGGTCAAACGGTCTTTATATAGCACATGGAAGAGTGATAATAGGGATTTTGCACTTAAAAATTGTTTAATCACCAAGTTTAAAATGTTTGCACATGTGAGGTGGCTATTGTAAAAGAAGAGTTTTGGATTCTATCAATGGCCAAATTTTTGTGTTTTGGGCTCTTTCATAAAGTGAGAATTAGATCCTCCAAAGATGGGCCAAAAAGAATTAGTAGATGTAGTGATTTGAAAAAGTTACCAAAAATGGCTAAAATGTAAAAAGGAGGTACAATGGGCAAAGTACTTGGTTTGGTTTGTTTAGGAAACCCACATGTGGTGCATATTGGCATAAGATGAGGTCTAGACCTTGAAATTTGACCTAAAAACCTGACATTAACATTTTGGTGTTAAATGGACTTTTGGTGAAAAAGGAATGGGAAGCCTACTTTCACCATGCATAACTCTCTCAATTTTGAACCAATGGACAGTAAATTGGACTTTATGGAAAGGAAAAACTTTTTCCTACAACTTTTATGTTCGGAACTTTTTGATTTGAAGCTTCTAAAGTACCTTAAAGCAGCCATGAAAATGAAGCCTACATACTAAATCAGATGTGCTTAAGAACTACGATTTAGGTATTTTGCTTGCAATAACCATAACTCTCTCTGTTAGTATTCAATGATCATGATCTTTATACGAATAGAAAGGGGATAGAAAAATGAACAACCGAAACCCTGAACCTTGAACCCTAAAGCCTGAACCCTGAACTCTAAACCCTAATAAACCCTAAACCCAAATAAACCTTAATACCTTATAAACCCTAAACCCTAATAAACCTTAAACCCTAATAAAACCTAAACCCTCATAAACCATAAACCCTTATAAACCCAATAAACCTTAAACCCTAATAAACTTTCAACCCTTCTCATACCTATTGTATCAGTCAGCGAAAGATGCATGAACATGTTTCTAAACTTCAAAATTCTACGATGAGAGTGATTTAAGCTTAAGGAAACTTAATTGGTGGTAAATAAATCCATAATTCCTTGCACTTTGAGTTTTAGAAACCCATTGAATCTTAATCCTTAAGCTTGAATAAGATGAACAATAAAGGTAGCAATAAGAGCAACTTGAGAAATCAAATGAAATTTGAAAGAGAGATCAAAATTATAGATTTGGAATTGGAGAGAATAGTTGCATGAAATAGGGTTTATGAGAGGTCAAACGGTCTTTATATAGCACATGGAAGAGGGACAATAGGGAACTTGCACTTAAAAATTGCTTAATCACCAAGTTTATAATGTTTGCACACGTGAGGTGGCTAATTTAAAAGAAGCGTTTTGGTTTCTATCCATGGCCAAATTTTTGTGTTTTGGGCTCTTTCATAAAGTGAGAATTAGATCCTCCGAAGATGGGCCAAAAAGAATTAGTAGATGTAGTGATTTGAAAAAGTTACCAAAAATGGCTAAAATGTAAAAAGGAGGTCCAATGGGCAAAGTACTTGGTTTGGTTGGTTTAGGAAAACCACATGTGGTGCATATTGGCATAAGATGAGGTCTAGACCTTGAGATTTGACCTAAAAACCTGACATTAACATTTTGGTGTTAAATGGACTTTTGGTGAAAAAGGAATGGGAAGCCTACTTTCACCATGCATAACTCTCTCAATTTTGAACCAATGGACAGTAAATTGGACTTTATGGAAAGGAAAAACTTTTTCCTACAACTTTTACGTTCGGAACTTTTTGATTTGAAGCTTGTAAAGTACCTTAAAACAGCCATGAAAATGAAGCCTACATACTAAATCAGATGTGCTTAAGAACTACGATTTAAGTATTTTGCTTACAATAACCATAACTCTCTCTGTTAGTATTCAATGATCATGATCTTTATACGAATAGAAAGGGGATAGAAAAATGAACAACCGGAACCCTGAACCTTGAACCCTAAAGCCTGAACCCTGAACTCTAAACCCTAATAAACCCTAAACCCAAATAAACCTTAATACCTTATAAACCCTAAACCCTAATAAACCTTAAACCCTAATAAAACCCAAACACTCATAAACCATAAACCCAATAAACCTTAAACCCTAATAAACCCTAATAAACTTTCAACCCTTCTCATACCTATTGAATGAGTCAGCTAAAGATGCATGAACATGTTTTTAAACATCAAAATTCTACGATGAGAGTGATTTAAGCTTAAGGAAACTTAATTGGTGGTAAATAAATCCATAATTCCTTGCACTTTGAGTTTTAGAAACCCATTGAATCTTAATCTTTAAGCTTGAATAAGATGAACAATAAAGGTAGCAATAAGAGAAACTTGAGAAATCAAATGAAATTTGAAAGAGAGCTCAAAATTATAGATTTGGAATTGGAGAGAATAGTTGCATGAAATAGGGTTTATAAGAGGTCAAACGGTCTTTATATAGCACATGGAAGAGGGACAATAGGGAACTTGCACTTAAAAATTGCTTAATCACCAAGTTTATAATGTTTGCACACGTGAGGTGGCTAATTTAAAAGAAGCGTTTTGGTTTCTATCAATGGCCAAATTTTTGTGTTTTGGGCTCTTTCATAAAGTGAGAATTAGATCCTCCAAAGATGGGCCAAAAAGAATTAGTAGATGTAGTGATTTGAAAAACTTACCAAAAATGGCTAAAATGTAAAAAGGAGGTACAATGGGCAAAGTACTTGGTTTGGTTGGTTTAGGAAACCCACATGTGGTGCATATTGGCATAAGATGAGGTCTAGACCTTGAAATTTGACCTAAAAACCTGACATAAACATTTTGATGTTAAATGGACTTTTGGTGAAAAAGGAATGGGAAGCCTACTTTCACCATGCATAACTCTCTCAATTTTGAACCAATGGACAGTAAATTGGACTTTATGGAAAGGAAAAACTTTTTCCTACAACTTTTATGTTCGGAACTTTTTGATTTGAAGCTTGTAAAGTACCTTAAAACAGCCATGAAAATGAAGCCTACATACTAAATCAGATGTGCTTAATAACTACGATTTAGGTATTTTGCTTACAATAACCATAACTCTCTCTGTTAGTATTCAATGATCATGATCTTTATACGAATAGAAAGGGGATAGAAAAATGAACAACCGGAACCCTGAACCTTGAACCCTAAAGCCCGAACCCTGAACTCTAAACCCTAATAAACCCTAAACCTAAATAAACCTTAATACCTTATAAACCCTAAACCCTAATAAACCTTAAACCCTAATAAAACCTAAACCCTCATAAACCATAAACCCTTATAAACCCAATAAACCTTAAACCCTAATAAACCCTAATAAACTTTCAACCCTTCTCATACCTATTGTTTGAGTCAGCTAAAGATGCATGAACATGTTTCTAAACTTCAAAATTCTACAATGAGAGTGATTTAAGCTTAAGGAAACTTAATTGGTGGTAAATAAATCCATAACTCCTTGCACTTTGAATTTTAGAAACCCAGAGAATCTTGATACTTAAATTTGAATAAGATGAACAATAAAAGTAGCAACAAGAGAAACTTGAGAAATCAAATGAAATTTGAAAGAGAGCTCAAAATTATAGATTTGGAATTGGAGAGAATAATTGCAAGAAATAGGGTTTAGAAGAGGTCAAACGGTCTTTATATAGCACATGGAAGAGTGATAATAGGGATTTTGCACTTAAAAATTGCTTAATCACCAAGTTTAAAATGTTTGCACATGTGAGGTGGCTATTGTAAAAGAAGAGTTTTGGTTTCTATCAATGGCCAAATTTTTGTGTTTTGGGCTCTTTCATAAAGTGAGAATTAGATCCTCCAAAGATGGGCCAAAAAGAATTAGTAGATGTAGTGATTTGAAAAAGTTGCCAAAAATGGCTAAAATGTAAAAAGGAGGTACAATGGGCAAAGTACTTGGTTTGGTTGGTTTAGGAAACCCACATGTGGTGCATATTGGCATGAGATGAGGTCTAGACCTTGAAATTTGACCTAAAAACCTGACATAAACATTTTGATGTTAAATGGACTTTTGGTGAAAAAGGAATGGGAAGCCTACTTTCACCATGCATAACTCTCTCAATTTTGAACCAATGGACAGTAAATTGGACTTTATGGAAAGGAAAAACTTTTTCCTACAACTTTTATGTTCGGAACTTTTTGATTTGAAGCTTGTAAAGTACCTTAAAACAGCCATGAAAATGAAGCCTACATACTAAATCAGATGTGCTTAATAACTACGATTTAGGTATTTTGCTTACAATAACCATAACTCTCTCTGTTAGTATTCAATGATCATGATCTTTATACGAATAGAAAGGGGATAGAAAAATGAACAACCGGAACCCTGAACCTTGAACCCTAAAGCCCGAACCCTGAACTCTAAACCCTAATAAACCCTAAACCCAAATAAACCTTAATACCTTATAAACCCTAAACCCTAATAAACCTTAAACCCTAATAAAACCTAAACCCTCATAAACCATAAACCCTTATAAACCCAATAAACCTTAAACCCTAATAAACCCTAATAAACTTTCAACCCTTCTCATACCTATTGTTTGAGTCAGCTAAAGATGCATGAACGTGTTTCTAAACTTCAAAATTCTACAATGAGAGTGATTTAAGCTTAAGGAAACTTAATTGGTGGTAAATAAATCCATAACTCCTTGCACTTTGAGTTTTAGAAACCCAGAGAATCTTGATACTTAAATTTGAATAAGATGAACAATAAAAGTAGCAACAAGAGAAACTTGAGAAATCAAATGAAATTTGAAAGAGAGCTCAAAATTATAGATTTGGAATTGGAGAGAATAATTGCAAGAAATAGGGTTTAAAAGAGGTCAAACGGTCTTTATATAGCACATGGAAGAGTGATAATAGGGATTTTGCACTTAAAAATTGCTTAATCACCAAGTTTAAAATGTTTGCACATGTGAGGTGGCTATTGTAAAAGAAGAGTTTTGGTTTCTATCAATGGCCAAATTTTTGTGTTTTGGGCTCTTTCATAAAGTGAGAATTAGATCCTCCAAAGATGGGCCAAAAAGAATTAGTAGATGTAGTGATTTGAAAAAGTTACCAAAAATGGCTAAAATGTAAAAAGGAGGTACAATGGGCAAAGTACTTGGTTTGGTTTGTTTAGGAAACCCACATGTGGTGCATATTGGCATAAGATGAGGTCTAGACCTTGAAATTTGACCTAAAAACCTGACATTAACATTTTGGTGTTAAATGGACTTTTGGTGAAAAAGGAATGGGAAGCCTACTTTCACCATGCATAACTCTCTCAATTTTGAACCAATGGACAGTAAATTGGACTTTATGGAAAGGAAAAACTTTTTCCTACAACTTTTATGTTCGGAACTTTTTGATTTGAAGCTTCTAAAGTACCTTAAAACAGCCATGAAAATGAAGCCTACACACTAAATCAAATGTGCTTAAGAACTACGATTTAGGTATTTTGCTTGCAATAACCATAACTCTCTCTGTTAGTATTCAATGATCATGATCTTTATACGAATAGAAAGGGGATAGAAAAATGAACAACCGGAACCCTGAACCTTGAACCCTAAAGCCTGAACCCTGAACTCTAAACCCTAATAAACCCTAAACCCAAATAAACCTTAATACCTTATAAACCCTAAACCCTAATAAACCTTAAACCCTAATAAAACCTAAACCCTCATAAACCATAAACCCTTATAAACCCAATAAACCTTAAACCCTAATAAACCCTAATAAACTTTCAACCCTTCTCATACCTATTGTATCAGTCTGCTAAAGATGCATGAACATGTTTCTAAACTTCAAAATTCTACGATGAGAGTGATTTAAGCTTAAGGAAACTTAATTGGTGGTAAATAAATCCATAATTCCTTGCACTTTGAGTTTTAGAAACCCATTGAATCTTAATCCTTAAGCTTGAATAAGATGAACAATAAAGGTAGCAATAAGAGAAACTTGAGAAATCAAATGAAATTTGAAAGAGAGCTCAAAATTATAGATTTGGAATTGGAGAGAATAGTTGCATGAAATAGGGTTTATGAGAGGTCAAACGGTCTTTATATAGCACATGGAAGAGGGACAATACGGAACTTGCACTTAAAAATTGCTTAATCACCAAGTTTAAAATGTTTGCACATGTGAGGTGGCTATTGTAAAAGAAGAGTTTTGGTTTCTATCCATGGCCAAATTTTTGTGTTTTGGGCTCTTTCATAAAGTGAGAATTAGATCCTCCAAAGATGGGCCAAAAAGAATTAGTAGATGTAGTGATTTGAAAAAGTTACCAAAAATGGCTAAAATGTAAAAAGGAGGTCCAATGGGCAAAGTACTTGGTTTGGTTGGTTTAGGAAACCCACATGTGGTGCATATTGGCATAAGATGAGGTCTAGACCTTGAAATTTGACCTAAAAACCTGACATTAACATTTTGGTGTTAAATGGACTTTTGGTGAAAAAGGAATGGGAAGCCTACTTTCACCATGCATAACTCTCTCAATTTTGAACCAATGGACAGTAAATTGGACTTTATTGAAAGGAAAAACTTTTTCCTACAACTTTTATGTTCGGAACTTTTTGATTTGAAGCTTGTAAAGTACCTTAAAACAGCCATGAAAATGAAGCCTACACACTAAATCAAATGTGCTTAAAAACTAAGATTTAGGTATTTTGCTTGCAAAAACAATAACTTTCTCCGTTTGTATTCAATTGTAATGATCTTTATATTGATAGAAAGGGGAGAGAAAATGCACAACTTGAACCCGTAACCTTGAACCCTAAAGCCTGAACCCTGAACTCTAAACCCTAATAAACATTAATACCCAAATAAACCTTAATACCTTATAAACCCTAAACCCTAATAAACCTTAAACCCTAATAAAACCTAAACCCTCATAAACCATAAACCCTTATAAACCCAATAAACTTTAAACCCTAATAAACCCTAATAAACTTTCAACCCTTCTCATACCTATTGTTTGAGTCAGCTAAAGATGCATGAACGTGTTTCTAAACTTCAAAATTCTACAATGAGAGTGATTTAAGCTTAAGGAAACTTAAAAGAAGAGTTTTGGTTTCTATCCATGGCCAAATTTTTGTGTTTTGGGCTCTTTCATAAAGTGAGAATTAGATCCTCCAAAGATGGGCCAAAAAGAATTAGTAGATGTAGTGATTTGAAAAAGTTACCAAAAATGGCTAAAATGTAAAAAGAAGGTGCAATGGGCAAAGTACTTGGTTTGGTTGGTTTAGGCATCCCACATGTGGTGCATATTGGCATAAGATGAGGTCTAGACCTTGAAATTTGACCTAAAAACTTGACATTAACATTTTGGTGTTAGCTGGACTTTTGGTAAAAAAGGAATGGGAATCCTACTTTCACCATGCATAACTCTCTCAATTTTGAACCAATGGACAAGAAATTGTACTTTTTGGAAAGGAAAAACTTTTTCCTACAACTTTCATGTTCGGAAATTTTTAATTTGAAGCTTGTAAAGTACCTTAAAATAGCCACGAAAATGAAGCCTACACACTAAATCAAATGTGCTTAAAAACTAAGATTTAGGTATTTTGCTTGCAAAAACAATAACTTTCTCCGGTTGTATTCAATTGTAATGATCTTTATATTGATAGAAAGGGGAGAGAAAATGCACAACCTGAACCCGTAACCTTGAACCCTAAAGTCTGAACCCTGAACTCTAAACCCTAATAAACCTTAATACCTTATAAATCCTAAACCCTAATAAACCTTAAACCCTAATAAAACTTAAACCCTAATAAACCATAAACCCTTATAAACCCTAATAAACCTTAAACCCTAATAAACCCTAATAAATTTTCAACCCATCTCATACCTATTGTATGACTCAGCTAAAGATGCATGAACATGTTTCTAAACTTCAAAATTCTACGATGAGAGTGATTTAAGCTTAAGGAAACTTAATTGGTGGTAAATAAATCCATAATTCCTTGCACTTTTATTTTTAGAAACCCAGAGAATCTTGATCCTTAAGCTTGAATAAGATGAACAATAAAGGTAGCAACAAGAGAAACTTGAGAAATCAAATGAAATTTGAAAGAGAGCTCAAAATTATAGATTTGGAATTGGAGAGAATAGTTTCATGAAATAGGGTTTATGAGAGGTCAAACGGTCTTTATATAGCACATGGAAGAGGGACAATAGGGAACTTGCACATAAAAATTGCTTAATCAGCAAGTTTAAAATGTCTGCACATGTGAGGTGGCTATTTTAAAAGAAGCGTTTTGGTTTCAATCCATGGCCAAATTTTTGTGTTTTGGGCTCTTTTATAAAGTGAGAATTAGATCCTCCAAAGATGGGCCAAAAAGAATTAGTAGATGTAGTGATTTGAAAAAGTTATCAAAAATGGCTAAAACGTAAAAAGGAGGAACAACGGGCAAAGTACTTGGTTTGGTTGATTTAGGCAACCCATATGTGGTGCATATTGGCATAAGATGAGGTCTAGACCTTGAAATTTGACCTAAAAATCTGACATTAACATTTTGGTGTTAAATAGACTTTTGGTGAAAAAGGAATGGGAAGCCTACTTTTACCATGCATAACTCTCTCAATTTTGATCCAATGGACAGGAAATTGGACTTTTTAGAAAGGAAAAACTTTTTCCTACAACTTTCATGTTCGGAACTTTTTGATTTGAAGCTTGTAAAGTACCTTAAAATAGCCACGAAAATGAAGCCTACATACTAAATCAAATGTGCTTAAGAACTATGATTTAGGTATTTTGCTTGCAAAAACCATAACTCTCTTTGTTAGTATTCAATGATCATGATCTTTATACGAATAGAAAGGGGAGAGAAAAATGAACAACCGGAACCCTGAACCTTGAACCCTAAAGCCTGAACCCTGAACTTTAAACCCTAATAAACCCTAAACCCTAATAAACCTTAATACCTTATAAACCCTAAACCCTAATAAAACCTAAACCCTAATAAACCTTAAACCCTTATAAACCCTAATAAACCTTAAACCCTAATAAACTTTAAACCCAACTCATACCTATTGTATGAGTCAGCTAAGGATGCATGAAGATGTTTCTAAACTTCAAAATTCTACGATGAGAGTGAATTAAGCTTAAGGAAACTTAATTGGTGGTAAATAAGCCCATAATTCCTAACACTTTGAGTTTTAGAAACCCAGAGAATCTTGATACTTAAACTTGAATAAGATGAACGATAAAGGCAGCAACAAGAGAAACTTGAGAAATCAAATGAAATTTGAAAGAGAGCTTAAAATTATAGATTTGGAATTGGAGATAATAGTTGCAAGAAATAGGGTTTAGAAGAGGTCAAACGGTCTTTATATAGCACATGGAAGAGGGACAATAGGGGACTTGCACTTAAAAATTTCTTAATCACCAAGTTTAAAATGTTTGCACATGTGAGGTGGCTATTTTAAAAGAAGCGTTTTGGTTTCTATCCATGGCCAAATTTTTGTGTTTTGGGCTCTTTCATAAAGTGAGAATCAGATCCTCCAAAGATGGGCCAAAAAGAATTAGTAGATGTAGTGATTTGAAAAAGTTACCAAAAATGGCTAAAATGTAAAAAGGAGGTACAAAGGGAAAAGTACTTGGTTTGGTTGGTTTAGGCAACCCACATGAGTTGCATATTGGCATACGATGAGGTTTAAACCTTGAAATTTGACCGAAAAACCTGACATTAAGATTTTGGTGCTGAATGGACTTTTGGTGAAAAATTAATGGGAAGCCTACTTTTACCATGCATAACTCTCTCAATTTTGAACCAATGGACTGGAAATAGGACTTTTTAGAAAGTGAAAACTTTTTCCTACAACTTTCATGTTCGGAACTTTTTGATTTGAAGCTTGTTAAGTACCTTAAAATAGCCACGAAAATGAAGCCTACATAATAAATCAAATGTGCTTAAGAACTAAGATTTAGGTATTTTGCTTGCAAAAACCATAACTCTCTCTGTTAGTATTCAATGATCATGATTTTTATACGAATAGAAAGGTGAGAGAAAAATGAACAAACTGAACCCTGAACCTTGAACCCTAAAGCCTGAACCCTGAACTCTAAACACTAATAAACCCTAAACCCTAATAAACCTTAATACCTTATAAACCCTAAACCCTAATAAACCTTAAACAATAATAAAACCTAAACCCTAATAAACCTTAAACCCTTATAAACCCTAATAAACCTTAAACCCTAATAAACTTTAAACCCATCTCATACCTATTGTATGAGTCAGCTAAGGATGCATGAAGATGTTTCTAAACTTCAAAATTCTACGATGATAGTGACTTAAGCTTAAGGAAACTTAATTGGTGGTAAATAAATCTATAATTCCTTGCACTTTGAGTTTTAGAAACCCAGAAAATCTTGATCCTTAAGCTTGAATAAGATGAACAATAAAGGCAGCAACAAGAGAAACTTGAGAAATCAAATGAAATTTGAAAGAGAGCTCAAAATTGTAGATTTGGAATTGAAGATAATAGTTGCAAGAAATAGGGTTTAGGTCAAACGGTCTCTATATAGCACATGGAAGAGGGACAATAGGGGACTTGCACTTAAAAACTTCTTAATCATCAAGTTTAAAATGTTTGCACATGTGAGGTGGCTATTTTAAAAGAAGCGTTTTGGTTTCTATCCATGGCCAAATTTTTGTGTTTTGGGCTCTTTCATAAAGTGAGAATTAGATCCTCCAAAGATGGGCCAAAAAGAATTAGTAGATGTAGCGATTTGAAAAAGTTACCAAAAATGGCTAAAATGTAAAAAGGAGGTACAAAGGGAAAAGTACTTGGTTTGGTTGGTTTAGGCAACCCACATGATGTGCATATTGGAATACGATGAGGTCTAAACCTTGAAATTTGACCGAAAAACCTGACATTAAGATTTTGGTGCTGAATGGACTTTTGGTGAAAAATGAATGGGAAGCCTACTTTTACCATGCATAACTCTCTCAATTTTGAACCAATGGACTGGAAATTGGACTTTTTAGAAAGTGAAATCTTTTTCCTACAACTTTCATGTTCGAAACTTTTTGATTTGAAGCTTGTTAAGTACCTTAAAATAACCATGAAAATGAAGCCTACATAATAAATCAAATGTGCTTAAGAACTAAGATTTAGGTATTTTGCTTGCAAAAACCATAACTCTCTCTGTTAGTATTCAATGATCATGATTTTTATACGAATAGAAAGGTGAGAGAAAAATGAACAAACTGAACCCTGAACCTTGAACCCTAAAGCCTGAACCCTAAAATCTAAACCCTAATAAACCCTAAACCCTAATAAACCTTAATACCTTATAAACCCTAAACCCTAATAAACCTTATACCCTAATAAAACCTAAACCCTAATAAACCTTAAACCCTTATAAACCCTTATAACCCCTAATAAACCTTATACCCTTATAAACCCTAATAAACCTTAAACCCTAATAAACTTTAAACCCATCTCATACCTATTGTATGAGTCAGCTAAAGATGCATGAACATGTTTCTAAACTTCAAAATTCTACAATGAGAGTGATTTAAGCTTAAGGAAACTTAATTGGTGGTAACTAAATCCATAATTCCTTGCACTTTGAGTTTTAGAAACCCAGAGAATCTTGATCCTTAAGCTGGAATAAGATTTAGAGTCGCCACCTATTCTACCAAGGCGAATAGGAAACCTCGCGCATTTAAGAGATCAGGGTAAGATACTATATTCAGGTCGAGGGAAGGTGTTAGGCACCCTCAACCCTTTCCTAAGGTTTGCATTATAAAGCTAAGGTTTATGGCTAAAAAATAAAAAATATGACAGACAGTTAATAGAGTTAAAGGCTAATTATATTGGACATGATTAGAATTTGGAGGTGGGGGACTCGCCTTGTTGCCAAGTGCCTACGTACCTCCTTATGGAGGATCAGAGTCTACGTAGTTCGAGGACAGGGTTGTACGCCTTAGAATTTGGAATTTGATTTGATATGGTTGAAAGTTTGTCTCAAAGGCTTTTGAAATAGCCTATGATGAGTTAAGAATTTGAAAGGTTTGTTTGGAAGTGTTTTAGGATTTGGGCGTACAACCCTGATTTTGATTTGTACTATTAACCGCAATAATCGATTGATTCAATTACCATAGTTAACAGATTAGTAGAGTATTGTTACCAATTCTAATCGATGGGTTCGATTATCACTAATAACAAATAAATATGTTTTATATTTAAATTTCATCGTCATCCCTCATAATCGATAGATTCGATTATAAATAATAACGAACTTCGGAGAAAAAATAGGCTAATCATTGCAACAAATAAGATGGTTGAAACCTTTTAGCCAAATATTATGTATTTGAATTATATTAATTTAATTGATAATTAAATTATCTATCATTACCCATCGCGATTAATACGGTCGAAACGAATAATAAATTAGATCCTAAGATTTCAACTAAAAAACTCATGGGATCGGGAAAACCCTAATATCTTATATCACCGTTCTAGGGTTTTTGTGATTTATAAATAAAATTAAATAATTTAATTAAATCGAATAATCGGGAAAATAATCGAGAATAATTATAGTCCTAAATGTTTATCTAAAGATAATTACTTAAATTTATGATAATGCTTCTACTATATGTTTATCTAAGAATCCAATCTTACATTCCAAAGCTAAACATATTGAGATTAAGCATCATTTCATTAGGGACTATGTTTAGAAGGGTGTTCTATCTTTAAACTTTGTGGATACAGACCATCAATGGACTGATATCTTTACAAAACCCCTTGTTGAAGATAGGTTTAAGTTCATTCTGAAGAATATCAGCATGGATTTATGCCCAGAATGAGAAGATGAGAAGTTCTGACGTATGGATAAGTTCTGAAATGTGTTTGGGTTATCTTCTTATAAGAAGTTCTGATAGTGATCATTTAGAAGTTCTGATTCTGTTATTACTAACGTTTCATTATCTAAGTTGATTCAGGATCTCTTTTAAAGTAAAACAGCTGTCACCAGTTGTTCCAGAAGATGAACACGTGTTCACTCTACTTGGACAAGCATGCGTGCATTTGAGGAGACGCCGCCCTAGGTAACTGTGCAAATCATTTCAAATTCACATTATCTCTCCTAACGTAATTTCTCATTAAATGCAATTGATTCCATGTTTTCTGTAATCATATTCATTCAAACACGTATTGCATTTCATTTCAAATCCGTCCCTTTATATACTCATCTCCACATTCATTTCATCTTTTTACATTCTCTCTCTTCATTCATCTCTCTCTCTCTTTCATTGTTTGCATAAACCCTAGTTCTTAACCGAATCTCAGAGAATATTCATGCTTTCTTCGTCAAGTACTCAAAGAAGAAAAATGGCATCTGCTCATCTTGTTCAACGCAAATACGGTTACGCTCCATTGAAGACATGTTCTATTCTTTCAACTGAATTGGAAGTTCTTTGTGAATCATCGGTAGACTTTGAAAATCTAAGGCAACATGGTTTCAATACAAATGCTGAAATGATGGAGCAAGGTTGGTCAAACTACCTTGAAATACTGGTTGGACCAGTATATCCTGCTTTAGTAACGGATTTCTAGGTTCATGCAACGGTTACTCCAACAGCTATCATCTCCTCCGTTTTAGGGCATGAAGTTGTAATAATTGAGAAGATGATCAGAAAACTGTATAATCTAGAGGATATAGAAGGAATCACAGGTGCTCTCCCTGGTAGAGTTGATTGGGAAACAGTTGATAAAGAAATATTTACTGCTTCTGTTGTTGCAACTCATCAAACTGCTTGGTTGAAGCCGTTCTACAGATTTTGTGCTGAGATTATTCTAGGATCTCTCTATCATAGAAAGCGATCTTTTACCTCTACATACATCAATCAGGATCAGAAGCTCGCTCTTTTATGCATTAGAAAAGGGACTGAAGTTAATATCTCAAGCATTCTATTTCAACATTTGAAGACAAATATTGAAGAATCACGAGATGAAGAACGTAAGAAGTATCCAGATTTCAAGAAGAACATTATTCCTTTTGCTAGAATGATTTCAGACATTCTGATAGAAAGTGACATGCTGGAACTTCTGAAAGCTGTTGGGACGCCCAAGTTCTTTTGTGTCATTCAAGGACACATTCTGAATGCTTTTGACCTCCAAAGGATGTGTCTGATTGAGAAGGTAACTTCAGTTCTAAGAATATTTCCAGATATTCTTACTAGAAGAGTTCCTGTTTAAGGTTTTGCTAATCTGTTCAAAGAAGAGCTTGACAAGTCTGTTAAGCATTATTTGAAGTCTTCTGTCAAAGCTCAATCTTCTGTTGATCCTGCATGGATTCGAGGAAGAGTTCTTCCATCTCTAGCTGAGTTGCAGAAGAAGGAACATAAGAAGAAAGAAATGAAATTGAAAAGAAAAGCTTCAGAAGAAGAAGCTAAGCAAGCTAAGAAGCAGAAGATCACTTATGATCCTCTCAAAGTAAATTCCAAAGAATTTAAAGAGAATCGCATCAGGGAATATTTTCGTGCTTTGAATGATGCTCGTTCCTCTCAGAATAAGCCTCCTCCTTCTGAACCCCATAACTCTTTCACTATCCCAAACAGTTTCCAACCACCTCCTTCTACCCTTATTCTCAATCCCCAACCACTAAATTCCATTCCCCCAACACCTTCTGATATTCCATCTTCATCTACCTTCACCACAGAATCTCCACCTTCTTTAACCCATTCTTTACCAACCAGAAAATCCAACCCTTATTCCCTTTTTTACCTTGACTATCGCTTCACTTTTAACCCTCCTGAACCTACCATTCCTATTGACATTGCTCTGTTCAATATAGAGTTCAGCAAGAGGATTGAAATTTTGAGAGTTGCTCATGAATCCAAGTTGGATCATGTTGCTATTCAGGGCTTATGGAATCGCTTTAGAAAGGATTTCTAGTTTGTTGCTTTGAACATCCAAAAGAGATGCGTGGCTGAAGCATCTGGTTCTCCTGGTTTTTTCTTGGAGTTTGATGATGGTAAATACCACCATCCAATCAGAAACTGGAGATCTCTTGAAGAGAAGAAGTTTGTGGATGAGTTGGAAGATGAACCATGCCTGACTATGGTCGTATGGAAGCCAAAATATCCGATTTTGACTGGAGATTTTCTATGGCTATTCAACTGGCTAAGGGAGAATCCTTCTGAGGAAGCACCAGACATGGTCATTCCTAAGGTTGTCTACCCTTCAGAAGTTGCTTCTCCCATTCCTCCAAAGAATCTGGCTGAGATTCTTAAAGCTCTGGAGAATGAAGATTCTGAGATCTCTGATCCAGAATATGCTAAAGTTGCTTCTGTGTCAGAAGCTGATGTTGAGATAGAAGATGCTGAGAATCATCCTTCTGAGAAAAGTCCTGTTCAGGAAACTCAAGAAGATGTTCTCATCTTGGATGCTGCTGCTGGAAATGCTATCCCTCTGAAAGATAGTTGTGAATCTTCTTCTGCTGAACCCTCAGTTCTGGTGAACGCTATCAAGGCTCTTCAACAGAATCAGGATGATATGGCTTCTCACTTGAATAAGCACGATGATACACATGAGGAATTCAGAACCTTCATGAAGAAGCAGTTTGAAAGCACCTCTGAGATTCAAGACCTTCTGGCCAGAATAGTTTCTAAGCTAGGATAGTCGTAGTCCTTTGGTCTTAGTTGTTTCCCTTGTTCTTGCATCTGTTTTCTTGCATCTTCTGTATCTTCTGATAATTTTTGTTGATCAATGAAATTTATCTTCTCTCTATATTGTCTGTTTATCATCTGAATCTTTTATATGCTTTTTGATGTTATGACAAAAAGGGGGAGAAAACGTGATAATTGATTTGATTTATATTATCAGTTGCTGGGATTAAGTCTCAACATTTCTAACGCTATTTGCAAGTTCTATGTCTTTGAGAATATCTTTGCAGGTTTGGCATAAGAAGATCTTATTGGCATAAGAAGCAAATACATGAAGAACATGTGATGTCGAAGCTCGACGGCGGTGTTGAAGCAAGATGAAGAAGAAGGCTATGTCGAAGCTCGACGGCGGTGTTGAAGCAAGATGATGAAGAAGGCTATGTCGAAGCTCGACGGAGTGAAGGCGAAAGAGAATTCTCCGAAGAAGTCTATGTCGAAGCTCGACAGAGGAGAAGGGGAACTCTGTTCACAAGAAGTCTAATAACCATTATTTTCAACTCTAATTTCACAATTCCTTTTTTTCCAATTGTTTTGATACTATTATTTTTTTAATTATATTTCTTTTTCTTGATATAACATACTAGTTTACTTTTGCTGAAATAATAGATAATGATATGTCAAAGGAGATAAATGTTATAAATAAATCTGGACTGACCTATGATGACTTGTGTGGTGGACCGAATCATATCCTTTGCCTTGGTCCAATAAGTTTTTATATATATATATATATATATATATATATATATATATATATATATATATATATATGCTGCAAACAAAAAATCTTCCTGGATTCTTATTAATTGGACTTTGATATCATTGCTTGTAGCACACTTGTCTAGATCTTGACACCCCCTACAGTTTTTATTTTCTTTTTCCTAGTTAATTATTTTAATATAATAAAGTAATTTAGTACTTAATTAAACCTGTTTAAGAGCCATATTTTATACCCCTACCCTAAATGTAATTTCATAATCTTAATCATTACTAACATATTAATTAAATTTCACATTAAATTTTTTCAAAAAACCCATTCCAAATGCACAAGTGGAAACAACATTGGAATATGCAAAGACCTTTATCATATCCAACCCTAATAATTACTTGCGTATCAGTTACATTTCACATTACAAATTTTCAGCTTCTTCCTAAACCCTAAACTAGGTTTAATATTTCAGCTTCTTCCTATTCGTATATGTTATTCTAATTTTGCCGCCAAGTTTTTCTTAAATCCTTTTGGTTTTCTATGATAACTTTGAAGATTCGTATTGTTACCATTCTTTATCATGTAGTTAGGGGTTTTGTCAGATTTGTGTAAATTAAATTAATTGATTTTGTTATTTTGATTAATGTTTAGGGTTTTTGAGATATAGTGAGACATTTGCTCTGGTGGAGTCGCACCTATTCGAAGGTAAGAAAATCAATACTTCTTCCCCTTGATTTTGTTGTTTAGGTATTTTAAACTGGTAACAGGTTTTCTCAATTTTTTCCAATGGCAACCTCAATCTTCTTTTTATGTTTGTTTATACATTTTCATCTATTATTTTTAGTCAATGGGTTTCATTTTTTTTCTAGTGGCTTCATTTTTTTCTTCCTGATTACTATTCATGACTTTACAACTATGTTATTTTACTATTTCCATAGACGTAGCTGCCTTACTCTGTTCTGGGATTTACTAGAGACAGACTCTAAGCTATTGCACTTGCACTTGATTTTCTGTTTAGTTTATCATATTGAAGTTCAGTTTTCTAATTCAACTTTATTTTAGATATAGGTATTAATGCTGAATGCATTTACTTATATCTCCTTCTCTTTTCATTATAAAAAATTCAAAGAAAACCCACCAAGTATGAAAATAATATATCTTGATTGTAACATTTCAATCATAGTCATAGAATCATATAATTGAAATTTATTATAAAGATGTAAAATCAAATTAATTAATAATAAATGTTCTATTTTTTTTTGTGACAAATCATATTTAAAAATAGAAACATCAAGTTAATCAATAATAAACGTCTATCTTTCAAAATAATTTATTAAGAAAATAATTTAAAATACCTATTTTAATTAGGTGTTAGAAATATGCAATTAAATTATGTAATAATAGCCTTATTTGTAACTAGCCTTATTTGTAATAATAGCCTTCTATGCAATTAAATTATATGTAATAGTAGCCTTAAAGGGAGTGAATCCATTTTTTAAAACAGTATTCTTTATTCTAAATAACAGCCTTATTTATATAAAACACTAAAATAAATGATTTGTTTAATGTAATATTAAATAATTTATATTTTTAATTATATTATTAATTTAAATTGCATAAATTTCATTCAATACATTTTATTATTATTTAATATTCTTGAAAAATATTGATAAATTCATCAATCTACTTTTTAATATAATAAAGTAAACTACCAACATAATTATCTAATTATCCTAATTTCTACTTTTAATATAATAAAGTAAATTATTTATATGTATTTTATTATTATTTTCCTATGATAAATGTGTTTTTGTGTGATATGTGTGTGTTAATATTTCTTATTTATACTTAATGAGTTAGTTTTATAAAATAATATATAAATATTAAAATTTGCAACCATTTTTAAAAAAATAAAGTCAATTTTTAAAATTCCTAAATTTAAATGATTAAAAAACATAATAAATATAACAATATTTGTTTCGTCCATATTTGATGTTTGTGTTCATCCAACTGTGTCAATTTAGATTCCATTTCTTGAATATGTTTAATTTTCTATTTTTTTTCTTTTTCTGATATTTAGTAGACTTGAAGATCTCTTCTCTCAAACTTGAAGATGTCTTCTCTCCAAACAATATTACGATATAATCTGAAATTCTGGACTCAGACACGCGATGTCTAACAAGATGTCACGACATCACTATCTGAATGTTTTTAAACAAATGAACAAAGTAAAAAACAGAAAAGCAACACAGGAGAGTTGTTAACCCAGTTCGGTGCAAACACACCTACATCTGGGGGCTACCAAGCCAGGGAGGAAGTCCACTATAAGTAATATTAATTCAAGGTAATACAAAACAAGATTACGCCTTTCACTTAATATCTACCCAATGCAACTTCAATCTAAACCACTCAGACCAGAGATCCTACTCACTCCCCCTCAATCACAGCAGTGATGAAAAACTAACCAACGAATAACAAAGAAGACACTCTTCAAAAAACACAACTTGATCTTGCTTAAAAGCTTTGATCAAGTACAATAGTACTCTTGCTTAAAAGCTTTGAGTACTTCTTACAACTCAAATCAAAACACCTAGACCAAGACAATCATCATGATGATTGTTTGGCTTACAAGAAAAACTACAACGAGAACCTTAAACACACAGAACTCTAACAGTTTCTCAACCAAAAACCCTGACGGCAACAGTAGCCCTTGCGTGGAATAAATAGCCTTCAGCAATACAGCAACTGGGCCTTGGATCCATAAAAATAGTTTTTGCCCTAATAAAACAAATCTTCATAACACAAGAAGCTGATAATAGAAATCATCCAATTCGTCCTTAAAATAGATCAGAATCCATCATTACCAAATATAGCGCATAAGGTCTTATCAGATCATAAAATCATAAGTAGTAATAGAAAATAACGAACAGCTGCGAATGTCATGACATCGGCCTTGACATCAGGTAAAGGCCTGCATAAGGAAGGACTTCACAACAACAGAAAGCATGTCATGACACTGGTTTTGACAGGATAGAACCACACTTTAGTTTTACCAAAAATTACAGCCAATCAACAACATCTACAAACTCCCCCTTTGGCAAATTTTTGGCTAAAACACTAATAGAAGTAAAAAAAAAGATATCAGAGCATACAGCAGCCAACAACAGAAAAATAAATTTTGTAACAGAAAAATAAATTCTGAAGAAACAGCAGCAACTTGATTCAACTTGATTAATCACCAAAAAAAAACAGAAAACCACTACTTAATCAATTGTTACAGAAACCACTTGTCATTGTCAGGGAGAATCAGAGAACACCCAAATAAAGACCACACACAAAAAAAAACCATGTCCAAGAAGAAACCAAAGGATCACCAGAACAACAAAACAACCATTACAACCATTACAATCAAAAACAACAAACACACTACTCCCCCTTTTTAGCCACAAAAGGAGCCAAACATCAGATGAAGATTTAATCTTCAGAGCCAGCAGTATCATCATCATCCTCCTCACTCATCTCTTCATCACTGAAGCTACTAGACTTATATTCATCCTCACTATCAGTATCCATATCAGCATCCATCTTCTCACCATCACCACCAGCAGCATGATCATCATCACTATCAGCAGACTGCTCAAGACTTTGTATAAGCTGTTCAAGCTTCATCTTCCTATTTTCCAGCTCTTTGCAGGTCTCCTTCAGCTCAGCTATAAGAGAGGCTTTGGTCACAGACTTGCTAGTTTGAGATGTTCCAGCAGATGTTGAGGCATCAGTCCTTTGAAGTAGCTTGTAGTGAAAAGTCAAAGCACTTTCCCTTTTGCAGACAGAATCTTTAGCTTTCAAGATGCCAGGGTATTGCTTTAGGATGATTCCACATATTAGGGATGGAAAGGCAATAGGAAGCTTAGTAGCAGAGGTACCTGCATGTCTCATAGTCTGGTCAAAAAGATAGGTCCCATAGTCAAACACAGTCTTGGTCCCTATAGCATAAATGAATCTACCTAAACCAACAGCAATGGTAGAGGTGTGATTTGTGGGCACCCAATTGGCAGAACCAATTTTATGCAGCAGAGCATACTTGACAGTCAAGAGACTAGCAGACAGTTTGCTTTTGATGGGCCACTTTTTAACCTTACCCCCAGTGATGGTGTTGCAAACCTCATTATCAGTTACTTCAAGCTCAGGTTAAGCTTCAGCACTTCTACCTAGATAGTGATTTATAGCAGTAGGGGAGAATTCTATGCATTTTCTTCTAACATAAACTTTATGAAAATCATCTGTTCTACCATCAGCACAGTCTTGAGACAAATTAACAATAAACTCCTTCACAAGTATTTCATAACATTTAGAGAATTGAGAAACAGTCTTAATCAAACCTGCAGACTTGATGAGCTGCATAACCTCTTGATTTTCCAGAGCATCATTTGCTAATTCTCTTTCTAGGGCCAGCCTTCTTTGATACACAAATTTCCACTGGATTGCATTAGAGGCATAGTGCAGATATATGTTATCCAAAGGAACATCACGAACCTTTGTAGCAGATTTAGTAACAGCAATCTTCTTCTTGGAGGGGATGTCAGGGACATCACTTGGGACATCAGCTTCAGAGTCAGAAATGCTTCTTTCCTTCCTCTTCTTCACACTAACTTTGCTTCCAGACTTTGAGGGTCCAGTAGGAACTTTCTTCATCTTTTCTTTAGTAACAGTCTTCAGAGGAGTAACCTGTGGCTTGAGAGAATGTTGCTCACAGACTTGTTTTCCCTTACGAGCCTTGACCCTGTTGGAGATGCTGGAGATGAGGTCATCATCAGCAATATCAATAGGATCATCAAGTTCATCTAGATCCACCACATCATGCACATTAGGGTTTTCATCTTTCTTAGCAGGAACAGCAGGAACCTCTTCATCTTTCTCAGGAGCAAGAGTCTCATCATCTTTGGTATCAGATGCTTCAACATTGATAGCTTCAGATGTTTCAACATCTTTGGCAACAGGGGTCTCATTAACAGATGTCTCAACATCTTTAGTAACAGGAGTCTCATCATTTTTCTCAGCAGATGCCTCATCATTATCAACAGCTGTCTCAACATCTTTAGCAACAGGGGTCTCATCATCTTGCACACCTTGATCATCATCGGAAGCAGGCATTTGGGCTAGAGGAACAGAAATTCCTTCAACTTTGTGCCCTTCATTCAAGATTCTGGTGACAATATTTGCAATCGCATTATGAACATAGGAAGAGCCCTCTCTACCCTGGACAGAAAAAGTTTCTGGAACAGATCCTCCGGTTGATTTTCTTGCATGCATCTTTCTTGGTTGACTGCGAACAGAATCGGAGACAGGAACAGAGTTCAATGGCACAACATCCAGCATAACATCTTGATCGCTCACAACATTTGGTGCCCTAGAACCTGATGCTGTTTCAGAGATAGGGGAAGATTTCTTTGAGGAAGAACTCTGAGACATGGTGAGAGAAAATGAGAGGCTGGGTAAAGAGTGATGAATGCAGAGACACAGAGAGATAGCGTGAGTGTGGAAGAGAGGTTTTGGAGGAATGGAAACCGTTTGGGTAACTTGCAAAAGGGGGGGAAAATGCACTTTAATGTGTAATGATATCCAAGATTTGGAGAGAGAAATAATGCTGGCCCCACACTCAATTAATTGCTATAATCCTTCACAAAGACAAATGCCTAATTTGTTTCTTAAATTTTCAAATTGATTTGCATCTAAGGCTTTTGTAAAAATGTCAGCAAGTTGAAGGTCTGTAGCAACATGTTCCAAGCCAATTATTTTGTCCTCAACAAGATCTCTAATGTAGTGGTGTCTAATATCAATATGCTTGGTCCTGCTGTGCTGAATGGGATTCTTTGAAATGTTGATGGCACTTAAGTTGTCACAATATAATGTCATGACATCTTGTGTGACATTGTATTCTGATAACATTTGTTTCATCCAAACAAGTTGAGAACAGCTACTTCCTGCTGCAATATATTCTGCTTCAGCAGTAGATAAGGACACACAGTTTTGTTTCTTGCTGAACCATGAAATAAGATTATTTCCCAAAAAGAAGCATCCTCCTGAAGTACTTTTTCTGTCATCAGCACTTCCAGCCCAGTCTGCATCACAATATCCAGTGAGAATGGGTTCACATCCATGAGAGTAAAGCATTCCATACTCACAGGTACCATTCACATATTTCATTATCCTCTTGACTTGATTTATGTGACTGACTTTGGGTTCTGCTTGATACCTAGCACATACCCCAACAGCAAAGGCAATATCAGGTCTACTGGCTGTAAGGTATAACAGACTTCCTATCATGCTTCTGTATAGACTTTGATCAACACTAGTTCCCTTCTCATCTTTGGACAGTTTCAAATGAGTAGGTGCTGGTGTCCTTTTGTGAGTAGCATTTTCCATTCCAAACTTTTTGAAAATATTTCTAGCATACTTGCTCTGAGAGAGAAAGATTGAGTCTTCCATCTGTTTGACTTGCAGCCCAAGAAAGTGTGTTAATTCTCCAACAAGACTCATTTCAAATTCAGATTGCATTTGCTCAACAAAATGTCTAGTCATCTTGTCTGACATCCCACCAAATACAATATCATCCACATAGATTTGAGCTATTAGAATCTTTCCTCCTTCATCTTTAACAAAGAGAGTTTTATCTATCCCTCCTTTCCTGTATCCATTGCTAGTAAGAAACTCAGTTAGTCTCTCATACCAAGCTCTAGGGGCTTGCTTCAGACCATAAAGGGCTTTTCTTAATTTGTACACATGATCAGGATGGTTTGGATCTGCAAAACCTTTAGGTTGTTCTACATAGACTTCCTCATTCAAATATCCATTCAAGAAAGCACTCTTTACATCCATCTGATATAGTTTGAATTTCAGAATGCATGCAACCCCTAACAACAGCCTAATTGACTCAAGTCTGGCAACAGGGGCAAAAGTTTCATCAAAGTCAACTCCCTCAACTTGAGTGTATCCTTGAGCAACTAACCTTGCTTTATTTCTGATTATAGTTCCCAGTTCATCTGACTTATTCTTGTAGACCCATTTTGTTCCAATGACATTAGAATGTTTTGGTCTTGGAACCAGCTCCCATACTTCATTCCTTTCAAACTGACCTAGTTCTTCCTGCATGGCATTAATCCAGAACTCATCTGTTAATGCTTCCTTGACATTCTTAGGTTCAATTTTTGATACAAAACAAGAGTTTGAAACTACTTCTCTTGACCTTGTAGTAATTCCACTGTTGGGATCTCCTATAATAAGTTCTTTAGGATGATTTTTCTGAACTCTTATAGAAGGACTCTTGTTAGAAGGTTCAGCCTCAGATTCTGTGATAGTAGGACTGCAATCATCTTCTCTTGTAGATTCTTCAGCTGTAATATCCCAGAATGTTCCGACATCTTCTGTGACATCTGCTTGATTGTGGACATCATCAACCACAACATTTATGGACTCCATTATTATTCTGGTTCTTGAGTTGAACACTCGATAGGCTCTACTGTTTGTAGAGTAGCCCAGAAAAATTCCTTCATCACTCTTGGGATCCATCTTCCTTCTGTGATCTCTATCAGCAAGAATGTAACACCTACTACCAAACACATGGAAGTATTTGACAGTGGGCTTTCTTCCCTTCCAGATCTCATATAGGGTGGTAGAGGTTCCTTTTCTTAAAGTAACTCTATTGTGGACATAACAAGCAGTATTCATGGCTTTAGCCCAGAAGTAGATAGGGAGATTCTTAGCATGGATCATTGCTCTGGCTGATTCTTGAATAGTTCTATTCTTTCTTTCAACAACCCCATTTTGCTGTGGAGTAATAGGGGAAGAGAATTCATGATGTATTCCTTCAGAGGAGCAGAAATCAGCAAATTTTTGATTCTCAAATTCCTTTCCATGATCACTTCTAATTCTTACAACACCATTTTCTTTTTCTCTTTGAATTCTTTGACATAGGTCCTTGAAAACATCAAACACATCTGACTTTTCTCTGATGAAGTTTACCCAAGTGTATCTGGAGTAGTCATCCACAACCACATAAGCATATTTCTTTCCTCCAAGACTTTCTATTTGCATTGGTCCCATCAAGTCCATATGTAGCAGTTCAAGAACTCTGGAAGTAGTCAGATGTGTAACCTTTGGATGCGACTTCCTGGTTTGTTTTCCTACCTGACATTCACCACAGATTCTTCCTTCATCAATTTGTAGCTTAGGAATTCCTCTCACAGCTTCCAGAGAAATAATCCTTTTCATACCCCTTAGATGAAGGTGACCAAGTTTTTGATGCCACAGCTTTGCTTCTTCTTCCTTAGAGCAAACAGTAGAATAGCTGGATTCATGAGACACCCACAAGTAGCAGTTATCTTTGGACCTGACACCCCTCATTACTACTTCCTTTTCTTCATTAGTGACCACACACTCAGCTTTGGTGAAGTTGACTTGGTATCCTTGGTCACAGAGTTGACTGATGCTTATGAGATTGGCAGTCAGGCCTTTGACCAACAAAACACCTTCTAAATTTGGCACTCCTGAACAGTCTAATTTTCCAACTCCTTTGATTTCTCCTTTAGCTCCATCACCAAAGGTTACATAACTAGTAGAATGACCCTTGATATCAACAAGCAAATTTTATTGTCCAGTCATGTGTCTGGAACATCCACTGTCAAAATACCAGTCTTCCTTGTCTGAAACTCTAAGAGATGTATGGGCTATTAGAGCCATATTTTTGGGTTTCCATTGTTGCTTCTGGATGTGCATGATCTGCTTAGGTTTGTAGTAAGGAGCTTGATCTGGGTATCCATATAATCTGAAGCAGAAAGGCTTAATGTGTCCAAACCTTCCACAATAATGACATCTCCATCTTTGAAACTTTCTCTTCATTTCACTTTTCTCGTGATGTTGAGTCACATGTTTTGACATCGGTTTCAACATCTCAGCTTCAGGTTTAGTTCTGCTACTATCTTGGAAATATTTCTTTGCACCAACAAAGCCTATACCAGACATATCTCCTGAACTTTTTCCAACCTGCAAAATCTCCTCCAACATGTCCGTGCCATTGTTCAACATTTTTACTGATTTTGACATTTGATCAAGTTTGGATTGTAACATGCTAATTTCACTATTCAGTTCAGATATAGTTTCATTAAGCCCTTTGTTGTCAGCCTCCAACTGAGCTATGTATTTCTTCTGCTTTTCACCTTGTTGACACACTTCAGCACTTCTGATACAGAGCTTTCTGTAGGAGGTTGCCAGCTCTTCAAAGGATAGCTCATCTTCACTAGAATCTCCATCTGAATTGCAAACTCCAGTAAGGGCTGTGACATGTTTAGCTGATTCTTCTTCAAAATCACTCTCAGAATCTTCATCAGACCAAGAAACTGACAATCCTTTCTTTTGTTTCTTGAGATAAGTAGGACACTCAGCTCTAATATGTCCATACCCTTCACATCCATGACATTGAATTCCTTTACTGTGATTGTATTTTTCTTCTGGTTTAGTTCTTCTGCCAGAGTCATAAGATCTACTGATGTCAGATGAGATGTTCTTGACATTAGGTCTTGGCTTCTGATCCATTCTTCTCATAATTTTGTTGAATTGTTTGCCAAGCATAGCTATAGATTCAGATAGATTCTCTTCTCTACTTTCCTCTACTTCCTCTTGAGAGTTGGACACAAAGGCTATGCTTTTGTTCTTCTTTTCAAAATTTTCACTGATTCCCATCTCAAAGGTTTGAAGAGATCCAATTAACTCTTCTACCTTCATTTTGCTGATGTCCTGTGCCTCTTCTATAGCTGTAACCTTCATGTCAAATCTCTTAGGTAGGGATCTAAGAATTCTTCTCACCAGCTTTTCATCAGACATCTTCTCTCCCAAGGCTCCTGAGGTATTAGCAATATCAAGTATATTCATATGAAAATCCTTAATACTTTCATCATCTCTCATTCTTAGATTTTCAAACTTCGTAGTTAGCAGTTGAAGTCTTGACATCTTCACTTTGGAGGTGCCCTCATGAGTAGTCTTGAGGGTATCCCAGACATCTTTGGCTAGTTCACACTGATGTACCAGTCTGAATATATTCTTGTCAATTCCATTGAATAAAGCATTTAAAGCTTTAGAGTTGCCAAGCGCCAATGCCTCTTCATCTTTGTCCCATTCTTCCTCTGGTTTAAGATTTTTCTTGCCATCCTTTTCAGTAATAACAGGATGTTCCAATCCTTTGTTCACAGCTCTCCATGCTTTGCTATCCACGGATTTCAGAAAAGCCACCATGCGAGGTTTCCAATAATCATAATTAGAGCCATCCAGAATGGGTGGTCTAATCCCATATCCACCACCTTCTTTGTCCATAGTACCAGAGAGTACTGTCCCTAGATCTCACCCAGTAAAAACAGGCAGGGTGCCTGCTCTGATGCCAATTGAAATTCTGGACTCAGACACGCGATGTCTAACAAGATGTCACGACATCACTATCTGAATGTTTTTAAACAAATGAACAAAGTAAAAAACAGAAAAGCAACACAGGAGAGTTGTTAACCCAGTTCGGTGCAAACACACCTACATCTGGGGGCTACCAAGCCAGGGAGGAAGTCCACTATAAGTAATATTAATTCAAGGTAATACAAAACAAGATTACTCCTTTCACTTAATATCTACCCAATGCAACTTCAATCTAAACCACTCAGACCAGAGATCCTACTCACTCCCCCTCAATCACAGCAGTGATGAAAAACTAACCAACGAATAACAAAGAAGACACTCTTCAAAAAACACAACTTGATCTTGCTTAAAAGCTTTGATCAAGTACAATAGTACTCTTGCTTAAAAGCTTTGAGTACTTCTTACAACTCAAATCAAAACACCTAGACCAAGACAATCATCATGATGATTGTTTGGCTTACAAGAAAAACTACAACGAGAACCTTAAACACACAGAACTCTAACAGTTTCTCAACCAAAAACCCTGACGGCAACAGTAGCCCTTGCGTGGAATAAATAGCCTTCAGCAATACAGCAACTGGGCCTTGGATCCATAAAAATAGTTTTTGCCCTAATAAAACAAATCTTCATAACACAAGAAGCAGATAATAGAAATCATCCAATTCGTCCTTAAAACAGATCAGAATCCATCATTACCAAATATAGCGCATAAGGTCTTATCAGATCATAAAATCATAAGTAGTAATAGAAAATAACGAACAGCTGCGAATGTCATGACATCGGCCTTGACATCAGGTAAAGGCCTGCATAAGGAAGGACTTCACAACAACATAAAGCATGTCATGACACTGGTTTTGACACGATAGAACCACACTTTAGTTTTACCAAAAATTACAGCCAATCAACAACATCTACATAATCCAACCAGAACATGATCCTACATAAAAAAAATAGAAATGAAATTAGAAAAATTAACAAAATGGAAAACAATTTTATAAAATCTCAATTGATTAAGCAGTAATTAACAACATAAATCTACTACTGAATTAATATATAGTAACAAATTTCTATGGAATTAGTATCATACTTCTACACATATACCAGAAATAACATGCTTTGTCATTCTCATTTTCTTTTGTCCCTGTAAAGTCTAATACAAGTTTAGTATCCTTCTACTAAATAATTGAGATTATGCTAAAGAAAGCCTTGTAATTATAAGACGTATGAGATGCATGTATAAATATTCAAGAATATGTTATACATTGTATGAGATACAAATATAAACATTTTTTCCATCTTTCAAATAACTGAGAATATGCTAAAGAACATTGTATGAGATACAAATATAAACATTTCAAGAAAGCCTTTCAAATCATTTCCTTCTTAATATAAGAAATAGATGTCATAATTTCATATATAGAGTTGGTGCGCATTGAGCTACTGACCATTTAAACAAGACTTCAATTGATCGTTCTGCAGTCATCAGATTTCAAGGGGCTAATTCTTGCTCTTTCATACATGGTAGAAACTTGCTAGAAAGTAAGGTTATTCCAATCGAACCCCTTTGACATGTGCTTCGGTTTTTAAGTGTACCTGCAGTAATTTAAACCAAGCAATTCAGTTTTCAAGCATATAAAAGGTTAATAAGAATTTTTTTATAGAAATATATAATACCTAAAACAACACAGGGAAACAATGCAACAATCAAAGTAGTTGTCATTAATGGGGCCTGAATGTGTGCCAAAACTTATCAGGTCCATTTTACCTGCAAATACAACCAGAAACTATTAGATAAAACAACCAGAAACTATTTTAAATGAGAAAATAAAAAAAAACAACATTACATCGTGAGAGGTCCCAAAGAAACACCCTCCTCCTCTGTTTAAGGTGGTTCTTGTGTTGTTTCTCATCCTGCCTTTGAATTGAGTTGACTCTAAATATCCTCCTGACACTAGATCTAGATCTGCACACACAATATTCTAAATGAATACATAAAACTAAAATATCACAAAAACTCATACAAGAAAACCTAAATCATTTTTATAAATACAAAACTGTACAGTTCATCATAATCAATCCCAAATTAACTTTTAAAAACACAAACATTACAAATTTCTTATCCCTAACCCTAAATCAAACTTATAAAACTTTAAAAACAGAAACACTAAACCAACTTTTTCAAAATAGAAACTAAACAAACTAAAAAAAAAATCCAATACTTAATCATTTTAAAGGTACACTAACCCAAACCCTAAGGCTATGTTTAGGAGTTTGGAGGGGAGGGGAGGGGAAGGCTTCCAAAAACAAAATTTTAAAAAAATATAGGAAAATATTTAACATTTTTTGAAAAAATGAATTTGTTTAGAATGATAAAAGAGTTATTATCAGTACTACATTTTTAATTTTCAAAATACTATAACAACCTAAAAGATATTTCGAAAATTTATGTAAGCCCTTCAAAATCCTCCAAAACCCTCATTCAATACAATTTTTGAGTTCCCCCATTTTATGGGGTTTTTGGTGTTATGAATAAACTCAAACCCTCCAAAACCCTCCTACCCAAAATCTTTTTATCTTTTTCACCCAATTCCTCCTATTTTCGAAAGCCCTCCCCTCCCTTCCCCTCCAAACTCCCAAACATAGCCTAAATCACAATCTTAAAAAAGAAGGGGGAAATTAACCTTTTATAGAAGTCCATGTCTTCAAAGTGGTAGATCCGCCTTTGGTTGCATCAAATCAACTCATCAAGTGAGAACAAAGCAATGCATGAAGGCTAGAAGTGAGAAGGCAGTAAAAATGAATGGATCATGAGACCGCGATGAGAGAGGAAGATGAATGTAAAACCAAAGAGAGGGGTAACGATGATGGTTGAAGAAGCGGCGGTTGGTACAAGAAATAAAGAAGAAGAAGAAGAAGAAGAAGAAGAAGAAGAAGAAGAAGCGGTGGCTGAGAAAAGAAATAAAGAAGAAGAGGAAATGAGAGAGAACGGAGTAGGGTTTTCTGTGAGAGAAATGTTATGAGTGAGAGAATAATAATAGTAATTGGTGATATATATAATAAATAATTAATAATTAAAATTATATATTAAGTTTTGTCGGGTTCGGTTTCCGACGGCCCCAAAATAATCACCCGAACCGAACTAGTCCAACCTTAATATACCCAAAACAACCATCCGATTAGATCCGAAAACTGTTAAAGTCCGACCGAATGCCAAATAAATGATTTGGATCGGTCGGTTATCACCAGTTGATTATATCTTGTCCATCCCTACTTATGATCACTAAACATATCAAACCTTGACCCAACAAAATAATGCCTCCAAAGTTTCAAAACAAACACAACTGCGACTAACTCTAAATCATGCGTCTGATAATTCCTCTCATGAACTTTAAGTTTCCTCGAAGAATAAGCTACCACTTGTCGATTGTGCATCAACACACCTCCTAAAACCATAAAAGAAGCATCACAATACACCAAAAATCATTTTTCCAGATCATGAAAAATCAAAATAGGAGCGGTTGTCAACCTTATCTTAAGCTCTTGAAAACCAGCTTCACACTGCGAAGTCTAAATAAAATATTGACCCTTCCTAGTTGTCATACCCCAATTTTGACCCTAAGATCATACATCATTTGCATCTCAATCATTAATCAAGAGCTTTACTTTGAAGCTTTGTTTATGGTGTTGTGCTCACTTCATCTGTAAGGGGGATCATCAAGCACCAATGTTTGTTTAGCTTGTATATGATATGCTAACCAAAATACAAAAAGATTTTGCTTTTTCCTTTTATTTGTTTGTGTTTTGTAGGTACTAATCCAAAGCATCCACTAAATAAGACATTTTTCAGCATGTAGACGATTTGCATAAGAGAGCAATCGATTGCACCAACTTGTTTTGCACCAGATTTGCTTTCTGACTGCTGTGAAATCAATTGTCATAAGAGAGAAATCGATTGCACCAACTATTTTTGCACCAGATTTGAGCAGTGCAATCAATTTGCATAAGGGAACAATCGATTGCACCAGTGCAAAATTGGAAAAATTAAGGCAACTTTCAGCTTTTGAGGAGTGTGTCACCATTTTCATGTGTGGGAAGAATGTTTTATATTGCACGATCAATTTCCTACATCATTTTGATCAAGTCGCATCATGCACCCTCATTTGATGACATGTGCACCATTGGATCATAATTTTGGCTCCAAATTCATTTACCAAGCCTAATTTCATTTCCCAAGCATAACTCCAAACCACCACTAATCCCAAGCCTAAATCCTATAAATAGAGACCTCTACCTCTTCATTTAACAAGCTTTGATAGTTAAACTTACCTTGCTAGAATTTCTCTTGATATCTTCTTCTTTCCAAATTCTCTCCAAAAACCCTCTCACCCAAAGTTCATTTCCATAAGGTTAATGAGATTCACATTGAATCTTACTAATTCTTGAACTAAACCTTCATCCATTCACTCTTTTCTTTCATTTTTCATCATCAATTGTGGAAGATCAAGGCATTTGTTGGTTGTTCTTGAAGTAGATTTGAAGTTTTGAGCAAGAAAGTGGTAAATCTCTAGATCCATTCCATTCTTCAAGATGTGATATATTGTTGATTGTGTTTGTTACACCTTTGGTGTTATATTGGTGCCATTTGCTTGTTATTTGATGGATTTTTGTGCACAAGTTGATCCAAGATCATAAGGTGTTTGCGGTGATCAAGATACATTTCCCCTCCATAGTGACAAAGAAAGATTCAAAAGAGAAAGACTTTGAGAAGTTTGTCGCCTTGTTCAAAAAGTTAGAAGTTAATCTCCCTTTCTTTGAAGCACTTGAGCACATGCCTCTGTACAAGAAATTTATGAAGGAGGTGATTGCTAAAAAGAGACCAGTGGGAGGAGAACCAGAAATTGCAACTAAAAAGTGTGGTAGAGTCTCGCCAGTAAGAAAGATCCCTATCAAGAAGAAAGACCCTGGAGCGGTGGCAATACCATGCACCATCAATGTCAGAATGTTCAAGAAGGTACTCATTGATTCGGGTTCTAGTGTGAGTCTAATGCCTTTGTCCATTTTCAAAAAGCTCGAGATTGGAAAAATAAGTGAAAGTGAGACAAAATTAAAATTTGTTGATCACACCATCAAGAAATCATATGGGATAGCTGAAGATGTAATGGTGGAAGTTGATAAGTTTGTCTTTCCAGTTGACTTACACATCATGGACATTCCTGAAGATGAAGAAACTCCCATCCTTCTTGGGAGACCATTCTTGTTGACAAGTTGTTGCAATTTTGACATTGAGAAAGGGACACTAACGTTGAAATCCTTTGATGAAGAGGTAACATTGAAGATGTTAGAAGTCAATAAACAAAGTGCAGGTGAACATGATCAAGCTTCTGTTGGTATGATCGAAAGTGAGGGAGAAAGCAAAAGTCCTCAACATCTCCTAGAAAAAGTTTCAAGCATAGTCTCTTGGGTGGAACCAACTCATGTCTCTATCGAAAGTCCCAAGAAAGATAAAGAAGTCAAGAAGAAAATGAAAGAGGTAAAGCAAGGTGAGGAGAAGAAAGTGGGAAGTGAGTTGAAGAGAAAAGTGGTCCATGCTTTTCATCTCCATGATTTCTTTGTTGCAGGGGTGAAAAGAAACCAGATTTGGAAGAGGAAATACCTTCCATAATAAAGGGTAATGGATCGTCGAGCCATACGATGTTAAACGAAGCGCTTCGTGGGAGGCACCCACGCTTTTAATAATTAATTTGTCTTTTTATTTGTTTATTTTCAGGTAATAAAAGAGGGCCTCTATGGTGAAAGCTAAGAAGTGATCGTTGGAGTGCAATACCCTCTTTGAGTCACCTCTCTCAGGCTTGTTCTGAAACACTGAGGCCAATGTTTAGTTCAAGTTCGGGGGAGGGTTTTACTCTGTGAATTTTTATTTTTATGTTATTGGCATGATGTGAAAACCATTAAATTGAATTCTTCCCAAATTTTGACCGAATTTTTGTGAATTTTTGTTTTTCATAAGAGCTTTTGATCGTAAAAGCAATCGGGAATATTATATAGAGATGAAGAGATGGTTGCTTGAGGGTAAGATGTTCGGAATAATGTGACAGAAAGGGGATTTATTTGAACACCCTTGGTTGCCTAAAAGAAAAAAAAGTGATACGAGTCTAACGGGTAGATTTGTACCATAGTACTGACCTCCTAAGAAGTACTCCCGAAGTAGTTGTTCTATACAATCTGGCATAATTTAGAATCACAGACATGTATGATTGGTTGAGAGAAAAAAATAAAGTTGGCACCAGATGATGGAAAGGCGGTAAAAGGCAACCGACCCGCTAAGTTGGATAACCCTCACCCGGTTATTCAGCCTAAAGGAGGTTGATCCCCAAACGTCGTCCAAATAAGGACAATACATAACTGCAAAGTTTGAAAATTTCATCGGTAAATTAAAGTAGCCAATGCTACTCATTTGGTGCCCGAAAAAAAAAGAATTATCGACTAATCTTGTGCATGTGATGATCATCACAAAGTATCATTGCCTTAACTTGATTGTACGAATGAAAAAGGAGGAAAATCAGAAAAAGACTTAAGTACAAAGCATAGTTAAAGAGGCATCCGGAAGGGAAGCTAAGGTTTTAAATGTTCGAGCAGAAACTCTTCGCGTCATGTGAATGTCGGACTAACAGTCTCTCGATCAACCGGAACAGAAGTCTCACGTATGAGTACCGATATGTTGTTACTTTCTTTAGCTCTTGTAATTGTCGCTTGAGGTCAAGCAACAGTTTAAGTTTGGGGGAGTTTGATCGGTGGTTTTTACACATGTTTTTCCAGTTGTTTTCAGTTGCATTTGAAGTATTTTATTTAGTGTTTTATTTTATTATTCGTCATTTTATGCTTCGGTTTGTGTTTGAGTGTTTGTAGGCTCGGATGAATGAAAGGGGAAAAATCAGTACGAAAAAGCCAAAATTGAAGAAAAGCTCGTAAAATTGGCCAAACGCGCCCCCAAACGCGTGTGACAGTTGAAAAAGCACCTCCTACTGCTGAAACGCGTCCCCAAATGCATGTGGAAGTGAAAAAATGATATCTGCTGAGCAAACGCGTCCCTAGACGCGTCTCAGGCCAAGGAAGGATCCAGAAAAGTATCCCCTCTGCCCACACGCGTCTCCAGACGCGTGCCATTGGTCAACATGCATGCCCACACGCGTCCAAAAGTACATAATTGCACTGAAAATACCTTCCCCTGCTGGGACGCGTCTCCAAACGCGTGTCATTTCACCAGACGCGTGTGTACGAGAATTTTTGGGCTTTCTTACTGAAAATCTCAGTCAGATAGAGATAAAAGAAGGAGAACACGTTGGAACAAGGGTTGGACACTTTGGAGGACGAAAAACACTGTAGAATACTGGAGAATTTAGATTTTATGCAAGGATAGAAGATTTCCATAAGCTTTTGCCATCGAAGATCTGATTCCTTTGATTTATCTGTAATGTCTACAATCCAAACTATGTTTCTTGTTATTTTTATGAGTAGCTAAACCCCTCATTGCTAGGGGGTGACCCTGATTCTGATTGTGATGAATTTGTTCACTTTATGCAATAACTATCTTAATTTTAATATTTGTTCTTTATCTGTTAGTAATGCTTTATCCGTCATAAAAATGAATTTTGAATATGAATGAATAGTTTAGCTGGACGGCAAATTATTTGTGGACATGAATAAGATATAATAATAATTCATATCATCTAGGACTAGGGATATCTTATTGTAATCGGAAATTCTTGTTATTGGAATGCTTGATCACAACCGCAATTATCTATGGACATAGTAATTAGGTTGTGAGGTTAAAGATCTCTTCACTAAGGCCTTAGGATTAGATACTCTAAAGAATCGGTAATTAACTATGAAAGTTATGTTGTCACATTGAGAAAGCAAATTTGTTGCATGAAGAATCATTCATCGAACTCTAGCAATCTACTCATCTCTGTTCATCGCTAAATATTTTACTTGCGCATTTTTATTACAAATTTTATCAAACCAAACCACTCATATAACTTTTTGTCTAATTGAAATTGTTGCAAAACTCTGTATCGTCAAGCAGTTCTTGAGATTCGATACTTGGGATTTTCCCATTACTACTACATTGGCAAAATATTCAACTTGTTATTTTACCGATCAATTGTCATTGTATTGTTGATGTTTTAAGTTGCTCTTGTTATAAGTTATTGTTGTTATAAGTTGTTGTTGTTGTATAGTTATCGTCATGAAGTGGTGAAATTTGTATGATCCTGGTCTAATATATTGTTTATCATACACCTGCTTATATTGGTTGATATCTCACCCATTCTATTTGAATGTTACCCTCTGTTGGTAACGCGCAGGTAATTGAAGGACAAAGATTTAGTCGCTGCTACGAGTCTGTCGTACCCCAATTTTTGCCCTACGATTTTCATGTCATTTGCGTCATTGCATTTTTTTATTATTATTAACCCTTAATCAAAATTATAAAAATACGTCTTTCTTTTATTGTGTAAGACAAGGACTTAATCAAAAAGCGAGATTTGTGAGATGTGGCGAAGCAGCCGATGTAAAAGTCGGTGTTTCAAGTCAATGTCAACTTTGAGGTTTTAAGTTCCTTTGTCTTCATTTTTATTTCTTAAGTTTTAATTCTTATTCAAAAAATAAAAAAATATAATAACCATGATTTTATATTAATTTTAACCTCAATTTTAGTTCTAATTCAAAATTGAAATTGTCTTTTAAATTTGAATTATTATTAAAGTTGAAATTAATTGTTAATACAAAATATCTTTTTCTTTTCTATTATTATTATTATTTTACATTTGTTTTCTTTACTAACCATTTTTTCATTATAATTATTATTATTGCTAGTATTATTATTTATTATTATTATTATTATTATCATTAGTAGATTATTACTATTATTTTACTTTTTTTATTAATGTAACAAATAGAATATATTTTTATGAGGCCCATTACAATTAAAATAAGAAAAGGAGGGTTTTAATAATAGGCCCACTTTTACATTTTTTTTAGCCCATTTTACACAAAACAAAAAAAAAAACAAAAAAGGGAAAAGAGACGTTTCAGTTTCTCATATCCCACGCTTCTGCATCTTCAAACTTTTCCCTGCATTTCCACTGCAACAACAAGCCAAAATCTTTGTCCACAAAGTTCTAATTCTTGCACAAATTAATCACAACAAAAAAACCTGCAACATAAAGTGCATAAATCAGTCCTATCTATCTATAAATTAAGACTAAAACTCAGCCACAGGGGAGGAGAAGAAAGGCACAGAAAAAAAACACAGATACACAACTCTTCACAAACTCATAAACTCACCTTCAACCTTCACAACCTCACTCACAGCGCATAACACACTCTTACAACACTCACAGTTACAATCATAGGAAAGATAGGACCCTCTATATCACCCTCTATATACAATCATATCAATAATTTTATCCCCTATTTTTGTACTATAGTGAGAAAAATAGGAAAGATTTTTCTCACCAGTCCACAAGAAGATCTACACAAGACTGATCCGCTGTCGCGCGCGGATCAAAACGAGTAGTTTTTCAAAAACGTAGTGTAACGGTAACGACAACTCGGATTATCGTCTCACAAGGATTCTTGTATTATATTAACTAATCGAATTAAGGGAGGGGGTTGTTTCAGTTTCAATTTAATAATAATAGAGTGAAAAAGTGATTAAAATAAGTGATTATAAAATAAGCTGCTCTACTGATTCGGGTTCCTACTCATCATCGATTATTATATGTTCAATTCCCTAACGGATTCTCAATCCCATTCGATTACAACACGAATCAAACAAGCGCGAAAGATATTGTTTCAATTATATTCCTGTTTGCCGAATTAAGCATTCGGTTAGAGATTACGCGAATTAACAATTAAGCAAAGTTAAAAAGCGATTATAAATTAAGGAACACAATAGATCGAATTTAACAATCTCTATCCTATAACAACAATCGAATTAAGCAAACGATTGTATACGAATTAAGCAAACGATTTATAGGAAGAACTTGAAAGGAAATCGAAATTCAATTGAACATTATAATAATCTCAAAGATTGGAACCTGAATACAGTAGATCAGCTCCGCGGAATTAGCTCTCCATTACAAAAATTCATGAATGGTGTAAAGTGACAGAATGAAAAGTACGGCCAGACCTAGGTACTAGAGAGAACCAAACGGTTTACAGCTCAACTGGGTCAATTACATAACCCAGACCCAATACAAATGACCCAAAACGAAAAATAACTAATGCTGCGACTTAAAAGACATTCTGGGAAAAATTCACTTCGAATCTGACGTTGACTCCAACACGAAAGTTGTAGATCTCTCTCTTAGCTTTCCGGCGATTATTAGAACGCGTCAATCGGATTCCCGGAACTCCAGTTATGATTGTTTTAGTGCAGACTGTTATTGCTGAAAATTAAATACGAAAATTAAATAACAATAAAATTAAACTCAAATATAAAAACATAATAAAATAGAAAAATAAACAAAGTAAACTATGAAAATGCATAAGTAAAAACATAGAAGAATGTGCATCAAAATGCACTGATCAAATTCCCCCACACTTGAACTTTTGCACTCCGAGCAAAATTAAAACTCAAGAAACACACAACATCATTTACTCATTCTAGGCTACAAACTCTTCTTCGGTTAAGGGTGCATCAATAGGTACTAATCTTGCACACTAAGGATATCGTAGGAACACAATTCCGCAATTGTGCGGTCATAAGTCTCCTGAACACACAAACCACTTCGAATCATGTTATTATGCCAAAGCCTAACTAAATAATCCTCCTTTTTACTCTTTTTCATTCTGGCGCAATCACATTAAGCCCGTTATCTCCACACACTCATATTAAGGCTACCGGTTAGTGACTCTAATCCTTTTTTGCATGGGGTTCTGGTACCTAAGTGGTATTACCCCTTTATTCCCCAATTGTAGTTGCAGGGGATCGGACCGTAATCCTCCCTACCAAGTTCAGCACCAGAAACCTCTGAACCAACTAACAACGGGACTTGAAATCTTTTTTTTTTGTAGGTTCTACAACCGTTGGGTTAAGTGACCGGGTGAGGGTCACCAAACTTAGAAGGTGCATTCCTTTTTTTATTTTTTTATTTTTTTTAAAACTTGGATCACTCACTTATTTTCATCGGTTTCCTTACGTAGAGCATGTGTGAGATGGTGCCGACTGCTGAAATAAACTACTCAAGAGCTGTCAGAGAATGATAATTTCAGGCTAAAACATAATAAAAAATTCAAATCAATTTCCATATGCAGGAGACTTACGGTGTTAGAACGATACCGATCTTGTGAATTTTTTTCCAAGTCTCCGCAAACTCGACTCAAATCAGTCTATAGCCTAAAACTTTCAAAACGATGCATTTTTTTTTAAACGGAAAACAAAACAAGAAAATTAAACAAAGTATTCCCTTCATTTTTTTAATATAATAACTAAAAACAAAACAAAACAAAAAACAAAAACAAAGAAAAATAAATGATTCCCTCCCCCACACTTAAAACATGCATTGTCCTCAATGAAAGAAACAAACATAAAATAAAAGAGAGGAGAGAGGAAAGAACACACCCGAGTAGTCAAGGAGGATAGGTGATCACATAAGCATCCTTTCTCAAAGAGATATCTTCTACGTTTTCTTCTTCCAAAGTGGGGCTCTCATGGAGTAGCTTTGGGTAATGTCCATTGAACTTGAAATTTTTATTAGTGCCTTCGCCTTTTATTCCAGGATCAAAGAAGAATCTTCGATAAGTAAAAGTGTCGAATGAGCACATGATCTTCTTTTCCACAACATCAGAGATCAAAAGATTGAGGGGCTGCCTCACTACTTTTGTTTCATCTCCCCCTTCAGTTGAGACCCTATGCAAATTCATAGATGGGCTAATATCAGAAATTTCGGTCAAAGTCCACCCAATCACCTTTTTATGCTTCTTCAAAACCTGCAAAGGCTTATTTTCTTGATCAAAATTAAGGTTAGAAGAAATTATAAATGGCAACATTTCATTCATCTCTAAATAAGCATATTTTAGATTTTCAGGAATTGGTTTCAGCTCTCGAGAAGGTGGTTGTTCAATGGATGGTTTGTTCCAGGCAGCCGGGGTGTCGAGAGCTTCATCTACATGAACAAATTCATTTGCAACCTCATCTGCAGTAAGAATATCATTTTGCAAGGCAAGCTCAATTTCAGCACAAACAGAGCAAATATTAGTGTCAGTACAAACATCACAAGAGTAAACATCGTCAAAACCAGACAATGATGGAAAATCATCTGCAAACAAATCAGTATAAGTATCATCAACATTTTCAAAAAGCAACTCTATTTGAAAAACAGAATGCTCTTCCAAGCGTTGTTGGTTTGATCCTTGAGCTTGCTGCATGACATTCATCAAAGTGGCAAGCTGTCCAATCTGTGTTTGCAAAGTCTGAAGAGTAGAATCTATTTGTTGTTGATACTGGAGATTATTTGCAGCCATTTGTTTGACAATATCCTCTAGTGAAGGTTCGGAAGGTGCAGAGCACACAACCTGAAATTCCTTCAGATGCTTATGCGAATCCTCTCCTGCAAAACCATTAAAGCTAGGCAACAAATGTGTTAAACCATATTCCAATTCAAAAGGTGTATCAGCCGCAGAATAATCAATACATAAACCATTATAGTTCACATTAGGGACAGCCAACTGCGTCAAAGTTCTTTGTTCAACCATGGTTTCAACAAACACAGAAAAACCAACCATGTCCAAAGCAGGCAGGAACAAATAGAAAGAAGGAAAATGATTAAATTAAAATCAAAAAATTATAAAAACACAGAATTTCATCTAATTAGACGAAATAAGAATTATGGAATTTTTTTTGTATTTTTTCGAAATAGCAAAAACAGTAAAAAAATAATTAAAAATAGAAAAATGATGAATTTGGAGATTTGAGGTCGAATTCCCTTACTCTTCTAGAGTAAGGGAGTACTGATCGCACGATTTTTATGCTCCCAGTAGACAAAAACAGATTATCGATCAGACTCAATTTTCCAAAAAAATCGATTTTTCGACTCAAAAAGCCGTTATGGCCGAAACTGCGAGGAACCTATGGCCTAAATGCACAAACACTAAACCTAAGACTCTAAAATTAGTTAATAACGATAAGAATCCCCGGCAACGGCGCCAATTTGATCCGCTGTCGCGCGCGGATCAAAACGAGTAGTTTTTCAAAAACGTAGTGTAACGGAAACGACAACTCGGATTATCGTCTCACAAGGATTCTTGTATTATATTAACTAATCGAATTAAGGGAGGGGGTTGTTTCAGTTTCAATTTAATAATAATAGAGTGAAAAAGTGATTAAAATAAGTGATTATAAAATAAGCTGCTCTACTGATTCGGGTTCCTACTCATCATCGATTATTATATGTTCAATTCCCTAACGGATTCTCAATCCCATTCGATTACAACACGAATCAAACAAGCGTGAAAGATATTGTTTCAATTATATTCCTGTTTGCCGAATTAAGCATTCGGTTAGAGATTACGCGAATTAACAATTAAGCAAAGTTAAAAAGTGATTATAAATTTAGGAACACAATAGATCGAATTTAACAATCTCTATCTTATAACAACAATCGAATTAAGCAAACGATTGTATACGAATTAAGCAAACGATTTATAGGAAGAACTTGAAAGGAAATCGAAATTCAATTGAACATTATAATAATCTCAAAGATTGGAACCTGAATACAGTAGATCAGCTCCGCGGAATTAGCTCTCCATTACAAAAATTCATGAATGGTGTAAAGTGACAGAATGAAAAGTACGGCCAGACCTAGGTACTAGAGAGAACCAAACGGTTTACAGCTCAACTGGGTCAATTACATAACCCAGACCCAATACAAATGACCCAAAACGAAAAATAACTAATGCTGCGACTTAAAAGACATTCTGGGAAAAATTCACTTCGAATCTGACGTTGACTCCAACACGAAAGTTGTAGATCTCTCTCTTAGCTTTCCGGCGATTATTAGAACGCGTCAATCGGATTCCCGGAACTAAAGTTATGATCGTTTTAGTGCAGACTGTTATTGCTGAAAATTAAATACGAAAATTAAATAACAATAAAATTAAACTCAAATATAAAAACATAATAAAATAGAAAAATAAACAAAGTAAACTATGAAAATGCATAAGTAAAAACATAGAAGAATGTGCATCAAAATGCACTGATCAAAGACATTAATTTTCTTCAAGGACCTTGTCTATACAACACTTTCATACGTTTGACATTGCTTTTTTTACAGAAACACGGAAGAATGAATTGTTTCCATCCCCCAATCTTAACCACTCTATTTTGGCCTTCTGCTTGAGCGTATCTTCTTATATTTCATTAAATCAAAAACATAATTAAATTATTATTATAGTTAAAAGGGTTAGATGCAATTTCCCCCTTCCATTAGGGCGTGTTTCAGAATTGCCCCCTGAATAATTTTTTTAAAGATCACACCCTTATAAAAATGAAAACCCAGTTTCACCACACCCTTTTACTACTAGTGCTGACTGGGGATTTGACTATTGGATGATGTGGCAAAGAACCAATTCTGACTGTGTTTTCTTCCTCGTCCATTTATAGGGTAAGCTTCCTCCCCCAATTCGTACGAGATTCATTTCCATCCCTTTGATTACCCTGTTCTTCCTCGTCCGTTCAATTCGTTCATCGCAGAGCCATGGTTGGAAGCAGTTCACGCACGAGCACGGTTGGGTCAGTATCATCGCATGATTTGCCCAAATGTGGGTGTGGTAAAACGATGAAGATGTGGAGAGCCAACACAGTGCAAAACCCCAATCGAAAATTCTGGAAATGTCGAAGCGCTGGGGTGAGTATGTTTATGTCATCATCTAATATTGATTTTTCTATATGCTAACTCAGGTTCCATCTCCTTTTGTGTAGACTGGGAATAGCTGTGAACTTTTTCTATGGGATGATGAAATACTCCATTTCAGCAAAGGAGAAACTGTCACTTCACCATTTTATAAGAAGTGTGATATACTACAAATGAAACTGAATCAGTGTCAAACAAATTGGAGAAAGCGAAGATGAAGGTTGAAGTTCAGAAAAGGAAAAACATGCAGCTTAGGATAGCACTTATTGTGTGTTGTATGATTGTTGGTTGTATTTACAATTTCATGTAATCTGTCTAATTTAGTTAGGGTTGAATGATGTAATTTTCAATGATGTGTAATATACTTGGAAACATGTTTTTAATGGAAGGAGCTTCTTGCTTTTTTTAACAGTTTAATTTGGTATCAATTTGCTGAGGCACACTACTGCATAATTTTGTAATAATCAAAAGCACATATGTGCATAATTCAAATCATATATAAATAACAGAAATGCATAATTGAGTTGATACCAAAATCACCAAATGTGCATAATTCCGTTTACATGCAAAAGCACCAAATGTGCATAATACAGTTTACATCAAAAGCACCAAATGTGCATAATCCAGAAAACCACTTAATGCACAAATGTGCAATTCAGTCAATACAAAAAGCACATATGTAAACAGACATAGTGCATAATTAGTTCATTACAAAAGGCACCAAAATGTGCAACAGACATAGTAAACAAACATAGTAAACTACAAGTCATTGATAGACTTCTTTTTTGGGGTCTTCTTCAAATTCTTCTTAGGAGTAGTCTTCATCTTCCTTTGTGACTCATTGCTATCTTCTTCTTCTGTTATCAAAAATGGTTGCTCTGGTGCAGACCCAGGGCCTGTGAAATGTTTTGGTTTTTTAAACCAATTTTCCTTAATTCTCTCACTGACCCTCTTTCTCACTGGTTTCACTTGAGCTTTTCCTTTGTTTTTGGCACTGACTTCAGCTGGAGTTGGTTTGACTTGAGCTTTTCCTTTGTTTTTGCTACTGACTTCAGCTGGAGTTGGTTTGACTTAACTGATTTTGACTACTCTTGGCCTGCCTTCACTTGGATTGACTACTCCTGCATTTCCTTCACCTGCATTTCCCTCACCTGCATTGCCCTCACTTGCATTGCCTTCACATGTTCTGACCTTAGTTGGATTGGCTGCATTGACCTCAGTTGGATTGACCTCATTGACCTCATTTGTGTTGACTGCACTAGCACTTGGAGTGCCTACACTTGCATTAGTAGCAGTCCTCAATTGTCCTTTTTTCTGCAACATAATTACACTATCAGTAGTAGAATTTAAAGCATAAAGCAATATCAATATCCATTAAGATCATACCTTTCTTTTCAAGGCACTTGGATCTTGCACCTTGCTCTTGCATGACTTAATATTATGCCCAATCTTGTCACATCTAGTGCGCCTGTAAGACACACCAGGTAGCCTTCTCCTAGCACCTTCCTCTCCAGTTTCCCTAATCCTCAATTTCCTTGGTCTACCAGGACCCTTTTTATAGTCAGGAGGCAAGAGATCTTCACTTTCAACAATAGGCCACATGTCCTGCCCATTTATAGGACTAATAGGAAAACCATAGCACAAAGCATATTTCTCCCTACTATAACATTCATGAACAAACAACTCTGGCTGCCAAAAATTACATGAGCATGACCTTTTAGCTATGTCAACTATAAATTCTTGGCTGTTATAAGCATGTGTGACTTGAAATTTTTTCCCCATTGCCCATGTTGGTAACCACTAACCACTCATTGGGGTCCCTTCCCATTGCTATCAACAACTAACCTCCATACTTAGTCTTCAAATGACAGCCATCCACCCCAATAAAAAGTCTACAACCATGTATGAACCCTTGTTTACATCCCTCAAAACAGAAATAGAAAGAACCAAACCTTGGTTGGATGGAAGGTGATGGTCTCTCAATGTTGATCTTTACAGTGTTTCCAGCACTCACCCTATGCAATTCAGCTGCATACCTCTACAAATTTGAATATTGCTTGTCTGCATCCCCTTCAATCATTTGTCTTGCTATCATTTTTGCTTTCCATGCCCTGCCCACAGTGATCCCCACTCCATAATTATGCCTCATATCTTGAATAATATCACTGATCCTCAAGTTGTCACAGGTCTGCATTTTCTTTACAACTGCCTTGGCCACCCACTTTGAATTTGCAGTTTTGTTATCCAAAACCCTAGCACATGTGTGGGTGTCCTTTATAGTCTTTATTGCATAAGTGTGCTTGTGGCCCACTTTGGAACAAAGCATTAAAAAACCACACTTGGCTTTACATTCAACTCTCACCCTATACCCCTTATTTTTTACAAATGTTATTTCCCTACCATTTAAAACTGTCCACTCACGTATAGCCTCCCTAAAGTCATCTAGGGAAGTGAACTCCATACCCCACTTAAACTTAAAATCCTTGTAAGTTGTTCTTTCTTGAACTTTTCAAACTTAGGCTTTTTGTCATCTTCTGAGTTATCAGGGTCAGAACTATTAAGCTCTTCACTAAGGTATTCCTCCTCCTCCTCATCATCATATTTCTTCTTCTTTGGACATGGTAACAAGCCTGCAATGACTGGACCCTTCCAAATTGGTACAGTTATGTAATACGGTGAACTGACTTTAATCGAAATGTCGCGGTAAGCAAGATTCGCCACCGACTTTTATTTTATCCAAATTAAATCAGAAAGGCTAAAAGAACAGGAAAAACCTTTTTTGAGAAAAACTGAGTTCGGGGGGTAATTATGCAAAGGGAAGGTGTAAGGCACCCTTTGCATCCATGGTTTTCCACGGGCTCTTAATTGCTTTGCTCTTTGAAGAAATTTTTAGAAGAAGTGAATATGGACTTTAGCTCGTAAATGAGCATAGCCATTTTGAAGGATTATGAGAATGAATATGAAAAAGGTTTTAGAGCAAGGCAAAGCAATTAGGGGCAATTACCTGGTTAGATGAAAAATGTTCTTTTATCCTTTCAGGGTGAAAGGGTCTATGCCATAAGAGGGCAGGAAGCCTTTCATTTGGAGGTTGAAGGGTCATCGAGAGTTCGTTCGCCATAAGGCTGTCCCATGCCATAGAGGGGCAGGTAGTCTAAGGGAAGAACCAGAATAGCCTTTCGTATGCAACCAGAGGATACCTCAGCATTTTCGTAGGCAACTTTCGAGGGTCGAGGTCATATTGGTGTATCGAAGGCAGCATCATTAGGGTCGTATGACCTTTGCATAATCGAGGCAACATGGCTGAGGTATCCTCGTATTCGAGGGACATGGATATTCTGCAAAAACACAAGGCAACAAAGGCAACAGGCAACAGGCAGCAAAGAGGTTACCCCAAAAGTGTGCGTGTGTGCACCAATCACGTGATTTGATTCAGATATTTATCTTATAATTAGTTATTCTAGGTTAATTATAAGCTTGCACTCCCTAGAATTACTAACCACAACAATTAATATTAACATCATAATTAAACAATAACGGGGAAAGGGAAAAAGAAACCAGCGGAGGAAAGGGAGAATGAAACCAGCGGGATCAATAGGGCAATAGGTCTGAACAAGTAATAATTAAATAAGATCAAGGTTTTAGGGTCACCGACTATCCGAGCTTTGGCGGTTGGCAAACCTGAAAATTAGGGAAAAGAAAATAAAACATAAATGAGTGCATTATCAGTTCAGAAATCAGGTACGGTTAACCCTAATCAATAAAAAATATAATAATAAAAGAAAAAGGATAAAGGACACTTAGATTCGATTGATGAAGGTTGACGGGCAAAGGTTTGCCTTGAGCATTGACTCTGATCATCTGAGAATGGATAGAAAATATAATAGGAAGAAGTAAGTGTAGAAGGAATTCATTGACGGCGGGAATCAAACCCTAAAAATAAATAAAAGGTAAAAGAAAATTTAAATAAGAAAAGGATAGAACTTAGCTTTTGTTTTGACGTGGCGCGTAGTCGGAAGGTATCTGAAGATTGCCCTGAAAAGAATACACAAAGAAATATTTTTTAGCGTATGCATGATCTTCGTAAACCATGATTCGGGCACAAATTGACTAAGATTAATAGAATAAATAAGAACCAAATTAATTAAATCGGCAAGAAATAAAGTTTCAATTAAATATCCTAACCCTATTGCGTATTTTGAAAATATTAATAATTAATTAAATCATTAAGCAATCACATTAATCAACTAATTATTTAAATCAAATAAGAATTATTATTAGTAATTAAACTATATTAATTATTTACAAATTAATATTTAAAAATAAAATAATAAAAAGTTTTATGTTTGAAAAGAAAATAATAGTAAAAAAAAAGGGTTATAATTGAAAAGAAAATAAAAGATAAAAACGATTAGAATAAAAGGAAAAGAAGACTTAGCGCAGCAATCTGGTGTGGTGGGCTTCTGAATGACCATGGTGCACCCTTTGATCTGACGCGTTGGATAGATCTGAAAGATGATCAGACGGCTAGCGAACAAAGACGCATGATGGAATTTGTGGGGGGTACGCGCACAGGATTCACCAGTTTGTTACTTCATAAAAATATATGGCAAGGGTCAGAATCGAACCCACGCCACTTGACTCCCTCACGTGTGCGCTTTGCCAATCCAGCTGCGCTTTCAAGCTGCTTATCAAATGCGTTCTCAACATAATATAACATCATCAAAGCCATTCACCCAGACGCGCGCGAGATTCATAAACAACCAATGATATGGAGACACGTCTTCGTCTCCTTCATTGAACCGTCGTTTTAGACGTCTGGGCTATACATACGGACACGTCCATGGCCACAAGTCCTGCAACTTCTAAAATCAACTGTACACAACATAATTTAAATGTAAAACCGTGAATGAGTTCGTCTAACCCATACGAACTAAAAGGTACCTGCAATTTCCCCAGATTCATCCTAAAATAGAAAACCCTCATTCAAACTCAGAAAACCTAACAATGGCCGGTTCCTTATATGAGCGCAAAAACGCAATTAAACTTCCAGAAACATTGATACAATCACACTAATCACAAATACGCAATCCAAATTCGTTTAAGATGCATGAATTATGAGAATGAAGCTTAAATATAAAAACGCAAACCGTGAGTTTATAGGACGTGTTCTTGATGTTGCAGCCTTGGGGGATGAATGAAAATCTCTCTGTGATGCCCCAGGAAGGTGTTTGAGTCCTCAAAATACTCTGAATCAACCTGCAGATCCCAAAACGATTATTATTTTTTTTTTGGTTTTGAGAGAATTCGGGTATGGTTCTAGGAGACTGCCAAAACTGCTGAATCCTCCTCCCTCCACTTGGTGATGTTTTGTGCTTATATATGAGTAAAATAGGTTTAACAAATTAGCATAAGATCTCCATTGAATCAAAGATTGGATATTGATTGAAATTTGTTTTGAAACCTTCTAATTTGGTCTCAATCTTAATATTCTCTCACCAATCTTACTTAGCACGAAATTATATAGGATATATGGTATAAATGGTGATTGGAATCAAGTGAAAATAGAATCAAACAAATCTCCTTCACATCTTCACATATTTTTTTGATTTATATTATATTTTCCATGAATTAAATTCAATAAAAATATGAATTTTAAATCAAAAATTCGTGGCATTGGAGATGGGGCCTTGGATATCATAAGGAACAAGTTTGGGCCAAAAAAAGTTGGGTCCCTTTGCAAGAAAATTCAATTTGAAGCCTTTTTTTCACATTTTCTCAAAATCGACCAACTTTGACAAAGCCTATCTCTCTCAATTTTTTAGGTATGGAAGTGTTCTAGGACTTTTTAGAAACCTTAGAGAGTCCTCTAACCAGCGTTTTTGGTCTCATATCAAAATGATTTTCCATTCTCCTTTTGTGTCCTTTTGAAAAAAGTGACTTTTTGTTGACTTTTGAAAAGGACCTATAATGTTTTGGTCCATATCTCTCAAATGAAGTATTTTTGTACTAGGCATGTGAGAGACAAAGTTGTAGAGAATTCAATTTCCTTCAAAATGAGCTTTTGTAAAATTTCTGATATTCTATGTGGAAGTTATGGCTGGTCAAAGTTCAGTTGACTTTCTCCTATAAAAAACCCTAATTTGGAAACCTTTTGAATTGTTGACTTTTGATCTGTCCTTGATGAACCATGATCAATTCTTGATAAAATGGTGAATTATATTTCAATATGAGGATGTTGACAAAAAATCAGGAGTTTTGACTGTACTTTGACCACAGTTGACTTTTAGGTCAACCCAGTCGACTGTTGACTTTCTAAACATTTGAGTGATCAATCCTTTAAGCTGAGACTTGATACTTGTCATAGAGGTAAAGTGAGACATATTGAGCCATATGGGATGCCTTGGAGCCATTGATTCATTGATTTTCCTTTGAACAACTCAAACCCTAGTTTCTGAGCCTTGTATAGGAGAATGTGTCTTGGAGCTTTATGTATTGATTTGAGTTTGTATAAGAGAAATAGTATGGGCAAATTTTGGGGTATGACAAGTTACATCAATACCATCAAGATCATCAAACCCATCAACAATGGCAGTTGTCCTTTCATCCTCACTATCATTAAAACCTTCAACAACCTCTTCATCACTAACCTCTAAATCAGACACAAACTTGGGGGTGACACCAACTACACTTGGATCATGTTCCACAAAAATTTCCCCATCCACTTGCATCGCACAAGCATATGCAGCAAAATCATAGGCATCCCCATCATTTCTAATCTGAAAGTAATTAGGGTCTATGTCAACTATCTTGGTCTACAACCTAAAAGAACCTTCTAAGTACCCCCACCCAGTTACTAAGTTAAGAACATGATGCATTGTCCAATCCTCTATATGTTCCCCAGAAATCAGAGTAGAAACACCACCCCTATAAATCGTTTCACCATTATTATCAATAAACTCTCCTCCATGTCGAAACACAACATTAAAATGTACATTGGGCTGAAATGTAAAACGTAATGTAAGAAAAAAGTTTGCAAACCATGATACAAGCAAGTTACAGACATCGATTAATGGAACTAACCTCTAAACATTCACCGTTACCGTCCATTGATTCGTCTTCCTCCACTTCCTTCTGCTTCCGAGTCGTCTTCTCCAACACAAACAATGAACCCTAGAATTTCTATTTCATGGGGGTAAACATAAAGAAAGGTTCACGAATTTTATTTTTAAAAATAGGTTCTTTGCCACGTCATCCTATAGTCAAATGCCCAGTCAGCACTGGTAGTAAAAGGGTGTGGTGAAACTGGGTTTTCATTTTTATAAGGGTGTGATCTTTAAAAAAATTATTCAGGGGGGCAATTCTGAAACACGCCCTAATGGTAGGGGGAATTGCATTTAACCCTAGTTAAAACATAGTTTAATTAAATAATATTATATAAATAATAATAATTTTATTTAAATAAATTATTATTATTAATGAACAATGTAATTAAAATATTCTTCTCCATTTTCAATTAATTACTTAATCTAGATACACAAAGTAGTCCATTTCTCTAAACCAATATTTTTCCTGAAAGTTTAAGTTTGATTTTATATTTAGAGTATTCAAAATCAATTTTTAATATGTAAAATTTATTTTGATATTTTTAATCAATCTCAAGTAAAATAATTGTATTCCTTTAAATTGATTCTAATTTTTAAGTTATAATTTTTAATTTTCTAGTCAAGAATAATATTTATGTTAAAATTTATTATATAATATATTTTAATAAATCTATTAATTTAATACTTCATATTAAATTAAATTTTAGTTATAATCAAATTAATTTGTTGTAAAAAATCATAAAATACTATCACTCAAATGAAATACATGTCGTAGGTGAAATTTCAATATAAATTTTTTTATCAAAAAATAAATAAATCCTGCTAATATTTTAATATAATGATTTAAAATAAAATAAAAAGAAAAAATTATTTAAAAAATAAAAAGTCTTACTAGGATGTAATATAATAATAAAAAAATCAGATAAAAAGAAAAATATTATGAAATAAATTAATATATCCAATGAATAGGTAATATAATAATAAAAATAAAGTAAAAAGAAAAAATATTTAAAATCAAATAAATAAGTAAAAAGAAAAAGATTTTTTTTAAATAAATAAATCTACTATATGTTAATATAATAATGTAAAATTAAATAAAAAAGGAAAAAATTTATAAAAAATAGGGTTAAATATTTCAGAGGTCCCTATAAATAATCCAACATTCAATTTTAGTCCTTATAAAATTTTCCTTTAAAGAATGGTCCTCCTAAAATTTCCGATCCCCAATTTTAGTCCCTACCGTCTATTTGCTTTAACGGAAGCTTATCTGTCACGTCACATGTCACGCCACGTCACCTATAGTCAAAATTGTAGTTGACTATAAAAAAATCATTAGATTGTGGGGTTATAAACCTCCCGAAATATTCAGTCTGTGCAGTCCGAACATGATAGGCTTTGACGGAGTGTCGTGATTGAGGGGCTGCCTCACTTGGATTCCCACACGTGTAGTAGGTTGGGTTTAGAGTATTTTTCGATCGGAAAAGAAGGCTTCTGGTGTGAGTCCTATAGGACTGCTATGCCATGCTTTTGCTGCCCTTCAGATGCAGTATTTTCTGTTTCAGGTCTAGTGGGAGCAATATGGAGTTTAGAACCTGCTGCATAGGCCTAAGTTTTTGCAAACCACTTAAATTTAACAAAAACAAAAAAAAAAAATTGGAGGGGCTCTACTTCTTCTTTCTCAGCAGCAGGGGGATGTTTCAGTTCTGAAGTGTACAGGTGTGTTAGTTACTTGTATTGGAGTATATTTAAAGTGTGCTAGTTACTTGTATTGGAGTATATTTATATAACAAGTTGTTTGAACTGTATTGCCTACCGGTGTGTATTGTTGGCTGAGTTGCTATACTGCTTCATACTGCTTCAGTACACAAGTTGTAATGCTTCTGGTTTTGGCATATCTTATGCCATAACTATTTATTTTAATATAATGTGATTGTTTTGGCCTTTTCAAACAAAAAAATCATTTTAAATGACATGTGTATTTCTCACGTGTTCCTAAATCCACTAACTATCATTTTCTTCTTCTCTCTGTTTTTCTTTGTTTCTATTAACTGCATTCAATAACTTGTACTATATTTTCCCTCCACTTTTAGGATGTTGATATTTAACTCAATCTGCATTATTATCTAAAATAATGTTAATTTAGTAAGATACAACCATTGGCATTAAGAATCAAAATTTCAATTGTTGTTGTGGAATAAAGTGATTGTTGTAGTAATAAGAAACATTTTGAGAGTACAGCAAAATTATGATCTATGTACTGAAGAGTGCATGTAAACCAACATGAATGAATTGAAAAGCATCAGCCATAGAATTTATGTGGAGATCTTTTTATGCACAAATATTTAAAAAATAATACAGCAGAAGAAATAAAGAAGAGATATTATATGAGATTAAAACTATTTTTAAGTGAGTCAAGTCATTTGTATGTAATTAAAACGGATATTTCTCAAATCATCAAATCATATAAATTTAAATTACTCATAATATCATCAACTCATTATTGTTTTATATAAAAATGATTCAATACCTATAATGCAGGAGTGGGAAAAAAATGAACATGAAATAACATTTTCATTGGTTCTATTTCACTTTTTGCTTGAAACAATATGCTAGTAGTTTGCTACTGTATAATATAATGATTCTAGTGAGATTATTTTTTACTTGCCTCCCTATGTAAAGTTTATGATGATTAAAGTTAGAGAATTTCTTTAAAAACCTCCTATGGGGAACACCTCCTGCGAAAACTCCATAATACCCCTGTTTCGGAGATGCATCTCCGAAACATTTTTTTTATGAATTTTTCCATAATTCAGAAATGTATATCCGAAAACACCCATTTTGTGGTGTTTCGGAAATCCATTTCTGAATGTTATGAAAATTCAAAAAAAAACGTTGTCAGCTATTGTTTCGGAGATGTATCTCCGAAATAATATTTTGCCCTATTTAGTTTCCCTCCTTTATTATTTCATCATTTTCATCACAAACTCTCTCCAACTCTCCAAAACCTCAACCATTCTTCAATCAATTTTCGTCTCAAAATCAAGATTTAAACGGTTGATCATACTAAAGGGAGCATAAAGAGCTACAATTTAAGGTAAACATCATACACTCTATCTCCTATTTCACTACATTGTTGCTGATTTAGAATGTAGAAAACACCGTCACTTAGGAAGTATATTTCCGAATTATGGGAACGTAAGAAATTTCGGAAATATACTTCCGAAATAAGGTCTGGCAGAATAAAAAACAAACAGTTTTAACATCTTTTTCCCATTTTTGCATATGTTAGGTATGGTGCATCCGGACAACATTGTCGCCTATGCTTTAGATGGTCCGAAAGGGATGAACGTCGATAAAGAGCCGGTTAACGATGTTAAAACGATGACCGTTGCGGTTGATGTTCGACAACAATTTACAAATGATATGAGCTTCGCTTCTCGTGAACTTTTGCTTGATTGGGTTCAAAGTGAAGCTACTAAAGCTGGATTTGGCGTTGTCATATTTAGGTCCGACAAGGGAACTAGTAGACGGAAAGCTTTTGTCGTGTTGAATTGCGAGAGAGGTGGGAATTATGTTGGAACAAACCGGGTGTTAAAACACGAAGACACGGGAACGAGAAAGTGTGGTTGTCCGCTTAAATTGCGCGTGACTCGGAGGGTTGATGATTTATGGCGTTTTACCGTCATTTGTGGAGTTCATAATCATGCCTTGGAAAGCAAGCTACACGGGCATCCAATTGCGTGTCGGTTGTCCCGCCAAGAGAAGCATGTTATTTCGGACTTATCGTCAATCAAAGTGGCGCCGAGAAACATACTTGCCGATTTGAAGCGAAAAAAAACCGGATAGTGTTCCAAATATAAAGCAAGTATATAATGAACGACACAATCTTAAAGTCTTGACCATGGGCACGAGGTCGGAAATGCAACAACTTTTGAAACTTTTGGGCGATAACCAATACGTTTCAAGCTTCCGGACGTGTGAGGACAAAGTCACGATGCGTGACATATTTTGGACTCATCCCGAAAGTATCAAGTTGTTCAACACATTTCCCACCGTTCTTGTGATGGATTCGACGTACAAGACAAACAAGTATAGGCTTCCGCTTCTAGAGATTATCGGTGTGACATCCACGGACCAGACTTTTTCGGTTGGATTTGCCTTTATGGAATGTGAGAGAGAAGATAACTTTACATGGGCTTTAGGGATATGTAAGTCTTTGTTGATTGATCAAAAGACTATGCCTAGTGTGATTGTTATCGATCGAGATAACGCTTTGATGAATGCGGTCGATATCGTCTTCCCGACATCGACCGCATTACTATGTCGGTATCACATAACATGCAATGTGAGAAGTAAGCTCAAATTGGTGGTAGGAACGAAAGAAAGAAAGGATGACAACGGTAACATCATCAAAGCCCATGTTGTGGTGGACAAGATTATGGCCGCATGGAGAGAGATTTTAGATGCATATTCTGAAGAGTTGTACACCGAGAAAGTCGTATAATTCCGGAATTTGTGTGTTTCTTTCACCATTTTTTGTCATTACGTCGAGAGTACTATCCTTGACAAAGTAAAAGAAAAAATTGTTTGTGCTTGGACGGATCGAGTGAGACATCTTGGTTGTTAGGCATTTTTTCCGCTTCATACTCGCCCACCTTTGGACGCGTCTAGCCGCATCATTTGTATCGGGTATCTAAGATCGCGCCACTTTGTACAAGTATTTTTGAAACCGGGTTGTCCTATACCGGCTACTTCTTGTCAGTGGACGGCACATCACACAAATGAAGCGGAGACTTGGCCGGATCCTTTTGTGGAAAGAACGGTGGAGTTCGAAAAAATGATGAAGCAAGAGCGTGAGGAAAATCGAGACCGGTCGAAGAACTTTCCAGTTATGGATTTAAGCGCTACCGGTTAGTTCGGCGAGTTCTAGTATTTACCGGATCATTTTTGTTTGTAATTATCGTTTAGAATGTATGGCCATTTTTTGTATGTATTGTCGTTTAGAATGTAAAATCAAACTGATTCAATGCATATATAATATACCTATATTTATTGATGTCAATGTTTATGTATTGCTTATGCTTGGCTTAACTGTGGTTGATTGTCATTGATGAGTGCATAGAGCAAAAATCAATTTTCAGGTCTGTTTCTGCTAATTTCTGAAGTATATTTCCGAAATTTGAAAGATTTTGGACGTTTTCGGAAGTATATTTCCGAAACATGCACTGATTGCAAGATAATGTTTGTTAGGTCATTATTACTCCAATAAGTCTATAAATACAACTTCAATCCTTTTCATCAACATCAATCCACAAAAACACAAACACCAAACACCAAACACCAAACACCAAACACCAAACACCAAACACAACAATGCCTCGCATTAGGCCAGATGGAAGTCACCGGACAACAGAGCCCCCGCCCCGTAGATCAACATGGACTCTCGAACCTGAAGTGGAGTATCACAGAAGAAACGGTCATGTCATATTCTCTCCCATCAAACCTCCCATGCCGGTTATGTTTTGGAATATCTCTTCCATCGAGCAACTCAAGAGGACTCTCATGACTTTTTTAGAAGGGGGAGTACGAACCCGGCGAACAGATCCGAACCATCAAGAGGCTTGCAACAAGGGCCGCTGTTGTGACCGGAGTAACGGAACGTTTCTGGGATAAGATGGAATACGACATTGATTGCTTTCAAATGATGCACGGACCAAATGACATCGTTTTAACCGTTGTAATTTCTTAGATGTTTTAATTTTCGTATTTTCTGTTAATGACTTTCAATGTATTTTTTAATTAATTAATTAATGTTTGTAATATGTAACTTTAATTTTATGTAATTTGATGTTTGTAATTCCCCATCTTTCTTAATAAATCGATGCATTCTTATTTTTCAATTGTTTCTGTCTCAGACAATATTTCGGAAGTTCATTTCCGAATTATTCCAACGGGGGTGTCTTCGGAAATGCACTTCCGAAACACCCCTTTTTTTGGAAAATAACTTTATTTCGGAAATGTATTTCCGAAATCAATGTTTTTTAGTAAAAAAAAGGGTGTTTCGGAAATGCATTTCTGAAATCACCTTTTTTCATAAAAAAAGGACTTCGGAGATGCATCTCCAAAACAAATGGGCATTCTTGGGTTTTCAACGCGGGTGTCCAAGAAGAGAGGGGGGTCTACAAATAAATCTCCTTAAAGTTATTATATACGAAAGTGAGGGATTTAGTGATTATTGGAAAAATTAGTATGCAAGTCAATTCTTAAAAGTTCATTGTAAATGAGGTATGATTTGCATATTAAAGTTTGTTAATGAAATCCTGTGAATTTATTAGATGCTCATTATGTAACTCAAAGTTGTTTGGTTACTTAAAATTGTGTTATTAGAACATTATTTGTTAATGGATGCATGCACCACACATTCTTGTGTGAGCATTATTGTGTTATTAGAACATTATTTGATAATGGATGCCTTACACAATACCAAAAAATACATTATTATTATTATTATTATTATTATTATTATTATTATTATCTATCCATTATTAATGGATTGACCAAACCGCCTGAATTGTCCTTTTAACAAAATTAAATTGCACTACAAAATGGACAATTCAGTAATTAAAAATTAACCCAAAACTTTTTGGTGAAATCCTCACAACACCTGACACCTGCTTAATTTTTATTAGTCCGAATTTATTAATCTTTCTCCCTCTAACCTCTTCAATGTCATTTTCATCTCTCACAACATTTTCATTCTCTCTCTCTCTCTTCCATTTTCTCTCGTCTCCCCTCTCTTCTCCATCAAACCCTAGCCGATGTCGGCCCTTTCTCCAGCCACCACCACCTTAAATAAAAATATTAAGCCCATTATTGTATTCCTCATCTTACGGGTGTCACAATGAACCGGTTGGATTTTCTCCCGAGCGATCTCGTCGTCGACCGCCGCCTCTCCTTCTCCGATAATCACTACTCGTCATCTCCATCGTCATCACCATCACCATAATTGTTTAAGTTTTTCATGTTTTAAATTTTAAAATTCATCGTTTATTGGTTTGCAGTGCACTGAAGCGTGAACTCAAGAACACGAAAAAGGAAGACAAGATCTAAAAAAAGGAAGAGAAGAAAGCCAGAAAGGTGTCTCTCATATTAGTTTCAATTTCTGAAAATTTATCTTTTTATATGAAAAGTTAATGTTATTGGCATCAGATTCCAAGTTTTCGTCTGTTTCAGAAAAATAACATTAGAAATGGAACAGATTGCCAAGAAAATCACGACATGCCTCTTCATTTATTTGATTATATAACAGGGTTTGCCATCTATATTGGTGGGGTTACAGTCCAGAAGTTTGATATTGAAGAATCAAACAAAGAGTTATTGCCCACTCTTCTTCAAAAAGGTGTTGTTAATGTGCCGGCATTGAGTTACCTGAGTTTAGGTAATTATAACTTATAAATGAAGCTAAATTTTTATGTTCCTCGCATTTTGAATTTCTTGTAGGAGGATTTAGAAAATCTATTTGAAAAGGCGTATGTTCAATAGACTTTACACATGATCTATTTTTCAGGTTGCCTCTCTAGAGGGTGTAATGAAAGAAATGAAGGTGAGTCAAGGGAATTTTTCTATGTAAGGAACTTAATTTGAAATTTGAAACTAATAATAGAACAATTTTGCAGGAAAATTATACATCAAAATGGGATGATGTCATTTTTATACCTCCAGGAAAATTCTACAATTTTGATGTCATTTTTACATCAAAATATGATTCATAATGGTTTTATTATAATTATATATTTTGGGATTGGTGTTGTTTAGGTTGCCAATGATCCTTCCAGGAAGCAGATAAATGCACTTGAGCAGCATATCAAGAGCCTTCTCTGCCCATAAACACCTTTCTTCTTCAACACCGTCTATGAGCCTTACAGCGAAGGTGCAGATTTCGTCCGTGGCCACCCCTTCAGTCTCTGTGAAGGTGTACAGACAGCTGTTTCTCACGGTCTTTGGCTCAATATCCCGGACTATGATGATCCAACTCAGCTTGTGAAGCCACGGAAGAGGAACACTAGGTACTTTTACTACCACTTGTACTCATTAACATTTAAATAACTCAATAATTTCGATTCTGAGTATAGAAATTGATTCTGTGTATTCTGTGTAATGTAATTTACTTAAAAGTTTTAACTGGTCTATAGTATTTGGCGATGTATGTAATAAGGATATCATTTATTCACTTAGTAGGATGTTGGTTGTAAGATCTTGTCATTTGCACCTAAGAGTCAAAGAGCAATATGCAGTCTCTAAAGTCACCTTACTCAAGGTTTATATAACTATACAATGTTTAACTTTCTCTGCATAATGTTCATCTTACCATATAGTGCTTTGGTACCTCCTTCATGGTATGTGATTATGGTGCTTTGGAAACAAGGTATGTCAGTGCTACTATCACTACATAGAGTTACTTTTGCACTCGCGGTATTGAAAGATGTTGTGGTTTGGCGTTGTTCAAGACATTAATTTTGGTCAAAAAAGTCTACTACAACATAAGTATATATGAAATTAATAAATAGATATCCCCTGTAATCTACCCATACTTTTCTCTCTAATTTGTTATTGTTATTTTATTTGTGTTACAATACAGGACTTTGGAGTTGAAAGAGCCTATAAAAAATTGTGAAAAAAAAAACGATTTGATAAATAGTTTTATATCTCTATTATTTGTATTTCTTTTCAATTGTCGTGGACAAGTACAATAAATGTAGATATTTTTCCCATATTTTGATCAATTGCAAAATTTAAACATTTTGATGAATGGCCATTTTTATAAAATAGAAACCAATTAATAATCATTATTATAATTTATTTTCTACATTTAAAATAATATTTAGAAGTTCTGAGTTGTAGACAAAAAGATATATATGTAATTTTTTTACAAATTAGACATGAGAAAAGGTTTATTAATAATTTTATATATTTCAAAATAAAATTACTTAATTCTTCAAAATGCATTAAAACGAGTCTTTACATCTTTCGTTTTGTTTTATAAAAAAATAAAATATATACAGCATAAATAGTTTGAATGAAAAAGATAAGAGTTCAATAGACAATCCATGTTACAAATTTTAATATAATAACAAAAATGATAATGTATTTTATGTGTCTATTTAGGATATGTTCTTGGAACAAATTTTTAAGCATGTAACTTTTTTGATAAAAATGAAATGGAATATTTTTTTATTGCATGATAGTATATATATTTTGTTTTACGGTCACTAACAACATCATATTTATTTTAATTTAATCAATCATTATTTTAATTTTAGAAACAATTTTACTATTTAATTGACCAAATTATCTATTAAACACACAAAATTAACAGATGAATACGATAATAAAATGTTTAATTTTACGGGTCATTTTCACATAATGACTATTTTATTTTAATCAACAATAACGTTTATTTGAAATATTTTTGTACCCTAAGGGTTTTTTCAAATTATAAAATATGTTGTATTTCTTTATCCCCTTTAGAAAAAAAATATTGTCTTTCCTAAAGAAAATTTCACTATTTTTAAAATTAAATCATGTAAAAATATTTTATGTTGTTGGGTTGTGATTTGATTTAATGTTGTTGTGTCGTGCTTGATTTAATGTTGTTGTGTGTGTACCATCATTATCATGGATCATACATATTTGTTAGCTTCTTATAATATTATGAAGTTATTATTTTATCATAATTTATATTTTTTTACGTATAATTAATTTACATAATATATAATAAAATTGTTCAAAGTGACATTTAAGCATATTATTCATATCATTCAAAATATACTACATCAAATAGACGAATACCCGTGCGACAGCACGGGTCTCTTACTAGTAGTTATTATTATTATTATTATTATTATTATTATTATTATTATTATTATTATTATTATTATTATTATTATTATTATTATTATTTTTATTATTATTATTATTATTATTATTATTATTATTATTATTTATGTTTATTTCATGCATCATGTTGTTTGTGATGCTAACAATTTCATTTGTATATGATATTCTCCTCCATTTGCCACCACTGGACATGGTGCAGTAGTTTGACCAAGTTATAAGACTTACCAAATTATGCTAAAATATTAATGTCGCAGCTTGACATTTGTTAGTAAAGAGTTGTTTGTTTTTGTTGTTTCAATTTATATGTTTTGAATTACTTATGGATACTTAACATAGAATCAATGTATGTAACTTTTTGTGTCAGTGATGCTTCTAAAAGCTAATTTCAAAGAAGTTTTTTATTTTTATTTTGAAGTATAATTTATTAAGTTTTTTTATAAATGATATATTCTGTTTACTATTTTCTGCAGAGATACCAAATGCAATTATTAAATATTTTGAAGAGGCTTAACAATGATTGAGTTTTAGTTTTTGGGTTTCAATTTTTGGAATTTTCAAATGAGCAAAAACACAAACACCTTATGTGCATTCTCTTTAACACTACAAATTCATGGTTGACAAATTGAGTAAATTCAAGGAATTTGATCTCATGTGGGAGCCAGTGAAGGATAAACAACATGTGTTTAAGAATGCGCGAAAGGTTATGGAGGAAAGGAAGGAACATGGGTTTGAGCAACATGGGAAAGGAGAAGAAGAAAAGCAAGATGAACAAAATTGTGTAAGTTTATAACCCCTGCAATCTCATTCATTTTTATAATTAATGTGTTGACTTTAAGTGACATGTGGCGTGTCACGTCAGCTTCCGTTAGAGCAAATAGACGGCAGAAACCAAAATTGGGGACGGAAAAATGTAGGAGGATCATTCTTTGAAGGAAAATTTTATAAGGACTAAAATTGAATGTTGGGTTATTTATAGGGACGAAAAACATATTTAACCCTAAAAAATAAAGAAACCTTACAAATATATTAAAATAATTAATAAAAAATAAAATAAAAAGGAAAACATTAATAAAAAATATACCATACTAATTTATTAATATAATAAGAAAAAATCAAATAAAAACAAAATATCATAAAAAAATAAAGAAACCTTACAAATATATTAAAATAATAATAAAAATAAAAAAGAAAACATTAATAAAAAAAGATAGCATATTAATTTATTAATATAATAAGGAATAATCAAATAAAAAGAGAAAAACTATAAAAAAAAATAAAGAAACCTTACATATATATTAAAATAATAAAAAAATAAATTAAAAAGGAAAACATTTATAAAAAAAAGATACCATACTAATTTACTAATATAATAAAAAAAATAAAGAAACCTTACATATGTATTAAAATAATAATAAAAAATAAAATAAAAAGAAAAACAGTAATAGAAAAGTTACCATACTAATTTATTAATATAATAAGAAAAAAATCAAATAAAAAGAAAAAATCATTAAAAAAATAAAGAAACCTTAAATATCAAAATAATAATAAAAAATTTAATAAAAAGGAAAACATTAATAAAAAAGTTACCATACTAATTTATTAATATAATAAGAAAAAAATTAAATCAAAAGAAAAAATCATTAAAAAAATAAAGAAACCTTACATGTACATTAAAATAATAATAAAAAATAAAATAAAAAGGAAAACATTAATAAAAAAGTTACCATACTAATTTATTAATATAATAAGAAAGAAATCAAATCAAAAGAAAAAATCATTAAAAAAATAAAGAAACCTTACATGTACATTAAAATAATAATAAAAAATAAAATAAAAAGGAAAACATTAATAAAAAAGTTACCATACTAATTTATTAATATAATAAGAAAAAAATCATTAAAAAAATAAAGAAACCTTACATGTACATTAAAATAATAATAAAAAAATAAAAAGGAAAACATTAATAAAAGAATATACCATACTAATTTATTAATATGATAAAAAAATCAAATTAAAAGAAAAAATTATTTAAAAAATAAAGAAAACCTACAAATATATTAAAATAATATTACGAAAATGAAAAAAGAAAACAGGGAGAACACTTTGTGTTTATAACTTATAAGGAGAGAAACATAAAGGATTAGAGATATAGCCACTCGAAAATCAAACACTCTCTCCACTTTTTCCTATGCTTCTTTGCTTCTTTCTCTCAACAACAATGAGCAATGACAAACAAACAAGTTTTTAGCCTATTAGATATCTCTTTTGATGTCAATTCTCAATCTCTCTCTTTTTCTTCAATCTCTTTCGCTCATGTTTTTTTGTATGCAATTCTTTAATTGTTGAATTTTGATTTTTCTTAATTTTATTACAAAATTTTATGTTTTGAGGATTGGTTTTGAATTATTATTGATCAACTACATTTTTTTTCTAGTTGAATTTGATTTTTTTTAAAGTTAGTTGAATTTGGTTGATGATTGGTTTTACTCTATTCTTTTTTATTCAATTATAATCCTTTTTGTTTTTTTTCTCTACTTTATTTTTAGTAAATATATTCTAAATTCCACATTGATTATGTTTTCCTTTAACTAATGAGTAACAAACTCATGCATACGCACGGGTTCTGTTATGTTACGCGCATTTGTATACATCATTTATTTTAAATAAAATGTTAAAAACGAAAAAAATATTTAGATAAATAATTGATTATTTCGTATATAAAAATATTTATATCAATAATAGATTTTTTTTCTCGTATATCAGTTTTGGATAAAAAATATTTAGATCAATAATAATTTTTTTCTCATATAGATACTTCATTATATTTAGGTATCATTTACAAAAATATTTGGATCAATAGTAAATTTTTTATATAAAATATTTAGATTAATAGTAGATTTTTTTTCGTGTACCATTTTTGAATAAAAAATATTTGGATCATAAATACCATTTTTTCGTAAATAATATGTAACACCCCATACATAACTGACTAGTATATTATGCATGAAACGTTAAAATTGATATTGAGTACATACAAAAGCTATAGTTATAGAAAGATCCATATAAAATACAACATGAAATTCTACTAAGAAGCATAATACATGAGTCTTCAATGGATCTTGCACAGCGGGATGTCAAAACCAACGAGGTCTTCGAGCCAACACCACTTCCAAGTCTTCAGTCCAAACCTGCTACTGACCAAGCACTACTCAACTGTACCTGAAAAAATATAAGTTGATTGGGGTGAGATTACTATATCTCAGTGAGTCCTCCTATCCTATGGGTCCACTCGGTTCTACAGGGTACATGCATCAACAAAACCGAATCCACCATTGATCCGGGGTTTATTCTCACATCCGGTACAAGTACGGAGAAAACACATGAATCGTCCACCATAGGAGTCATCATATCACAAGTACACAAATAGTACAACAAACACGTATGCAGACCCATACCCATGTACGGGGAATCCAGAAGCAGTAACAACCAACTACCAAGGCTGCACACACACCCTCGGTGAGTAACCAAGTACATGTCGTCAAGAAGACTCGCACAAGACCCATCGCTAGATGAAACAGATAGATCTTATGTGGCATTCCATCCGTGACGAGTTATAGCGGTGACGTTGCCTACACGGCGTCACGGCCTCATCATCATCCATACGCAATATGGTATCCACAAATGCGAATACGCCTAATTGACTGTACAAGCCCATCCGGTTAGGAGCCTAGTGGTGTAGCCTACGTGGCACCACTATAGGTGAGTTATCCAAGTGATATTGCCTAATTGGCATCACAACTCCACCATACCAAGCACGCCAATGTATCACGCCTTTGGGAAACGCCCTGAAAGACCCCGCAGGTACATCGCAATGATAGCTCAGGTGTGCAAATCATACCAAGAACGCCAATGTATCACGCCTTTGGGAAACGCCCTGAAAGACCCCGCAGGTACATCGCAATGATAGCTCAGGTGTGCAAATCATACCAAGAACGCCAATGTATCACGCCTTTGGGAAACGCCCTGAAAGACCCCGCAGGTACATCGCAATGATATCTTTGGAAACTAGTCCATACACAATGGTGTCTTATCACCCGGTATTGGCCCACTTCGATTCTAGCATACCACACGCATAACGAGCGTCAATCACAATACAATCAATCCCGAATGTTTAACCGAAACAACGGGCATTAAAGATCATTATCACACCAAGCATCATGCCACAAACAAGCAACCATCTCCGAACGTCAATCGAACGGACGGATAAACATAATATGATCATCATAAAGCATATCGATATAATGCATTAACTAATGATCCACACATTGAGAATCAACACATCCATGACCATATACAACATTAGCATGTTCAAATACAATTTAAACAAGTCTCACACGACTAAGAAGACACTCGGTTCCCTATACGGAACGGAACCGTCTCGGGGGAAATAGTCACATACAATTTCACTCGACATGACACACTAAGTGGGGTTCAAGTATGATTAAATAAAACATTCTGGTTTGGAGACCAATTTTATTAGAAAGTACACGTCTCTAGCTTTCCGACGATATAAACTTTGAGCAATTCCGATACCCGAGGCCAAAGTTATGAATTTCTAAAGTTTGCTGATTTTTCCCTCTGCGCCCAGGGTAACCGGTTACCCAGAAGCCAGTAACCGGTTACTGGCATGAAAAATGCGCAGAAACACAAATTTACACAGAGTAACCGGTTACCCAAATGCCAGTAACCGATTACCCTGAAGCAGAATCAATTTTCTGCATTTTTAAGGGTTCTAAACTAGTCCCAATTGCTCTAAATTGATTCCCTGCATCACTGACATAATCCCAACAATTTTCTAACATATTTATATAATCAGAACCACCAGCATGCAATCATTAACAACATATGCAACCAGTAGCTATCACACACAACTAGCAATTATCATATAAGCATGTTTTAACATCATAGATTCATGGATTATTTCTCACAATCCCTAACCCCAAATCTAACCCTTGCATGCAAATTCCCCAAGCCACTATCTAAGGACTCACCTTGCATCAATGGAGGTTAAGATCATGTTCTTGCTGCCATTGAACTATCTTCTTGACACAAACTACACCTTCAAGTTCACCAAACCCGTAACCCCTCCTTCTTCACATTCAGCATGCATGTCTCAACTTCAAACTCGTTTTTCTCCATCAAGACAGGAGCTATAGATGCGAACCATAGGTGCAAATCAAAGAGAAATTCGTTAGCTTTCCAATGGAACCAGAATCGCTACGATCGGAGTTACGAGTTGAGAGATATACCTGATTTAGTGGAGCTATACCCAAGGTGCGAAAATGGAGAAGGTGGACATAAGTTCTTCTTTCTCCTCCATGCTCTTAAGCACTTTTCTCATAAATTCTGATTTTGGAATGGTCTACCACCAAACAATGCCTTAAGTCCTCATGCAACCATGTTTAATGACCAATGTGCCCTCTAACCATGCCAAAATTACTAGTTTGCCATCTAGTTGGATTCTCACTAATCCACTTACTTTCTTAATAGTCCCTCTTAGATTAATATAGAATGATTCTATATGCATTCCAATAACTAATTAGCCGATTTAAGAAAAATACCGATGTCGGGGGATCGGGGTATTACATTCTCCCCCCCTTAAATAGAATTCGTCCTCGAATTCCTTTCAATCATCGCGAAAAACCAACTCTTCACATCTATCCAACCAAGGAAAAGAATGTTACTCACATTTCTCTTCAGATAATCTCACTACTCTGTCTGAGGGTCATTCCATACGAAGAAACATAATCTGCCAAAACGCTTGCATCCCACTACACATGATTAGAAACCTTAACTCTCAAGCAACACGTCTAATCTGATACTTCGTCTTGACACACCTGGGGAAAGGGTCCTTCCAGGGTCCTTGACCTTTACTGCTCTGCACTGAATCTCCAAAACTTCAAAAACTCCAATAATCCACTCATGTCGGATATCCTTCGTTTCATTCTCTGATGTGTTCACCCTCGTTCAACAAACATTACTGATCCACTCAGCTCCTTGAATTACTTCCTGTTTGAGAATTACTGCCACCACGTCACTTCTGCGATAACACTTCAAATTATTCTCCATTCGAGTCCATACAATGTCATTAGGTGATCTCCAAATTCCTCGGTCTTAACCTCTGGTTCCTAAAGTCTTAGGATGATTGTTCCAAATTTATCTTTACTTATACAACTGTCACTGTAAACCGCGAAGGTGTAATCGTCTTGCAACTATCGCCTTGACATTCGACAACTTCGAACAAGATTCTACTGATAAGACGCGAAATTCAACAACTGACCTGTAACCATTGTACCAGTCTTCCTGTACAATCATAGTACACAAGGCATAACCACAAAGAACTTACGCCAACTGAATGTCCTCTCTAGCCTTCAGCATTTCGACGGTCTGATACTCAGTCCAACCCTTGTGACTTGCAAGCTAAACTGATGACCTACGAACGTCGGACTGCATGCCATCCACAAAAGTATTCCCAAGTTGGCCCATAGACAACACCTCTTGAGTTTATGGTGGATCCTCGAGTGATTGGAATGAACGAAACGCTGCTTCGACAATTTCCCTTAGGAAGATACTTTCATCCCAACATAAAATCCTACAAAAAGTCTGTTCATTCCTACCTCAGACTTATCTGATTCTTCCTTGATCCGTTGCGCTACTCTGATCCCAACAAGTCACACACCTTGAAATCCTCTGAGTCATATTATATCCATAATTCACTTAGTTCCCATTAATACACAATAATTCCTTATCTACAGTCGTCCAATTACAACACGTGTCAGAACTCTATATACATCCATCATCGACTACTACTCTTTGAAGTTGCGTACTTTCCAGAATCAAGCTTCTACTTACTCTGCCATTCCATATAGTTCATCTACCACAACTTAGGTACACGTTTCATCCTCAGGACATTGAAACCCAAACACTCACTGACTTAGAGGTTCGTCCTTGTCACTGATTTCCACAGTGTACATCTGCTATGTTTTTCATTCCAACAAATCTTTGTTGCTCAACCGGTATATCGAATCCTTCACGACATACTGCAGTTCATGATAACTCTAGCAGTTTTACACAACTTCTACCCAACCATACACCTTCATTCTCTTAGCGTAGTATCGCCTCTGATAACTCGTGCGACTTACTGATATAACTATCCTCCCATAGCCACACTCCATTCACACAGTCATCTAACGTATGTTCCACCTCTGAATCAGACACTAAACTGACTTCCTCAGCGGCTGCATCCTTCATTGCAGTGCTTCCAACGGTCTGAGAGTAGCCACAATGCAAGAAATTGCACTTTGCACTTTGAACATCTCTCTTATAAACTCCTTAGCAGTTCTTGATCGGTCACCATTTCTAGTAAGTTTCCGCACCTTTTTCCATCCAAAAGTCATAATCTTGGTAATACTAAGTGGCATTGTTATAGGTTTTATTATAAGTTTCTTAATTTGTCGGTTATTTAAGTTTTGCATGCTAAGTGTGTTTTAAGTTTTATAAAAGTGCCATTTTATACGTTGGTTGTTAGTTTGTTGTTGTCCAGGTTGAACCAGGAATGAGATAGGAACTTAGGACACTCCGAGGCGGAAAAAAGAAGCTGAAAGAGCCAAATAGGAGGTTCACACGGGCACCAGTGTGCTTGCACACGGGCCGTGTCAAAAGAGGGCTGGAAAGATGTTTTTGAGAGCTAGGCAGAGGTTTCACACGGGCACCCGTGTTCCTGCACACGGTCTGTGTGAAAAGCTGAGCAGAAAGTGATTTTTGGGCTAAGAAGCAGTTGACCAACACGGGCACCCGTGTTCCTGCACACGGTCCGTGTTGGTAGGCGCGGGCAGATTTCCAACTTTTGATATTTTGAAAGCCTTGAGCTCATTAAGGGTATTTTGGACCTTTCGGATAGGAGGGATGACTGCCAACACTACTAAAACCTAACAGGAAGAAGGAACCAGGTATCTTGGATCATTGAGCATAGAGAATTACAGAGAAAGAAGAGTCAAGGGTTTTGGAAGAGATCTTCAAGAGCACTCGCGATTGGAGATCATATCAACCGTTAATTTCTTGTAATGACTTCAATTACTCTTGTTATTTTCTTAAACACTATGAGTAGCTAAACTATTTTATGCTAGGGTGATGTCCCTAAATCTTTTCATGTAATGACTTGTTAAAACCGTTGTGATGAATTTGATGTTTTTATAATTTGAGTTTATGATTCAAAGATTTTCATGCTTCATCATATTGGAAAATATTTTGTTGATCTATGATTAGGGTTAGGCGTGACACACCACTCTAATGCGTTTTGAATCACAACATTACCGGTAAATCACTTAGGAATAAGGATTTCACCATAGTGATCATTCATTCTAGATTACAATGCGTAATGCCTTAATACTAAAATCAATTATTGAGGAATTGAAATTGACTTTTAAGTGCTAATAAGTTTTTCACTAAGGAATTAGGGAAAACTATTTTATGGAATTGATACTCAATTATAGTCACATCTTTTCTTAAACAACGGTGTTCTCAAGGAGTTACATAAGATTTATACATCAACCTTAGCATGCCTTCTCATTTGTGAAGCAAATCATCATTTACTTATCGTTTTTAATTATAAACAGTTAGTAGTTTTATCAAGCAAAACAAAAACCAATCATAGCTTTTTGTTCAATTGAAATTTAGTCCTGGCTTATATTTTATCCGCAGTCCTTGTGATCGATACTTGGATTCAACTCCATTTTAATAACTACATCGGTAACAAAAGTAGTACACTTGCTATTTTCCGATCAAGTTTTTGGCGCCGTTGCCGGGGACTGCCAAACTATAAGCCGAACTTTAAGTCAATTGAAATTTTGTTGCTCTGCGACAAAAATTTTATTTTTATCTGTTAATTTTAATTTCGTTGCAGTCTTGTATCTGTTCTAACTGTTGTCTAACTGTTTATGCGAGGTCAGACCTCAGCTAAATTTTCCTTTGACACAGAACCAGAAAGAGCTCTGCACGAGAGACGCCGACAGGCAAGAATTGAAAGACTGGCAGCGCCAAGTGCAAGTCTTAGTGTTCCACATCAGGAAAGCGACGACGAAGTGTCTGTGCATTCGGAGCACAGCGACTGTGACTTTGACAGGGAGGTAGTTCAGGAACCAGTTAACATGGCTGGAAATCAACCTCCTGCAGAAAGATTGTTAGGGGACTATGGAGGGGCAAATGCTCACCCCAACCGGATGACTATTGTTAATCAACCTGTGAATGTGGCACATTTCCAATTGCATCCATCCACCATTCGCCAGTTAGAGAGAAAGCCGTTCTCCGGAAGAATAAACGAGGATGCAAATAAGCATCTTCAGAGATTTCTCACTACGACAACTTCGTTGAAGATCGAAGGTCATTCAGAGGAGGCCAAGAGACTTGTTATGTTCCCGTTTACACTTACTGATGACGCAGAGGAGTGGTTTTACTCACTTCCGGCTGCAAGTATCACGACATGGCAAGAGATGGAAACGGCATTCCTCAATGAATATTTCCCTGCGTCGGTGTTTATCCGAAAAAGATACGATATTGTCAATTTCAAACAAAAAGAGGGGGAATCATTGGGGGATGCATACAAGAGGTTCAAAAGGTGTTTGACTGCATGTCCTACTCATAACATGGACGCTACCGAGCAAATGCAGAATTTCGTGATTGGGTTGCGACTTAAGACAAAGCAGCTTATTGATACCGCTGCTGGTGGTTCAACAAATTTTGCTACAGCCACAGTTATGAAAAGGATCATAGAGGCAATTGCTGCTAATGAGCATCTTGAGTTGTATGATCGTACCATGAGCCAACCGGAGGGCAAAATTGATTTGAAGTTGCCAGAACAGGTTGTAAAGATGGAGGATCAGATTGCTGCAGAGGTAGAGAGAAGGTTAAAAAAGATGAATATTGGAACTCAGAAAGTAGCACAAGTTGAGCCAGTCGCCTCAGTTGTATGTGAAATATGTAGTGGACCGCATTTTGCTATGCATTGTGTGGCAACGCAAGAACAAGTGGAACAGATTCATATGTTGAGGCAGAATAATCCATACGCCAACACATATAATCCAGGATGGAAAAATCATCCTAATTTCGCATGGAAAGACCAACAAGGGAATATTCAAAAGCAGGGACCCAACCAATATCAATCTCAAGCTCAGCCACATCAATACATACCTCCACAACAACCTCCATATCAACAACAATTCCAACATCATCCTCAACAATTTCAACAACAGGTACCAAAGAAAGAAGATTGGGAGATCGCTCTTGAAAAAGTGGCAACCCAAAACTCTCAGTTTCAAGAAGAGACAAGAGCCAACCTCAGGAACACCACGGCTTCAATTAAAATTCTTGAAGTTCAAATGGGTCAAATAGCACAACATCTCACTCTACAGGCACAAGGAAACTTTCCGAACGAAACTGTGAAAGATCAGAAAAATCTAGAGAAGATCAATGCTGTTACAACAAGGAGTAAAAAGGTGTTAGAATCGGAAAAAGAAAAAGAAGAGATAGATTACCCTATGGTGATAGAGGTAGATTTGGAAATAAGAGAGAACCCAAGAGAGCCAGAAGTGGTGATACCACCAGTTAAACCAGCTGAAGAAAAAATTAAAAAAGATGCTGAACTGGTAATTAAACTACCCTTCCCTTCAAGAGTAACAAAGAAGAATTCAAAAGAGAAAGACTTTAAGAAGTTCACTAAATTGTTCAAAAGGTTAGAGGTGAATCTACCTTTTTTTGAAGCACTTGAACACATGCCTTTGTATAAGAAATTTATGAAGGAGGTGTTGGCGAAAAAGAGATCACTAGGAGGAGAACCAAAAATTGTAATCGAGAAGTGTGGTATAGTCTCTTCAGCAAGAAAGATCCCAATTAAGAGGAAAGACCCTGGGGCGGTGGCGATACCATGCACTATCAAGAATATAGCATTTAAAAAGGTACTCCTCGATTCTGGTTCTAGTGTGAGTTTAATGCCTTTATCCATTTTCAAAAAGCTTGAATTAGAAAAGATTAGTGAAAGTAAGACACAGTTAAGGTTCGCCGATCACACCGTTAAGAAATCCTACGGGGTAGCTGAAGATGTACTAGTGGAAGTTGATAAGTTTGTTTTCCCTGTTGACTTCCACATCATGGACATTCCGGAAGATGAAGAAACTCCTATCCTTCTTGGGAGACCCTTTTTGTCAACAGGCCGCTGTAATTTTGACATTGGAAAAGGGACGCTAACGCTGAAATCATCTGATGAAGAAGTAACCTTGAAGATGTTAGGAGTCAGGAAACATAGGTCAGATGTGAATGAGAAAACCTCAACTGGTATGACGGAAGGTGAACAAGAAGACAAAAATCTTAAAAATCTCCAAGAAAAAGTTTCTAGCATAGCCTCTATGATGGAACCAACTTATGTAGCTGTCAAAAGTCCTAAGAAAGCTGAAGAAGTAGAGAAAAATGTGGGAAGCAAATTGAAGAGAAAAGTTATCCAGGCTTTTCATCTTCATGAGTTCGCGGTTGCGGAAGTGGCAAGCAACAAGGTTTGGAAAAGGAAATACCCTCCATAATAAAGGGTAATGGACCGTCGAGCCATGCGACGTTAAACGAAGCGCTTCGTGGGAGGCAACCCACGGTTTTAATAATTAATTTTTCTGTTTGTTTGTTTTACTTTCAGGAAATAAAAGAGAGCATCTCTAGTGGAAGCTAGGAAGTGATCATTGGAATGCAATACCTCTGTAAGCAACCTCTCCAAGGCTGGTTCTAAAACATTGAGGACAATGTTTAGTTCAAGTGTGGGGAGGTTCTTATTTTATTCGCTTTATTGCTTTGCTTTCCGTTTTGAATTCATAGTTTAGTTTGTTTAATTTGAACCATTTTCTTTTGTCTTTCTGTTATTGTGTTTATTTCAAGTTTGTAGTGCTGCCATGGTGTTACCAGGTTGGATACAAGTCGGAAGGGGGCAAATGAATAGATAGTGGTTGAACAACACATCTCACACTTAATCTCTACAGGCACCACGGAAGTTGACACAATCAAAGAAAAGAAGGTTGGACGCAATGAGGAAAACACTGAACCAAGAGAGAGTATGGTGAACTTTGGAGGAAAGGAAATTGCAGAACACTTAGAGCACTGTGAAGCATGCAAGCTTAACCTACCCGGTGAGATGTCAGAGCCAAATTTATAACATCCTTATGAGAGCTCAGTCAGGTATGGCACTATTCACTTTGATTTTGCGTATTTTCTCATAACACAAGCACACTATGAAAGCACACAGTGAGGCAAGTTTTTTTCTCCGTAACCCCGAGCCTTTCTAACCATCCCGTATGCATGTTATCCATCGTTAACCCCCTTTGAGCCATAATAGTTGTTTTGTTCATTGTGTTAGTCTGTTTACCACCCGTTATCTCATTGTTCATGTCATCGCTCGGCATTCATGATTAATCACTTGTAAGACACTAAAAGGATCTAAGTGTGGGGTTGTGAACCATTGAAAAGGGAGGCAAGAAGAAAAAAAAAAGAATATCTAAAAAAAAAAGAGAGAAAAAGATGAAGATGATCTTGTGAAAACAACAAAAAGAGGTTTAAATTTCAAAGCAGAATAAGATATTTGCACCGGTCCACTTTTAATCTGAAAAAGGTTCAAACCCCATTCTCATGATTCAGATCAAAATGAGTAGAGAAGTGAATCATATGTAATGCCGAGCACCTAAACCATTTGTTTCCCCGTTCTTTGTTTACCCACCAAACCAAAGCCACGTTACATCCCTAAGACCTCATAAAGTGTGTGTAATCTCTGTGTGTAGTGATTTGAGAATTTATTCAAAGTTGAAAGTAATATGCATGCCTTGATACTATGAGTGTAGATACTTTAACCCGGAGAGATTTTGTGAGAGTGTGAAAAGCTTGCAGGTGAAAAGCGTGTTCGAAAGTGGGAATGTCGTTGATAATCTGAAGAAGGAAACCTTACACTCGATTGCTAAGTGTAGGAATCTTGCGAAAAAGCTGGTTGTGTTGTGGAGAAAAGAGTTTCGTCAGTGACCTTTGTTTTGAATCGATACATCACTTGAGGACAAGCAATGAGATAAGTGTGGGGTTGTGATCGGTCACCATTTCTAGTAAGTTTCCGCACCTTTTTCCGACCAAAAGTCATAATCTTGGTAATACTAAGTGGCATTGTTATAGGTTTTATTATAAGTTTCTTAATTTGTCGGTTATTTAAGTTTTGCATGCTAAGTGTGTTTTAAGTTTTATAAAAGTGCCATTTTATACGTTGGTTGTTAGTTTGTTGTTGTCCAGGTTGAACCAGGAATGAGATAGGAACTTAGGACACTCCGAGGCGAAAAAAAAGAAGCTGAAAGAGCCAAATAGGAGGTTCACACGGGCACCAGTGTGCTTGCACACAGGCCGTGTCAAAAGAGGGTTGGAAAAATGTTTTTGAGAGCTAGGCAGAGGTTTCACACGGGCACCCGTGTTCCTGCACACGGTCCGTGTGAAAAGCTGAGCAGAAAGTGATTTTTGGGCTAAGAAGCAGTTGACCAACACGGGCACCCGTGTTCCTGCACACGGTCCGTGTTGGTAGGCGCGGGCAGGTTTCCAACTTTTGATATTTTGAAAGCCTTGAGCTCATTAAGGGTATTTTGGACCTTTCGGATAGGAGGGATGACTGCCAACACTACTAAAACCTAACAGGAAGAAGGAACCAGGTATCTTGGATCATTGAGCATAGAGAATTACAGAGAAAGAAGAGTCAAGGGTTTTGGAAGAGATCTTCAAGAGCACTCGCGATTGGAGATCATATCAACCGATAATTTCTTGTAATGACTTCAATTACTCTTGTTATTTTCTTAAACACTATGAGTAGCTAAACTATTTTACGCTAGGGTGATGTCCCTAAATCTTTTCATGTAATGACTTGTTAAAACCGTTGTGATGAATTTGATGTTTTTATAATTTGAGTTTATGATTCAAAGATTTTCATGCTTCATCATATTGGAAAATATTTTGTTGATCTATGATTAGGGTTAGGCGTGACACACCACTCTAATGCGTTTTGAATCACAACATTACCGGTAAATCACTTAGGAATAAAGATTTCACCATAGTGATCATTCATTCTAGATTACAATGCGTAATGCCTTAATACTAAAATCAATTATTGAGGAATTGAAATTGACTTTTAAGTGTTAATAAGTTTTTCACTAAGGAATTAGGGAAAACTATTTTATGGAATCGATACTCAATTATAGTCACATCTTTTCTTAAACAACGGTGTTCTCAAGGAGTTACATAAGATTTATACATCAACCTTAGCATGCCTTCTCATTTGTGAACCAAATCATCATTTACTTATCGTTTTTAATTATAAACAGTTAGTAGTTTTATCAAGCAAAACAAAAACCAATCATAGCTTTTTGTTCAATTGAAATTTAGTCCTGGCTTATATTTTATCCGCAGTCCTTGTGATCGATACTTGGATTCAACTCCATTTTAATAACTACATCGGTAACAAAAGTAGTACACTTGTTATTTTCCGATCAGTTCTCAAACCAAAATGACCGTGCTTTACCAAGATTAACACTTCTCCACTCATATTATCTAACAATACCTTACCAGACACATCACACATCGGGTCGATCCAAGGTACAATTCAAATATTCCATCACCGGTCGTGGTACATGATATCCACTCACCATGCTGACCAGGATATCATGACCGCACATGAATCCCACTCTAGACACTCATGCAAAATTACCAACTTAACACTTCACGAAACGAGAACGTCCCCAAGGTACAATCTGATACTAATTCACGCGATCACGATCACTCAGGGTCTCTATAAGTATAGTATTGGATCTTGATCCATTTCACCATCGGCTGTCTAGTTATTCCTCTACTATCGAGCGTGACGTATGGATCCTCATCCCACATACCTTAAGAGAGTCTGGATCTGTGTCTCACGAGTGCCAAATCAGAATTCTACCTTGAGCTTCAGATCACCTTTGTCCCACACATGTCAGGAAAAGGATTACTCACGCATCTTGTGCATGATAGCGATACTGTGGCATTATACCCGTCTGGTAGTACCAACATGGTGGTCCAACTCCGAGGCCATGTATCTAGGTAACCTACCTCAGTGGCGTATAATGATCCCCACACGTATCCTATAGTTGCAATCGACAAGTGTCTGAACAGGCCTCCAACATGTTCATCGTTCCTCAAGTCCTTCAAATTACACTCCTCAGGATGCTAAAACCTGAGAGTGCTACACACCAAGGTTTACTTACTCAGAAAGCCAAAACACCAAGCACAGAGATTTGAAGTTCAACTTCGGATTACCATGCAGTGTGCGTACCCACTCGTCCCACGCATGCATGAGATTCCAAGGATAATTCAGTTCAGATAGGAATACTATGGTCCTTAACACTGACACAACTGCGGTCATCCTGCTGACGTTCCAGATAGATGCTAGTTCTTACTTGCCTTGACACTCAACGCCAAGCGTAAATCTATGGCTTCACTCGGGGTCAGACGAACAACAACTAACAAAAACTTAGGTTACTGCATTTCACGCTTCTACATCATTTCATATTCCATCTAGCGTAGTTCTAGAACTTGAATATAAAATGATCAGAACAGAAATACATATCCTCTTCTATCGATCGGGTATTCAAACCTTGCCCAATCGTAAGTTACCACACTCGTACCTTCCACCCACATTTACTAGGTAACTACTCTCGCTTAGGGTACTTCAAGTTGGATCAGGATCTATTACTTCACCCATCCAATTACTGTCCGTACTAGCACAAACAGAAAGGTCTGACTCCTCTGTCCGCATTTCCAAAGGTTATTCTGTCCTATCAGCTCACCCGTCATACTTAACACCGGCAGCATCATCAGTACCGAATCCTACTAATTCTCAGTTCAACACCTTTGGAGAATATCACTTACAAGGCTCCTACTCAATCCTATTTGGATTTTACTTGCTATTACCAAGACTTAGAGAAAGTTGCACTTCGTCCAATCAAAATCCTGGGGGTTCTAGCTGTCTCAATCCACACCTTGACAGTTTGGGTATTACTACTTTGTGTCGAACGCTCTCCTTAAGATTGACGACTCCAATATCATCCACTTAGAACGTCCAACAATGCATTACTCATCCCACTCCAACAACTTAGGTTCACAACCTTCCAGGTTTTACGAGTCCTCGTGGCGGCTCTGCCGTAATTCTACTGTCTCACACTCAGTCAATGAGTTGATCAAGTTCAACAACTGAATGAGATTTCAGTAAAATCAGGCTAGCAACGCACACTTGAGAGGAGGAAAAGGAATTGCTAGTGATGTCTCATGGCTCGGCCGAGAATCGACCTGCTCTGATACCAACTGTAACACCCCATACATAACTGACTAGTATATTATGCATGAAACGTTAAAATTGATATTGAGTACATACAAAAGCTATAGTTATAGAAAGATCCATATAAAATACAACATGAAATTCTACTAAGAAGCATAATACATGAGTCTTCAATGGATCTTGCACAGCGGGATGTCAAAACCAACGAGGTCTTCGAGCCAACACCACTTCCAAGTCTTCAGTCCAAACCTGCTACTGACCAAGCACTACTCAACTGTACCTGAAAAAATATAAGTTGATTGGGGTGAGATTACTAAATCTCAGTGAGTCCTCATATCCTATGGGTCCACTCGGTTCTACAGGGTACATGCATCAACAAAACCGAATCCACCATTGATCCGGGGTTTATTCTCACATCCGGTACAAGTACGGAGAAAACACATGAATCGTCCACCATAGGAATCATCATATCACAAGTACACAAATAGTACAACAAACACGTATGCAGACCCATACCCATGTACGGGGAATCCAGAAGCAGTAACAACCAACTACCAAGGCTGCACACACACCCTCGGTGAGTAACCAAGTACATGTCGTCAAGAAGACTCGCACAAGACCCATCGCTAGATGAAACAGATAGATCCTATGTGGCATTCCATCTGTGACGAGTTATAGCGGTGACGTTGCCTACACGGCGTCACGGCCTCATCATCATCCATACGCAATATGGTATCCACAAATGCGAATACGCCTAATTGACTGTACAAGCCCATCCGGTTAGGAGCCTAGTGGTGTAGCCTACGTGGCACCACTATAGGTGAGTTATCCAAGTGATATCGCCTAATTGGCATCACAACTCCACCATACCAAGCACGCCAATGTATCACGCCTTTGGGAAACGCCCTGAAAGACCCCGCAGGTACATCGCAATGATAGCTCAGGTGTGCAAATCATACCAAGAACGCCAATGTATCACGCCTTTGGGAAACGCCCTGAAAGACCCCGCAGGTACATCGCAATGATAGCTCAGGTGTGCAAATCATACCAAGAACGCCAATGTATCACGCCTTTGGGAAACGCCCTGAAAGACCCCGCAGGTACATCGCAATGATATCTTTGGAAACTAGTCCATACACAATGGTGTCTTATCACCCGGTATTGGCCCACTTCGATTCTAGCATACCACACGCATAACGAGCGTCAATCACAATACAATCAATCCCGAATGTTTAACCGAAACAACGGGCATTAAAGATCATTATCACACCAAGCATCATGCCACAAACAAGCAACCATCTCCGAACGTCAATCGAACGGACGGATAAACATAATATGATCATCATAAAGCATATCGATATAATGCATTAACTAATGATCCACACATTGAGAATCAACACATCCATGACCATATACAACATTAGCATGTTCAAATACAATTTAAACAAGTCTCACACGACTAAGAAGACACTCGGTTCCCTATACGGAACGGAACCGTCTCGGGGGATATAGTCACATACAATTTCACTCGACATGACACACTAAGTGGGGTTCAAGTATGATTAAATAAAACATTCTGGTTTGGAGACCAATTTTATTAGAAAGTACACGTCTCTAGCTTTCCGACGATATAAACTTTGAGCAATTCCGATACCCGAGGCCAAAGTTATGAATTTCTAAAGTTTGCTGATTTTTCCCTCTGCGCCCAGGGTAACCGGTTACCCAGAAGCCAGTAACCGGTTACTGGCATGAAAAATGCCCAGAAACACAAATTTACACAGAGTAACCGGTTACCCAAATGCCAGTAACCGATTACCCTGAAGCAGAATCAATTTTCTGCATTTTTAAGGGTTCTAAACTAGTCCCAATTGCTCTAAATTGATTCCCTGCATCACTGACATAATCCCAACAAATTTCTAACATATTTATATAATCAGAACCACCAGCATGCAATCATTAACAACATATGCAACCAGTAGCTATCACACACAACTAGCAATTATCATATAAGCATGTTTTAACATCATAGATTCATGGATTATTTCTCACAATCCCTAACCCCAAATCTAACCCTTGCATGCAAATTCCCCAAGCCACTATCTAAGGACTCACCTTGCATCAATGGAGGTTAAGATCATGTTCTTGCTGCCATTGAACTATCTTCTTGACACAAACTACACCTTCAAGTTCACCAAACCCGTAACCCCTCCTTCTTCACATTCAGCATGCATGTCTCAACTTCAAACTCGTTTTTCTCCTTCAAGATAGAAGCTATAGATGCGAACCATAGGTGCAAATCGAAGAGAAATTCGTTAGTGTAACATGGTGAACTGACTTTATTTTTAATATGCAACAATGTTGCGGTGAGCAAGAGTCGCCACCGACTTTTATTTTGTCCAATGTTAGGAAAGGTAAAAAGTACAGAAAAAGACCTTATTTGAAAGAAAACGGGCTCGGGGGGTAAGTTATGAAAAGGGAAGGTGTAAGCACCCTTTTCATCCGTAGTTATCTACGGGCTCTTAACTTGCTTAGCTCATATTGTTTGTTTGTTTTGAAAGAAGCATAAGGACTTTAGCGTAAATGCGTAGCCTTAGTTTTTTGAAATGATATTGAAAAGATATTTTTATTTGAGCTAGGCAGTTTAAGAGCACTACCCTATTTAACTGGTCTTTTTCTGTAAATTTTAAAGTTCCCAGGACTATCCATACTATGTAGGAGTAGGTAGTCCTTGTTATATTGGACGTGTTCGGGTCATCGAAGGTTCGTCGAGGTCGTTTGAAGGCAACAAGTAGAGATACCTTTAGCAATATTCGAAGGGACAATCATTGTTTCGTAGGCAACCATCCGAGGGACTAGATCATATTATCGTAGACAACATCGTGGGTCATCGAGGGACTTATGATCTTTACAATGACTTTTTAATCGAGGGACTTTGCTAATTGGTATCTCTACGTTTCGAGGGACTCGACCTTTTAATCGAAGGCAACCAAGAGGGGCGTACCCTAGGGGTGAGTGTGTGCAGCAATCACGTGTGTTATTTTCAGGTAAATTAATCTTTGAATTAGTGAGCTAGCGTTTGATTAAGTTATCTTGCCATACACGCCATAATTACTAGCAGTTAATATATTTACAGAAAATAAAAGCGGAAATAAAACCTAACTATTACAGCGCTTCGGGGCAGATACATAATTGGAGATGCGGAAAGTAAAACCCTACTTAAAACTATTACAATCCATGAGCAATTACATAAATTTAAAAAAAAGTGAAATGATAGATATACAAAGATGGAGTTCGCGAATGTCCACAATAATCAAGAGTCTCAAGTGTGATACCTCGCACAAGCAAGAAAATGTTAGTATGAGATCATAAAAAGATAATAAAAAATGATAAAGTTAGTAACAAATAAAAATATAAAATTAAACATATTGAACTCTAAAAGAAAAAAGACTAATTAAAATATTTTTGATGTTTTATATTTTTAATAAACAAATTTAAATAGCTTAAATAAATAAATAATAATAATACAACGAGACTAATTATAAGACTAATGAATTAAATATTTTTGTTTTTTTTACTTAAATGAAAAGAAAACTTTTTTTGTTATGTTTTTTTTATAAGACTAAAATGAATCAATTAAGACTAATTTGAGTCTTAAAAACTAACTCACCAATTGAATATAGTAGCAGTGATATTAAAAGAAAATTAAAGAGAGGCAAGTTGTACGAAATCTTTCATGATGCCGGCATATATGCGCTTTATTCAAACGAAAATAAAGAATGAATACTAACAGTAAATTAATTTTGACTTTTTCAACAATTTAAGAAGGCCAATGAGATACTGACAAGTGGCAGCAATAAAAAAAATAAAAAAAATATAATAAGATAGCAACCCAGTAAAACAAAAGGACCGATTCTCTTTCTCATCTCACTCATCTTCTTCCTTTACTCTTTCTATTTTTTCACAGAACCTTCATCTCTTTTATATACTTCCACAAACTTTAATTAAACAATACAATTCACATGAAAGCATAAACAATTGTATAAAAAAAAATATACCAACTGCAAAGTTCACGTTACCGGATCGGTGGAGGGAGAACGACCGCTGACAGAGTATTTCTGTGCCGGGAGATCCGATCTGATTCGACGGTGGTATCGGTGGTGGATCTCTGGGAACGGCGCGACGGTCGGGTTGAGCGGCCGGATCCGGTCAGAACAACTCCTCGAAAGCGCTGGTTCAGTGGCGGGTCTGAGGTAGCATCGTCGGAGTTGATGGTGTTCATGACTTTGCGGTTGTTTGGTGTTTATGGAGGGATTTCGGGTGCGGTTTCCGTTTGCTTGTGCGATGCTTCGAGTGTTCACGGATCAGAAGCGATTTGAGGACGGCCACGTTGTTGCGTTATGCTTCTGTAGATTACAATCGATTCTATGGTTCATGAACCTGCAACGAAATATTAAGGCAGAATAACACCAATATACAGATGGATTAATAGCTAAATCAGTGATAATAGAGTGTTTAATTATCAGGCTTTTAATCTTGTGATGTTAGTGAGATTATGGTGTTGTTGTGATGTTCTTGGTAAAGTTTATTCTGAAAAGAATGATCTGGATTTTGTTGTAAAGGTTCATATTACATGATGTGTTCTTGGTTGTTTTAGTGGTAATGAAAATTGTGAATAGAATGATAAGTGTGAATTGGTGAAGAAATTTACAGGTTTTTGTGTATATGCGTGTGAGGAAAATTGTTAGTGGGTGCTATACTGTACGTGTAGGTTTGGATTTAGGAAGAGGCTATTATACGTAGAAGTTGTGTGGTTGGAATTTAGAAGTGATATTTGTACGGCCTCTGTAGGGTTTATTGTGAATGGAAGTGTTTTTTGAGTGAGAGTAGAGAGTGTGTAGGTTAGGATTAGGATTTGTTTCTACTGTACGTGTAGCCGTCCGAATAAGGGTTCATTTCCTCTGTTTTTATAGCCTCACAAAAATGTTACAAATGGTATTGAACAACAGATTAATTGAAATTATGAGCTTTGTCTACCATGTTTATTTCTTTTAATATTTGAAGATTTTTGTCTGGAGGATGTTTTGGTATGTTTGAGGATTTTGTCGTGTAAATGTTTTGGAAATAATTGGGAAGTCTTTTTTTTGTTATTTTTGAATAAAATAGAAAAAATAAAAATAAAAAAAATGCGGGAAATAAAAAAACAAAAAATGATGTTTAAATAAAATAAAAAAGTTATTTTTGGTGGTTTTTTAAATATAAGTAGAAATAAAATTAAAGCTAAGTTAGCAACAAATAAAAAATATGTCAGAAATGGGATCCGAACCCAGGACCTTGTAGTTACAATTATTACTTCCTTACCAATTGTGCTATATTATTTTTTCAAAATAAAAAGCCAATTGAAAGTGTATGAAGCATCGGTCAGCATTTTGCTATTTATTAAAATATAAATAATTTAAGAGTAAACTATTATATTTTAAAATAGACTTTAAATCGAATATTTATAAAATTCAGGATGTCAATGTAAATGAACCCAATATTTTATAAAAATTCAATTTTGAAATAGTTTTGACTTTTTTTGAAATGCGTGGGCAAATTTTGGGGTATGACAGCTGCCCCTGTTCAATTTTCTTAAAGCTGAAGATGTAGAGTGGTTTGTATGCCAGTCGGAATCTGAAGGTGGAAGAGGATTGAACACTAGAATACCAAGAAATTTGCCCTTGCTGAGGTAGGGACTTTTGTCGGAGATGGGCTTGAAGATGCCACCTGTCTTGATAAGCTTTTGAACGTCAGAATGAGTCTCACGTTAGACTATATCTGAACTTGAAGTGTTGAGAAGTAGTTGTTTGTATGTTGATCGTGTCATTACTGTTCGTAGTAGATGAATTAGATCTTTGAGAGATGATCGTGTCTACACCGTTCGTGATGATAGAATTAGATCTTCTGTCGTGTCAGCACCGTTTGTAGTAACTGAATTAGACTGGGAAGGTCAGTGATCGTGTCTACACCGTTCGTGATGATAGAATTAGATCTCTGGGAATTGACCGTGTCGGCACCGTTCGTAGTAACCGAATTAGATCTTTTGTCGTGTCAGTACCGTTCGTAATAACTGAATTAGGCTTAGTTTGTCATTGATCGTGTCTACACCGTTCGTGATGATAGAATTAGATCTCTGAGTGTTGACCGTGTCAGTACCGTTCGTAGTAACTGAATTAGATCTTTAAAAATGACCGTGTCATTACTGTTCGTGGTAAATGAATTAGATCGAGCGTTGACCGTGTCAGTACTATTCGTAGTAGCTGAATTAGATCTTGGAAAGTCAGTGATCGTGTCTACACCGTTCGTGATGATAGAATTAGATCTCTAGGAGTTGACCGTGTCGGCACCGTTCGTAGTAACCGAATTAGATCTTTGAAAATGATTGTGTCATTACCGTTCGTGGTAAATGAATTAGATCTTTGAGCGTGGACCGTGTCAGTACCGTTTGTAGTAACCGAATTAGATCTTTGAAAGTGATCGTGTCATTACCGTTCGTGGTAAATGAATTAGATCTTCGAGCGCTGACCGTGTCAGTACCATTTGTAGTAACTGAATTAGATCTTGGAAAGTTGGAGATTTTGTTCATTTGTCTGTACCTGTATTCTGAAAAAGGGTAAGGTTAATCTTTATGCAATGTCATGATGCAAGGGTTATATAATGAGTCCCTCAAAATAAATGAGAAACTTTGCATGTTATGTATGAGTTCATTATGAGGTAATGCATGCAATGTATGAATATGTTTATGCCATACGATATGTGAATATGATTTATGTTGTCTTTATTGAGAAAATAAATCTCTATGCCTTTGTGGTTTTGATGTCTGATCTTGTTTTGAAGATGCTCAGCTGGGAATTTATGATTCTTGCTTGGGGATAACCAGTAACTTGATGTACCCTGAATGGAGATAAAGATATTAGTAATCCATGTTGGAGAAGAGCAAAGTGTCGGAAAGCCGGTGGTGTTGAAGATGTAAACTCTAGTAGGGATATGATCTTGTGAACCCGGCTCTGTGGGGAGACATGGGTGTCTTGAAAATTGTCCCCAGTATTGTAGTAACTACCATTCGATTTAGGACACCCTACTGAGTATTGATCAAGCTGTCAAACTGGCCTTGCATAGATTTGCCCCAGTTAGTAGGGACTTCGGAAAGATTCGCCTCGCGAGGATTTTATGAGATGTGCACTATGGGCGTCATGCCCCTCGTAATCATTGGCCCAGGACAATGCCCCATGTTGATTGGAAATAGACTAAGATTTACTTGGATACATGCCCCTGATTGTTTTTTGTATCTTTGAGAGATTCTCGAAATCTTGACTTGATTGCCCCTGATGAATGAGATATGTCATGCCCCTTGTATATACAAGCTTTTGACTGACTGAGTTGGGCGTACGAGACGTCTCTGCAGCTTTATCTATCGGGGGACTTTCTGATATTCGTGCTATCATAAGCAACATGCCTCTGGTTGATCAGGGTTGGAGGTAATTCTAGTTGTGCTTGGGTGAAGGCTCCTGGTAATTTCAGTAGTTTTGAGAGATCCTTTGAATCTTGGCTTGATTGCCCCGAATATCTGAACGCTTAGTCCATGGGGTTTTTCAACCGTTTTTGTGACCCTGAGGGTGATTATAATTTGAGATGTTCATGCTCGAACTCAACGGAGTTCCGAAGACAAGCTGTCCCTTGAGAGGGTTAAACTTTTCATCTGCAGCTCATGATGGAAGTTTCCCTAGTGTCAAGTACTTGTTCATATGCAAAGAATGTTTAGTATGAGAAATATAAATCTAATGCAAAGTTCATGTTTGTCTTGAAATATTTTTTTTTGAAAGGATGTCAAAACATCGATTTTTGTGAAAAGTGGCGTGATACCAACTCAAATGTTTTAGCAAAACTCCTAGGAGTCGGTTTACCGTTTTCTCGTTATAGTATGCTTTCGAATTAACCCTGCTTCAATTAGGACTTTAGAGGGTTGTAACGTGGCCAGGTTAATGGTTTTAGAAAAAAAAAGATATATAGGCTCAAAATTTTATTGGTGCCCACCCCCTTCGTGATGTTCTCCAACCTAAGTTCAGTTAACTCGACGCGAGCATTCATCCTTCAAGAGGAGTTTGAGACAATTGAGGAATCGACAAGGTGTTTGGACATGACAGTCACTTACCTTTTATTCTTGGCGTCTGATCACACGATCTTGAATTTATAGACACACGAATTTGCCCCTTTTGTTGAGGATCTTTTTTGTTTCCCTAACTTTTGCCTGGACAAATTCTTTTGAATTCTGAGTTTGAAGTCCAGCGGGAAGCCCTAATTTTTGCCTAAGTCACTTGTTTTCAAATTTGTTGACTTAGCGGGCTTTACTTTCTCCTCTTTTTTTTCCTTTTTTTTTTTTTTGAATAAGTCGTATGATCCTAAGATGTCTTTGATGCGTTAGAGAGATAATGACTGCCTCATTTCTTGGCTGACGCATGATAGTCGTTGTTGTATCGTCATATTTTAACCTCCTATTGCGAGAGATGACCATTGTGGTCTCGACTTTTCCTCAACCTTTTGAAGGATAACCATTGATGTATCCTTAGATGCGAGCTCCTACTGAATTTTAAACACTCAATCAGGTTAACTGAACACTACCCTGCCCCTAGGTTAAATGTGAGGGTTTTTTCGTATAGAAAAGAAACTCCTACTTCCAGGCTCAAAGGGGTTGGCAAGGGATTAACTTCCTTATATCTCCAGTGTTTGGGAATTTGAAACAGTGCCTGTACATCATCAACAGGGTTTTACTCGAAAACACACTATTTGAGATTATTGGTATTATGCGTTCGTCATTCTCCCTTCAGAGTCATCATGCTTTATCACTGAGAGTTTGGTATCACAAGCAAATAAAAACATATTAGAGCGAGAGCGAATGAATTTTTTCAAGACAAACATATCCAATGCATCGTTATTATAGTTCAAAAACAAACAAGTATTGCATATAGACAGTATTGAACAAGAACAAGAAAGATTACGCATGAAAATGCATGAAATTACGAATTGCCAACATTGAGGAGATTTTCTCCGTATGGACTTATTGCTTCAGAAGGTCCATTGAGTCGAAGGAGAACTTCAAATCTGGCCTGCAGGTGTGAATATGATAGCCTTTGCATCGATCAGGTCTTGTACCTTATCTCGGACTGGTTGGCAATTATTGATCGACTGACCAAGTGCCCCAGAGAGGAAACCAAACCAAGCGTTCGTATCTGAACTACAGATTACTTCAAAGAAGAAGATTCTGACGAAACCACAAAGGAGTTGTAAGTATCAAGCTTTAGGGATTTGAGGCAGAAAATAAGAAGCTCGTTGTCTGGAAACCTGTTATGCAATGATATGTATGCAAATGCATATGCAATGCTTTCAAGGATCTTTTTGGAACCCAATTTGCAACATTGACATGTAGTTGCAGCTTTGTTGAAGAACTTCGACTTCCATCTTTGAACGTCCTTCTTTAAGAATCAGGCTCACCATATCCAGTGGGTCATAGCCTCTGATTCGGGGTACGGTACTTTTGAGTTTAAAGGCATATGGCTAAAGGAAAATAAATCCTCTTGCCCCCTGATAGGAATTGTACTTTTGAGTTTGAATGCATCTGGCTAGAGGAAAATAAATCCTCTTGCCCCTTGATATGAACTATACCTTTGAGTTTGAAGGTATCTGGTTAGAGGAACATAAATCCTCTTGCCCCTTGTTAGGAATCTGGCTCTTGATGATAGCACCTGGAATTGTGCGCCCTAAATACTTGAGATTCTTGAAAAAGGTTAGTTAGGTGATGAGGACGAGTAAGTCCTATAAAGAGTTCAAGTTGTTAGTGTACACACAAATCCTGCAAGGAAACCAAACAGTTAGGGTATAAACAAACCCTGCGAGGAAACCAAATGGTTAGGATATAAACAAATCCTACGAGGAAACCAAGCGGTTAGGGGATAAACATATCCTGCAAGGAAACCAAAGGGTTAGCAGCACATACAAACAATTCACACAAGTGTCCTTAGGTTTAGAGGCTTGCATGAAGTTCATAGGTAAATACCCTTCCACTGAAGTTTAGTTGGTTCAACCTGTCCTAAAAGAGTAACCGGGTTCTATGGTGCTCATATCCCTGATCTTTCTCGCGGGCATTATCTCAACATGGCACTCAATCGGCCAGCCAAAAAGATCCCTAGAGTCCAATCTCAATGAGTGTAGCATCGAGTATCAACCGGCTTCAGTCAGGAATCCAAAGCCAGCCATCTCACTACTTCCTATAGGCCAAAGTCAAGTTCACTAAGGTTCTAAGGGCGAATTAGTGCTTAATGACACCACACGGTAGCCAAATGTCTCCTCGATCACTTTCAAGGGCCATCAGGACAAACCAAAGCGTCGCACTAACGGTGGCCACCAGATCAACCATAACGATACATGTCGTACAGTCTCCTTGGTCTATTGCCACATACCTAAGGTATCTCGAGATTCGGGTTAGAATCTTTCACTCAGAAACAATCCCAAACAAACCCTTAAAAATAAAGCACACAAACAAACAATTAAAAACATTTATGATGAACTAAGCCCTAAGGTAAACCCCTCTTAAAGAATCCCCAGCAGAGTCTCCAGTTCTGTAACACGGTGAACTGACTTTATTTTTAATATGCAACAATGTTGCGGTGAGCAAGAGTCGCCACCGACTTTTATTTTGTCCAATGTTATGAAAGGTAAAAAGTACAGAAAAAGACCTTATTTGAAAGAAAACGGGCTCGGGGGGTAAGTTATGAAAAGGGAAGGTGTAAGCACCCTTTTCATCCGTAGTTATCTACGGGCTCTTAACTTGCTTAGCTCATATTGTTTGTTTGTTTTGAAAGAAGCATAAGGACTTTAGCGTAAATGCGTAGCCTTAGTTTTTTGAAATGATATTGAAAAGATATTTTTATTTGAGCTAGGCAGTTTAAGAGCACTACCCTATTTAACTGGTCTTTTTCTGTAAATTTTAAAGTTCCCAGGACTATCCATACTATGTAGGAGTAGGTAGTCCTTGTTATATTGGACGTGTTCGGGTCATCGAAGGGTCGTCGAGGTCGTTTGAAGGCAACAAGTAGAGATACCTTTAGCAATATTCGAAGGGACAATCATTGTTTCGTAGGCAACCATCCGAGGGACTAGATCATATTATCGTAGGCAACATCGTGGGTCATCGAGGGACTTATGATCTTTACAATGACTTTTTAATCGAGGGACTTTGCTAATTGGTATCTCTACGTTTCGAGGGACTCGACCTTTTAATCGAAGGCAACCAAGAGGGGCGTACCCTAGGGGTGAGTGTGTGCAGCAATCACGTGTGTTATTTTCAGGTAAATTAATCTTTGAATTAGTGAGCTAGCGTTTGATTAAGTTATCTTGCCATACACGCCATAATTACTAGCAGTTAATATATTTACAGAAAATAAAAGCGGAAATAAAACCTAACTATTACAGCGCTTCGGGGCAGATACATAATTGGAGGTGCGGAAAGTAAAACCCTACTTAAAACTATTACAATCAATGAGCAATTACATAAATTTAAAAAAAAGTGAAATGATAGATATACAAAGATGGAGTTCGCGAATGTCCACAATAATCAAGAGTCTCAAGTGTGATACCTCGCACAAGCAAGAAAATGTTAGTATGAGATCATAAAAAGATAATAAAAAATGATAAAGTTAGTAACAAATAAAAATATAAAATTAAACATATTGAACTCTAAAAGAAAAAAGACTAATTAAAATATTTTTGATGTTTTATATTTTTAATAAACAAATTTAAATAGCTTAAATAAATAAATAATAATAATACAACGAGGCTAATTATAAGACTAATGAATTAAATATTTTTGTTTTTTTTACTTAAATGAAAAGAAAACTTTTTTTGTTATGTTTTTTTTATAAGACTAAAATGAATCAATTAAGACTAATTTGAGTCTTAAAAACTAACTCACCAATTGAATATAGTAGCAGTGATATTAAAAGAAAATTAAAGAGAGGCAAGTTGTACGAAATCTTTCATGATGCCGGCATATATGCGCTTTATTCAAACGAAAATAAAGAATGAATACTAACAGTAAATTAATTTTGACTTTTTCAACAATTTAAGAAGGCCAATGAGATACTGACAAGTGGCAGCAATAAAAAAAATAAAAAAAATATAATAAGATAGCAACCCAGTAAAACAAAAGGACCGATTCTCTTTCTCATCTCACTCATCTTCTTCCTTTACTCTTTCTATTTTTTCACAGAACCTTCATCTCTTTTATATACTTCCACAAACTTTAATTAAACAATACAATTCACATGAAAGCATAAACAATTGTATAAAAAAAAATATACCAACCGCAAGTTCACGTTACCGGATCGGTGGAGGGAGAACGACAGCTGACAGAGTAGTTCTGTGCCGGGAGATCCGATCTGATTCGACGGTGGTATCGGTGGTGGATCTCTGGGAACGGCGCGACGGTCGGGTTGAGCGGCCGGATCCGGTCAGAACAGCTCCTCGAAAGCGCTGGTTCAGTGGCGGGTCTGAGGTAGCATCGTCGGAGTTGATGGTGTTCATGACTTTGCGGTTGTTTGGTGTTTATGGAGGGATTTCGGGTGCGGTTTCCGTTTGCTTGTGCGATGCTTCGAGTGTTCACGGATCAGAAGCGATTTGAGGACGGCCACGTTGTTGCGTTATGCTTCTGTAGATTACAATCGATTCTATGGTTCATGAACCTGCAACGAAATATTAAGGCAGAATAACACCAATATACAGATGGATTAATAGCTAAATCAGTGATAATAGAGTGTTTAATTATCAGGCTTTTAATCTTGTGATGTTAGTGAGATTATGGTGTTGTTGTGATGTTCTTGGTAAAGTTTATTCTGAAAAGAATGATCTGGATTTTGTTGTAAAGGTTCATATTACATGATGTGTTCTTGGTTGTTTTAGTGGTAATGAAAATTGTGAATAGAATGATAAGTGTGAATTGGTGAAGAAATTTACAGGTTTTTGTGTATATGCGTGTGAGGAAAATTGTTAGTGGGTGCTATACTGTACGTGTAGGTTTGGATTTTGGAAGAGGCTATTATACGTAGAAGTTGTGTGGTTGGAATTTAGAAGTGATGTTTGTACGGCCTCTGTAGGGTTTATTGTGAATGGAAGTGTTTTTTGAGTGAGAGTAGAGAGTGTGTAGGTTAGGATTAGGATTTGTTTCTACTGTACGTGTAGCCGTTCGAATAAGGGTTCATTTCCTCTGTTTTTATAGCCTCACAAAAATGTTACAAATGGTATTGAACAACAGATTAATTGAAATTATGAGCTTTGTCTACCATGTTTATTTCTTTTAATATTTGAAGATTTTTGTCTGGAGGTTGTTTTGGTATGTTTGAGGATTTTGTCGTGTAAATGTTTTGGAAATAATTGGGAAGTCTTTTTTTTGTTATTTTTGAATAAAATAGAAAAAATTAAAATAAAAAAAAAATGCGGGAAATAAAAAAACAAAAAATGATGTTTAAATAAAATAAAAAAGTTATTTTTGGTGGTTTTTTAAATATAAGTAGAAATAAAATTAAAGCTAAGTTAGCAACAAATAAAAAACATGTCAGAAATGGGATTCGAACCCAGGACCTTGTAGTTACAATTATTACTTCCTTACCAATTGTGCTATATTATTTTTTCAAAATAAAAAGCCAATTGAAAGTGTATGAAGCATCGGTCAGCATTTTGCTATTTATTAAAATATAAATAATTTAAGAGTAAACTATTATATTTTAAAATAGACTTTAAATCGAATATTTATAAAATTCAGGATGTCAATGTAAATGAACCCAATATTTTATAAAAATTCAATTTTGAAATAGTTTTGACTTTTTTTGAAATGCGTGGGCAAATTTTGGGGTATGACAGTTAGCTTTCCAATGGGACCAGAATCGCTACGATCGGAGTTACGAGTTGAGAGATATACCTGATTTAGTGGAGCTATACCCAAGGTGCGAAAATGGAGAAGGTGGACATAAGTTCTTCTTTCTCCTCCATGCTCTTAAGCACTTTTCTCATAAATTCTGATTTTGGAATGGTCTACCACCAAACAATGCCTTAAGTCCTCATGCAACCATGTTTAATGACCAATGTGCCCTCTAACCATGCCAAAATTACTAGTTTGCCATCTAGTTGGATTCTCACTAATCCACTTACTTTCTTAATAGTCCCTCTTAGATTAATATAGAATGATTCTATATGCATTCCAATAACTAATTAGCCGATTTAAGAAAAATACCGATGTCGGGGGATCGGGGTATTACATAATAGATTTTTTTCCGTGTACAAATATTATTTTTGTGTAGGTATCATTTACAAAAATATTTGGATCAATATCAAATTTTCGTATATAAAAATATTTAGATAAATAATATTTTTTCCCATATACCATTTTTGGATAAAAACTATTCGTTCCTAAATACCATTTCTCGTATATAAAAATATTTAGATCAATAATAGAATTTTTCCGTATACTATTTTTGGATTAAAAATATTTGATCCTAAATATTATTTCTCGTATATAAAAATATTTAGATCAATAATAAATTTTTTCCCGTTTACAAACTTCATTTTTTATTTGGTATCATTTACAAAAATATTTGGATCAATAGTGAATTTTGTATATAAAAATATTTGGATTAATAGTAGATTTTTTTTTCACATATATCATTTTTGAATAAAAATATTTGGATCATAAATACTATTTTTCGTAAATAATAGATTTTTTTCTCGAATATAAATATTATATTTGTTTAGGTATCATTTACAAAAATATTTGGATCAATATTAACCTTTCGAATATAAAAATATTTAAATCAATAATAGATTTTTTAGCCTATGCCATTTTTGAATAAAAAAATATTTGGATCATAAATAACTTTTTTCGTATATAAAAATATTTAAATCAGTAATATATTTTTTCCCGTATACAGACTTTATTTTTTTTAGGTATCATTTACAAAAAAAAATTGGATCAATAGTAGATTTTTTTCCCGTACACCATTTTTTAATAAAAAATATTTGAATCATAAATACCATTTTTCGTAAATAATAGTTTTTTCCGTATAAATATATTATTTTTATTTAGGTATCATTTACAATAATATTTGGATCAATATTAAATTTTCGTATATAAAAATATTTCGATTAATGATAGATTTTTTCTCGTATACCATTTTTGGATAAAAAATATTTGATCATAAATATCATTTCTCGTATATAAAAATATTTTGATCAATAATAGTTTTTTTTTTCCGTATACAGACTTCATTTTTGTGTAGGTATCATTTACAAAAATATTTGGATCAATAGTAAATTTTGAATATAAAAATATTTAGATCAATACTAGATTTTTTCCCGTATACCAATTTTGAATAAAAATATTTGGATCATAAATACCATTTTTCGTAAATAATAGATTTTTTTCTGTATACAAATATTATTTTTGTTTAGGTATCATTTACAAAAATATTTTGATCAATATTAATTTTCGTACATAAAAATATTTAGATCACTAATAGATTTTTTGGCCTATGCCATATTTGAATAAAAAATATTTGGATCATAAATAACATTTTTTTTGTATATAAATATATTTAGATCAATTTAGATTTTTTTTCCGTATATAAACTTCATTTTTTGTAGGTATCATTTACCAAAATATTTGGATCAATAGTAAATTTTGTATATAAAAATCTTTAGATAAATAGTAGATTTTTTCCCATTTATCATTTTTGAATAAAAAATATTTGGATCATAAATACTTTTTTTCGTAAATAATAGATTTTTTTTCCGTATACAAATATTATTTTTATTTAGGTATCATTTACAAAAATATTTGGATCAATATTAAATTTTTGTATATAAAAATATTTAGATTAATAATAGATTTTTTGAATAAATTTTTCCCGTATACCATTTTTTACTAAAAAAATATTCCGATCATTAGTACCATTTTTTGTATATAAAAATATATATACCAATAATAGATATTTTTGTGGAAGAAAGAAGTGAGAAAATGATGAAAGAGAAAAAAAATAGAAAATGAAGAGAGATTTGGTAAGTTTGATAACATATGAAGGTTGTATTATTTTAATAATAAAATAAGAATTTTATTGTGCAAGGACCAAATAGTCACAATTTTAATGTGGTGGCAAAAAATCAAATAAGGGTATCGTAGACTTTTTCACAACCATTAATTTTCTTATATTATAGATACATATTCAAAATAATTTAAAATTTAAAATTAATTTTCAACTAATTTGTAGTTTTCTTAGTTTTTTTTTATATTTCATTCAAATTTCAATTTAAAATTTAAAATTGTTTTGTCATAATAATCTTAATTATTATTTTAAAATAAAATAACAAATATACTGGAATCTCTCAGCTCATTTTCTTTAGGGTCATTATCTGTTAACCATCCCAATAACTCTTGGATCTCTGAATCAGTTTCATAAGAAATCCGCAGTGAACTATTACCTGAAGCATTAAGTGGTTGCGAACTCAAAGGAGAGCAGTCCTTGATGAGCCCTAACATCTTATAGTTATCCTTCTGAGATAATGCCCAATGCTGCAGAGCAGAAAACTTATCGACAAAATCCTGGTTAAATGACAATTCTTTTCTATGCTGAAGAACAGCACATGCATCAATAACTATACGTGAACGTTCACTGGGCGTACCCAAAGCCAAGTATAGTCGACCAATGGAGTCAATACCTAAAAATTCCCGACGAACAGGGACCTTCGACAGCTGTGATCCTATGCTAGTTATAGAGTCCTGCGGTAGTGTTGAAACGGTAAATCGGCAAGCAACAAAAGATTTGGAAATATTTATCCGGGATTTATCGTGTCCACAGAGATTGGTGAGAAGAACTGCCGTTCGACTATCTCGTGTTCTAAGTTTCATGATTTGGGTGCGGAAAGGTAAATGCTGGAAAAGTAAATAAAAGCAGATAAACAATCTCAATATTCTAAGAGAAATAGTTATGGAATTGCATTTCGTTCTACCCGTCGAATACTTAAATTTGAAGATCTATCGCTCGACACTCACAATACGCATCAACATCACCGGGCATCACTCGAGATGCCACATCGGTGTCCATGTCTGCAACACCGACGAAAGCTCAACCGTACTATTCACATCAGCGATTTCTCCACCGACACAAACAACAAGGAGGCATTAGACTCGATACCCACAACGATTGTTAGTCCTAAATCCATGTCTGCAATCCAGAAACTAACAGTTATCATTCCTAATCAAGATCTATGGTGTCCATGTCTGCAACAACACAAATCCAGAGCATTTAAGCAAAAAGATCAAGAACAACAACAATGATGATTTGTAAAGCGAATATATAAACGATCCCTAGATCCACAAATATACATACAATAAGAGTAGAAATATACATACAACACCCACCATTGGAATGAAACAAAGGGAAGAGAGAAGATGAACCGAAAAGATCTCACCGGTACAATGAAATCGAGACAGATCCATGATCAATCCACATGACGTCGCACCCAATGGTGTTTCCTAAACCTCTAAACCACCAAGAAAGGATCAGAGCTCAACTTGTCAAGAAGAGGTGATAAAAAACCTAGAAAAATCTGTTTACAACTACTTATACAAAACGGAATTACGCACAGCGCGCGACGCGCCTGATGCAGCGCGCGTAGCGCGCTCTCACTTATGTACCAAACCACCCTAATGCGCAAAGCGCCCTAAAATGCGCGCTACGCGCCCAAACTTCTGCCAGCTTATGTTCTTCAAACTCAAAGAGCGCGCGACGCGCCCTACAGCGCGCGGAGCGCCCTGCACCAGAACAGCAGAATTATTTCCTCTTTGCTCTCGCAGCCGTGTCTTCGACACTTTATTCCTCAAGGCTCCGAAAACGCAAGAATACCTACAAAAATACAACAAAACTATCAAACGGTATAAAAGTGTATGAAAATACAAGTATTCGTAAAGTAAACGTAATTACACAAAAACGGGGGATTATTCAAATGGTATTAACAAAAAGCATCGATAAGTGCCACTATTTACATACACAAAATAACTACAATTTGGCACTTAACAACTCTCCCCAACTAGAATCTGTTTGTCCTCAAACAGGGCCAAACACTCAAATCGCAAAAGTAAAAATCCAAAGAATCAAGAATCAACAAAGTTTAGAAAAACGAAACAATTGTACGGTTCAAACAAAAACGTACGAACAAAGTAAATACTTACCACTATCCTACAACGACAACATGAAAACGAAACGAATCCTAAGTACAAAAATTCATACAAAACATCCTAAAACAAAACAAGCTCAATAATGAATCATGCCTAGCAAAAAACTCATCGGTAGATGAAAAACACCGAAAGGTGAGGACTTTGACACTCACCCGACAAACTTCCAAACAATAGACAAAATTATGCATTCATCCAAAAATAGTATCGGAAATGCAACGGCACGAATCACAAGGGCTTTCAAGGTTGTAATGTGGCTCGGTTAACAAACAAGTGATAAGTCCTAAAGCTAATCAAAACAAAAACTTGCCTAAACCTAAGGGAGTAATTACTTCCACAAAGTTTCAAACAATATAATTTCAATCAAACTTCTTCTTTATCAGAAATTGTCAAACCAAAACATAATACTTATTAGCACACTCTTATTCCAAACTCTTTTTGTTCTTTTCTTTTTCAAAATTTTCTCTTTTTTCTTTCTTTTTCTTTTCTTTCTTTCTCACTTTTTTTTTTCTTTTCTTTCTTTTCTTAACCTCACATCAATCACAACATAAGCAAGCAAACATCCTCTCCCCAACTTGAATTCAACCATAACATAAAGTGAATACTCCCTATTTTCTAAGGCAAGGTAAAAATACAACTAAACATCATAGTTAAGGTCAAGAAAACAAAGATAATCAAAATCCATCAAAAAGGGTGAACTATGTCTCAAGTTCAAAAACAAAATGGACAATGACAAAAAGGCTCAAAGGGGGTACTAATGGTCACACACTCACAAGGTAAAATGACATTTGGCTTATGGTAGTTGTGCTCAAAATCAAACAAGTGCCTTGATCACTTTCGTGCATTCACAAAATCAATACAGACGAAAGGTTAAACATAATAATATCCAGTTAAAACAAGAAATGTCGGTCACTCACATATATACACAATGGAAAGCCACCTCACATTTATGGTAAAAAGGGAAAATTAATTGTGATTCAAGTCATGAGCAAGTTATGCAAAAAGAATGAATAGTATGAAAATTGTACAAATGAAAAGTCTCCTAAACATGCTATGCTATAGAAAGCGATAAACGAGTACCTTGCAACATACAAATTTGAGCAATCATTACCGTACAACCGGCATGTTGAATCTATCACAATCGAAGAATTACCAAATGCGACTCCAAGTAATCGGGCCAAAATTTGAGTCTAAACACAAACAAAAGAATTAAAAATAAATCGATAAAATACTATACTATAAAGCCTTGGTGTAAGTGGGAAAAAGGCGAGCCGAGTGACCCGTTAAAAAGAGGTCACTGGCCAAAAGCAACCCAGCGCGCGACGCGCGCTACACCAGAAAAACCAGACCAGTCTAAAAAGACAGATTTTCCAGTAAGCCACCACTTAACACCTACACAACTCAATTACAGAAAATAGAAAAATAAAACCGTTGGGGTGCCTCCCAACAAGCGCTCGTTATACGTCGTTAGCTCGACGCCTTTATTGTTTCGCGAATGGTAAGAAACTTCCTCGCGGTACGCCAATGCTTTCGCCTCAAACGCAACCTAAAGAAAATAACCTAACCACCACTTGAACAAACGTTACAAAACTATAAAATTTACAACAAAACGTAAACAACACGTATGTGCAAATACTCAAACAATAAGAAAAACACAATTACAAAGGAATGGTGAAATTGACTAAACAAGTTGAAAAGTGAAGATATGTAATGTAAGAGCTAATCCGAGTTCAACTTGTTTCGTCAGTTTACCAAACAAAACGAAACAAGTATAACTATACAAGAAAATACAAGTATGAGTCTATACACAAAATATACGCTATAGACATATATACGAAACTTAAAACATAAAACCATCGCAATGCGATTAATCTCAACCAATCCCCGGCAACGGCGCCATTTTGTTGAAACAGTAAATCGGCAAGCAACAAAAGATTTGGAAATATTTATCCAGGATTTATCGTGTCCACAGAGATTGGTGAGAAGAACTGTCGTTCGACTATCTCGTGTTCTAAGTTTCATGATTTGGGTGCGGAAAGGTAAATGCTGGAAAAGTAAATAAAAGTAGATAAACAATCTCAATAGTCTAAGAGAAATAGTTATGGAATTGCATTTCGTTCTACCCGTCGAATACTTAAATCTGAAGATCTATCGCTCGACACTCACAATACGCATCAACATCATCGGGTATCACTCGAGATGCCACATCGGTGTCCATGTCTGCAACACCGACGAAAGCTCAACCGTACTATTCACATCAGCGATTTCTCCACCGACAAAAACAACACGGAGTCATTAGACTCGATACCCACAACGATTGTTAGTCCTAAATCCATGTCTGCAACCCAGAAACTAACAGTTATCATTCCTAATCAAGATCTATGGTGTCCATGTCTGCAACAACACAAATCCAGAGCATTTAAGCAAAAAGATCAAGAACAACAACAATGATGATTTGTAAAGCGAATATATAAACGATCCCAAGATCCACAAATATACATACAATAAGAGTAGAAATATACATACAACACCCACCATTGGAATGAAACAAAGGGAAGAGAGAAGATGAACCGAAAAGATCTCACCGGTACAATGAAATCGAGACAGATCCATGATCAATCCACATGACGTCGCACCCAATGGTGTTTCCTAAACCTCTAAACCACCAAGAAAGGATCAGAGCTCAACTTATCAAGAAGAGGTGATAAAAAACCTAGAAAAATCTGTTTACAACTATTTATACAAAACTGAATTACGCACAGCGCGCGACGCGCCGGATGCAGCGCGCGTAGCGCGCTCTCACTTATGTACCAAACCGCCCTAACGCGCAAAGCGCCCTAAAAAGCGCGCTACGCGCCCAAACTTCTGCCAGCTTATGTTCTTCAAACTCAAAGAGCGCGCGACGCGCCCTACAGCGCGCGGAGCGCCCTGCACCAGAACAGCAGAATTATTTCCTCTTTGCTCTCGCAGCCGTGTCTTCGACACTTTATTCCTCAAGGCTCCGAAAACGCAAGAATTCCTACAAAAATACAACAAAACTATCAAACGGTATAAAAGTGTATGAAAATACAAGTATTCGTAAAGTAAACGTAATTACACAAAAACGGGGGATTATTCAAATGGTATTAACAAAAAGCATCGATAAGTGCCACTATTTACATACACAAAATAACTACAATTTGGCTCTTAACAGGTAGCAAAATATTATGCTTGACGGCATTGGGCTCGAGATGGTAGGGTTCCAACTCATTCACAGCATTTTGGGAAACTTCAACAGGCACGCATTGTCCCTACTGGTATGACGCAGAAGAAAATAGATCCCTTACCGCACATTTCTGGTGGATACCCTGAATATGAGTTGCTCCACTGTAACCATTTATTCCTTTGAGCCATATGATTTGGGGTCTTAAGTTGTCCTAGGGTGTTCAAATTTTGGCTATCAGAATTTGAAAGTGTCACTGATATGCTTTTATCAACACTATTGAACCTAGACTTCTCTTTAGGAAACTCTTCAGAAGGTAGACTATTAACAAATACCCCCAAGACAGTTAGGATTGGTGGTTGTAGTATGTGGCTTAAAAAGACATTTACTAGTATTTGAGAACAAAGATGTGAACCCTTCCTTAAGACAAACTTCCCCATTGGTACGTTGTGACAACAAATCAAATATTGCAGCTTTTGTGGATAAAACATCTTCCTTAATTTTCATGTTTTTCCACTCCAAAGAAAGTGCACGCAGTTTCTGATGTAACTCAACAGATGACTCCGCACACTGCTCAAGATGCTACCGTATCAGGGAAGAGCTGAACAACTCGCCACATAAAAACTTCTCCCTGGAATTTTTTACTACTACGTTTTCGAGTAATCTTTGCAAGTTCCGAGACATATTCTATGGAATGTCTACCACCAATGCAAAATGGACAGTACCAATTTCCTTCAGGGGTCCTTGCAAGTGGAGGACTCAAGCAATATTTATGATTCTCAGCATCACAAGTATCACATAGTAGAACACTGTCATCGTCCCTGTCAACGGAACATACTTTACAAATTCTATCATCCCAAAGGTGGGGCCTTCGGAATATCATTTGTTTTGCAATGAAAACTTCAACTTCTTTTTTCATTTCTGCACTTAAGCATCCCCCATTTAGCATTCTCTGCAAACTTTTGGACATTGGTGACAACCTCATCATCATATAAAAGTTCCAAATTCTGGGATAATTTTTCCGCAAGTTCAACTAAATCTGGTTGATCCCCAAAATCAACACGGACATTGCTCCTCCGCTCACGAACAACCTCAAGAAAAGCTTCATAAGATCCATCATAAGCTCCAAAAGCCAATATTTCCACAGCTCAGGAACATCCTCGAGAAACTTGCGAGTAAATACAAATTTTCCTTTTTTTTTCCTACCATGTTAATTTGATTTTACAAGTGGATTTTGAAGAACTTTTAGCATTTACCAACTTAAAGGCATACTTTCTGCTCTTGGTGATTGTAATTTCTTGCACTGACAGTAAAAAAAAATGTAGCTCAGCCTCCAATTCCCTTTTTGCCCCTTCTAGAATATACTTTCCAAACTCTGGGACCACTAGAAGCATGGTGAGCTAATTGTTCTGGTAACTGTAAATTATTATCATTGTTTCTATCATAATTCCTGGCCACGGGAGGAAAGGTTTAAGCCGAAGTGTATTTGAGCTTTTGAGGAACGAGAAAACAATCCTCTACAAGGAGGCTGTAGCAACATGTTTAATCTTAAAGTGGTAGCACTTGATAACCATCAAGACAAGGTTCACCCCTAACCCCAAGTTTGATCAATGATAAGAGATCTAATGCTAATATGATAAATTGTCCTAGAGCTATAAAACTTATGGAAGAAGGGAGAGAAGTCTCAACAAAAATGTGGAAACAGAACCAAAGATACATGTACAGCATAATTATGGATAGATAAACGGTCCAAAGGAGAACAAGTTTCACATATGCGGACAACAGAAATGTGTCCAGCTATTAGAGTGCTAACAGTGGCCATATTCAATGTTAATGAATAATAATGCAAAGTAGTCAATGGTGGCCAATAGCAGCGCTATCCCGCTATAGTGGATCAGAGTAGAGGTCGGCTGCTATGGGAAGAGCCTTTGTAGCAGTGCATAACACTAGCACCACTATAGGGTAAACAGCGGGTAGTGGGGGCGGAGCGGTTCCCAGACTGAAATTGATTACTCTGTAATAATGTACCGTAGTAGAATACCCTGTTGATCCCACAAGTGAAGTGATTTAAGGCAAGACTATTATAGTTCCTAACCTCGTATTTGACAGATACATCAAATAACCAAATAAACCAAATATTGAACCAAGACAGGTTATTTCCTGGTTTGAAGTTTAAGTCTCATCAATACCAACTATGGCTTACAGAAGTTTACAAGTATAGTATTCTCCGTGTATAGAAGTGTTCATTAAAATTTCAGTTAGCTTCTTAGGTGATTTCAATTTAATTCATTTAATCGGTTTTGCATTTCTCTTCTACTACATGGTTCCCTTATGAATAATGACAACATCATGTATGAATGTTAGCATGTTCCATGTATGTATGTTAGCATGTTCCGCAAGGTCTATATTCGCAAGTTTTATTAAAAAAAACATTACCTTGCGAATCAAATAAAGGAAATCCTCAACTGATACCTTCCCCCTCTGTGATCCGATATCTTGTGCTTTATATACCTTGACAAAAACAATTTTGCACAAATAAGGATAAAAACCAACAGCTCCATGGCAATGAAACTGAGTTCAAAAACCAAACACATTAGAAAGATTCTTACCAGCTCTGTAATATATTCTACAACGATGTCATCCATAAGTGCGACACTTTCAGGAAGTGGCTAATTCAAGTGGAAACCAATAACAAAACCTCAAATTAAATTAGATAACCAAGAACATGAAAACAATGGGATAACCTAGAGAACATAAATTATAGGGGGAAACTAAAATTACATTAGGATCGTCTCCAAAGCCATACATCATGTGCTGCACTGTAGAAACCAGGGAAAAAGATTAGGAAGAGAGAGATGGAAAAATAAGTAGAGTGGAATTGAAAATTTGGGAAGAAAATTAGTTACATTCTCTTTGGAAAACTCCTCTCTTGCGCTTGGATGAAGAAGATTCTGAGGGTTGTGCGGAAGCTGCTTTGGATTTTGAGGAGGTTATTGCCGGGGGATTGCTCATTGTTGTTTAGGTCTGAATGAATCCTTCGGTGTGCTATTTCTCTTCCTTTCAATGGAGTTCCGCGCGGGAATATATATTTTTAATTTGAAAGGGAGGGTTCGAAAACATATTTATTCTGACTCAGAAGGGGGAAATATATTGGAATACCGATGTGTACCATGCATCCGAATTAATGTATAGTAATGTACATATCTTACCAAAAACAAGTCATTTATGGATAGTGTCAGAAAAGTCGTGCAGGTCTAATAGAATCGATTTTTTACTTCGCAAGGATCAAGATCAAGTTACCATGGATTCACTTTCTAATGGAAAAATAAATATTTCGAATCTTTTAGAAAGGAGGAATGATCAAGGAAAACATAAATTCAATACTTTTGGTATCAAAGAAAAGAGGATTAGCGATTCTTCAATATTGAATCAAATCATATATACGCATCATTCTTATTTAATGTATCCTGCTATTTTTCACGTTACTCTTTATTTCTTGGAGAAAAGGCGAAGAAATCAATTTCTTATTCCATTTCCATTCGAATCGATTCAAGAACGAAAGAACGAACTAATGTCCCCTTCCGATTTCTCCATTAAAATACCTATCAATGATATTTTTCATAGAAATAGTATTTTTTGCTTATTTCGATGATCCTCAATATAGAAGACATAGTTCAGGAATTACTAAATATAGAACTATAGGAATTCATTCCCTTAAATATCTTTAAATGAGAATTGAAATGACTTATTGAGACAAGTTTATTAATGGATTCTATTGTCAAAGAAGAAAGGAAGGTTATATTTGGTAAGCTTTCAAAGTCTTTATATTTCAACGCTCTTGGCGTTTCGATAATTGTCATATGTAAATCCAATGAAGATGGGGATATAATTCACCGAATGAAAATAGGAGTTTGAATTGTTCCAATGATTGCTAGTCTCTTTCGAGGGAGAACTGCCTAGACCCTCTTTTGAGGAAGAAATGCCCCGAGGAGGAGTGCTAGCAACACTCTCTTTTCAACACTCTCTCAAACACTCACTTTTTTATTGGTTGAAACATGTATGGGTCCCTCACTTTGAAAATAGGTCCCACATAAAGTGGTAGGACCCACACGTGTTTCAACAATAAGAGAGTGAGTGTTTGAGAGAGTGTTGAAAAAGAGAGTGTTCTTAACATTTCTCATGCCCCAAGACCTGCCCTTGATGTTGAGATTCCTGGTAATATTCGAAGGGGGTTCACATATTCTGGACCCTTCGGCTCCTATCTTCTTGGTTGTGTATTTCAAAAGAGCAACGGGGGGCTTGCATATATCACATTGGCGGGCGAGCCCTAGCCCATAAACTGCTCAGGGCAAGCTACTGTTGGCTCACCCTAATGAAGGACAGTGCGGCATTCTTCGGGAAACGTGGCAAATTATAAAAGCATACCAATTTACATCTTGTGTCGGTTGAGCTCTCGCACTTCGTCACAATGCCTTGACTATTCTGCTAATTTGACATGGACATTTTTGACCTTTTTCCATTGTATCTTGGTCAGCTAAAGGTTTAGATTGTTGGAGGTGACTATTTTACTTAATGGATAAAAGTAGAAGTTGCCTCTAAGATCAAAATAAAATATATAAATATTAAGTGTGTGTCTCTAAAGTACAAGATTGTACACACATTCTAAAACATTCTAAAACTTATTAAATTTTCATTTGTTAAATGCTAGAGGAATTGTGCACATTCTGATCTCGTCCCCTAAATCAAATGGTATACTACATGTACCATTATAAATACAATTTTCAATCAAAGGAACAAAGAGGAAATAAAAGCATTATAAGCACCTACGAATGACATGGAAGATTCAAATTCAAGGTCCCCACTGGACTGCAACTTACATAAAATTAAACTATTGTTATGTTATATGGCTTCTGGGAAACCGGGTGAGTATATTGCGACTTAAGAGAATGAGTGGCATGTTTTTAAAGGTTGTGATAACGCAAGGTTGATATGGAAGTGTCAAGGTTGATATGGAAGTGTGCAGATCTTTGAAACACCATTGCGCTGGAGCTGGGAGGTTTATTGACCTCCTCTCTGATTGATCTCAAATCTACAGCCCCCTCTTCTTCGAAGGAAATCCATGTTTGGGTGTTCTGGTAAAGTCAAAAAGTGGTAGTTATCATTTTTCATGACAACAATCCCAACATAAACTGAATAATAATTGATACATTGAAACATAAAAATAAACAAAAATAGAAAATAAATCTCCTATATAGAATAAATAATTTCATGTCTTCATTATACCGTTGTCATATATTCAATGATGAAATAAAGATAACATAATAAGGATATAAATAAACACCAGCAGCACATGTAAATGCTAATAACTTTAAAAAATAATAATAATGTGCCATTGAGGGGTCTCTAAATTTGATCAAGACATTCTATGTAAACCTAACTAAAGTAGCTGCAGATTTGATATCATAATCCAGGAGACAGAACCAAAACATGAGCAAGGAACAGCTGACCCGTAAATATTTTAAACAATATTTACATTTTTACTCTTCAAAATGTGACTGCTGTGATTTTCCAAACAATATCCAGAACTCCAGAATCAGAAGTTCAAAACCTAATAAAAAACAACAAATCATTAGTATATCCAACTTCACTGTTATGAAACATTTGTAAGGCTCTTGATCACCAAACAAACTTCATAGCCAAGTTAAACAACAATTCAAAGACAAGTCATACAAAAAAGCTAACTGACATTAAAATTTAAAAATAAAAAATCAAATTGGTGTGGTTTTAATATAAGTCGTATATAAAAAGCCATTGAAATCTATTTCATTAAATATTATGAATTTTAAAGTATAAAAGCTCACAAAATAAATCAATTTTAATATCAATGATAAAAGACATGTTTCAGAACTACGGAGCACACACCTGATATCCAAATACCAACATACTACTCCATATAAGATGTTAAAATTATCTTTCAATCCATGTGTAACAATTTTAAAAATTAAAAAAAACGCATCAACGATATTTCAATGTGTTGTTAAAATGCTTTATATTTGTAGGAGATAGAATAGTCAAAATTTAGAGGACGGACTCACTGAACAAAACTAATATTACTCACTGCTTTCTATTACTTTCATATTTTTCAAAAAGAATAGTAATAAGCAGATAGCCTTCACCATGTTTCAAAATAATTAAAAAGATTAAAAATAAAGCATTGAAACAGTATTTTTGAAACATCTGTTGCACCCATCTATACTTGGTCAATAAATATTTATAGAGATATTAAAGAGACTAATGTTTTGTTAGATACAAATTTCCAATTAAAAATATGGATTACACATTCAATTAGATTATAGAAATATACCAAATCATAGTTTATACTTCATATAAACAATGTGAAAAGAGAACAATAAAATCAGAAAAGTAATTCAATATAGGTGTGCACTGTGCATAGCATTATTTCAAAATTATAAGATCATCTATTCAGAAGATTAATTAACGCAGCCTGTGGGTTAAATGTTTGGAAGTGAGAATTATCAATGTTAGCCGGGCTCAGATAATTAAACGAAATAATCAAATGCCATTCCACAGTGAAAGTTCTAATCACATTTAACTAGAAAATGTTTCTCAACATAGAAATATGTACCTGCCCGGTGATGGCGAAAAGCCTCTAAAAGGTAATGGCGAAAAGCATCTAAAAGGTGATGTCAAAGTCGAGTCTTGCTGAATTTCTTTAATCCCACGGTCCTGGATGGTAACATGTAAAAAGAAACAGTTAAGAGAATGTAGGTGGTAAATCTTCGTACTTTATCATATCCTGCCTCAAAGAGAAAAACAAATCCAATGAATGATTGTGGTAGCAGAGTGTTACCAATGGCAACCAAGAAAAATCTGCACAATAAAATGAAGATATCACATACCGCATTATAAATGGGTATTTCATTGCGCCAAAACTCCATGGAAGGTAGAAGTAACCTACCTGCAACATGAACAAAATATAAACAACATAGTCCAAAGTAAATGCTTTTAGAACTACTATACAAAGAGTGCTCACAATAGCATTAGGTGTGAAGTGTTGGATAGCACGAATTAGATTGCATGAAAAATCAAATAGTGTATATTTTATCAGTTACCAAATAAAATTTGCTACTTCACGAATTAGCAATGATTGAAATATTTACCAGATCTGGATTTTTTAAGACTCAATGACTCTGGAGAAACCATGGACAGTCCCTGTTTACTTCCCTTGTTCAAGTGACTTACATCCCTTCCCTGTGGAGATTTTACAGAAGATGGGGGTTTCAAATCTTTTCTCTTGGGATTCACCGCTTCTGTTTCAACTGTCACCTTCTTTTTCTTATGATCCACTTCAGTTTTTGCTGAAGCATCAGTTTTTGCTGAAGAAGTTTTGGATCTGAATTTATTAGTGACCTTCCCAGACGGCGTGTTTACTATTCCACTTTGTGACTGAACGGGTGTCGATAGATTTTCCAGCCCTCCATCACTCTTTTCTATGGTTGCTGAGGCAGAGATCTGGTCTTTACCTCGACGTGTTGCTGGACCTCCAGTAGCAGGTTGCTTCTTCTGGAAGGATTTAACATTATGCAGTCGGGCACTACGTCTATGCCCGCCACTACCATGAACAACATTGGCCTCGTTCGTCTTAATTGACATATCTTCTTCACCTTCAGGGAATAACTTATTGCAATGTCCCATGGCCTTTTCTGGTGTTACCAAAGAAGTAGGAAAAGAATTTTCCACTGCTGCGACAACGATTAAAATATCAAAATATAGAGACTATAGGCATAGGAAATGATAAAAACATCAAACTTATAAGAAACGAGTAAACACACATGCGAATCATTAACAAAAATGTCTAAATATTTACCACGAGATGATATTTCTGGAAAATTTGCTGATACATTATCAAGATGCACAGTATCCGAATCACGATTCTCCACTACCTTGGAGGTAGAGCTTGGCTCTTCATGTGGATGCTTGAGAGGACCTCTATACGTAGGCTGCTGCTTCTCTATCTTCTTCTGCTGACAGACGTTAATACTATGCAACCTGGTACTACGTCTAATTACACCACCACCACAAGCAACATTTACCCCACTCGTCTCCTTTGAGACTTGGCATTCATCTCCAGGGAATGGTGTCTGGTTATTTTTTGGGGCTTCTTCAGGCAATTTCGACAAAACAGAAATTGATTCTTCCTCATCTGCAACAACAACCAAAACAACTACTTAAATGATAAAACAAAAAACAACTTGTTTAAGACATGGACACATCATTTACAGCTATCATCAAAACATTTACCGTCAGACAAAATGTCTTGACAAATTGGAGATACATTATCCATAGCAGCATTGACTGAATCAGTACCAGGTTCTACTTGTTCTTCTCTGATACAATGTAAAACCCAACAAGTTTCCCAGTTTGGAGGAAAGCCAATGTAAAAACTATTGAAAATCTGAGCATAAAGTAGAAAAGAAGGTAGCACTGAAACTCAAGATCATGAAATGAATAACATGTTGCAAGAGCAAGCAGCAAAGACATTGACAGTTATAAGAAGAAACCTGAGGAGTAAAACCTTTTTCGCGGGTGCGTTCCTCATTGATGATACCCCTAATGAAAATGTATATACCCTCGGCATTCTTAAGGGAATACACATCGTATCTTTCGACAATAGGAGAAGAATTAAACACGCGAACGGCTTCTCCCCTGAATCACAATATAAAATGTGAGTTTGTTAAAACATTATAAGTTTTGATATGATTTAAAACAAACCCTAACACAGAAAATAGTTGAATAATCAGACAATATGAAAAGCCAAACGTGATAGTGGAAGTTACTTTCTGGAAGCGTTGCCGGAGATGCATAAACGGTTATCTGGGGATTTAACGAGCCACCAGTCGAATAATGTAACCTAGAGATGGATTGAAAGTGAGATTAGAGAGAAGAAGAAGTATGAGAAGAGAGAATTAAAAGGAAAAGAGAGTAAACCGTTGGTAGGAAATGAGAGCCTGCGTTGGTGGCATTGGAACTCGAGTCTGCCATTGTTGAACTTCGCTCTTCCTTCCAGACGCACTGCGGTGTTGAAGCAAGATGAAGAAGAAGGCTATGTCGAAGCTCGACGAAGTGTCGACGGCGGTGTTGAAGCAAGATGAAGAAGAAGCTATGTCGAAGCTCGACGGCGGTGTTGAAGCAAGATGAAGAAGAAGGCTATGTCGAAGCTCGACGGCGATGTTGAAGCAAGATGATGAAGAAGGTGTTTCGGTTTGGGATAACTTAGTTTTGTTTTTTTATGTTTCATGTTTTTTTAATGTGTTAAGGATGTATATATTGAGAAGTTGAAGTGAGACGTCTGGGACTGAGTTTTCAAGTTTTAATTTTTTTTTACCATTTATTTCCATTTAATCATAATTAGAATTAAGTCAATGATGGGCCTTGGGCCATACATCTTCATTTTACTCCTCTAACTAATTTGTTTGTTTTAGTTTTATTAATTATATAACATATGATTTCTTCTAATAATTTATTTAATTAGGTTTGACATGTAATTAGTTTTATTTAATTATTTTGGTTAAGTTAATTAAAATGTTTACTTTATTATAAAATTAAAAGACCAAAAATATTTGTTCGATTATTATTTTTATTAATATAAAAAAAAGTTGTTTTAATTAGTAGTTGTTTAGAAATTAATATGTTTATTTCTAGATTTTATTTTATTAATTTTTTTAGTCATTATCTGTTCATATTTTTTCATTGTTCATATATCATTTTATGCATTGTTATTTTGCTAACCATTTTCTTGTTTTTGCGAGGTACTACCATCGTGAGCATACATGGATTAATCCAAGCTTCAGAGCCTGCAGTTCCACTGCAGTTCCATGGTGAACCTTCAAGATTCGACCACGCCTGATTCTAGCATTCTAGCATCCAGGTTTATCATCTACTTAATTATTTCTTGTGGTTTTCCCGCAGGCCTTTTTTGCCTTATTATGTAACTGCTCACGGGATGTAATAGTTTAATTAGGGTTTACTTTTTTGCATTTTATTTTATTAATTGCGTGGTTAGTAATTTAGGGAGTGCAACCTTGAATTGAACATATAACCACTAATTACAAGATAATATATCTGAACTTAATCACCTGATTGTGGCACACACACACCTTTAATGGTAACCCTTCTTGTTGCCTGTTGCATGTTACCTCTAATTATACTAAAAAGTAGTCAAGTCCCTCAGATACGAGGGTACCTTAGAAAATGTTGCCCTCAGTTCATTATCATTATTGAAGATCATAAGTCCCTTCGATGTTGCCTCCGGTTATATGATCTTGTCCCTTGAAGTTGCCTACGATATAATGATGATAGTTCGATTGCTAAGGTATCCTCATTGGTTGCCTAAAATGACTATTTTATCCTTCCCTTAGACTACCTGCCTTATTTATCGCAGGGACAGTCTTGTGGCGAATGATAACTTTGATGACCCTTTAAAATCCAATGAAAGGACTATCTGCCCTCTTTATGGCAAGGATATCCCTTTCCTCTTAAAGTCTTAAAGAACAGAACTTTTTAATTTAAGGGTAATTGCTCCTAATTGCTTGCTCTGGTTTAAATTCAAACTTGTCTCTCGTCAAAAACCTTCAAAAAGGCTACGCTTATTTTACAAGCTAAAGTCCTTATTCAAATCCTTTTTCTATCCACTTCAACATTTTTGAAAATTAAAGTGAGCTAAGCAATTAAGAGCCCATGGATAACCATGGATACAAAGGGTGCTTTAAACCTTCCCTTTGTATAACTTACCCCCCGAACTCAAAATCTTTTTTAAAAGGTCTTTTTCTGTTCTTTTAGCCTTTTTATAAATTGGATAAAAAAAAGTCAGTGGCGACTCTTGCTATCCGCAACATTTCTAAAAGTCAGTTCTCCCACTGTATTACAGGTATGATTCACACAAAAGGCTTAGACTGGTCTAAATTAATTTGGATACAACAAGGTTTATCTAAGCAGAATGTCAAGGAGGATGTCAGAACTTTGCCTTGCAACATCACTGGACATCTCTACATCAAATATTTTGTGGAGGACAAAAATATTACAATGAAGCATACAGCCACTGATATAGAGTTTGTGAATACTTTCACAAAGGGCTTAGAGGTGAAGGTTTCCCCAGTTCACAAAAGGATTCTTCAGTTCTCATCCCTCTACAACAACTATCGTTTGATCTCAAATTGCTCTTCCCCTTCAAAGTATTGCTCAAAATTCACTCACTTCATTGAGATGTCTCAACAATCATCTTCCTTCTCTTCCAAGGAAGGATCAAGGTATGTTCACAATGCCATTGCTAAAATTTTCATTCGTATATCGGATGAACACCATCAAGTCCCTGGGATATCCGTCCATCTGAACTCTGTAATTACTGAGTCTTCAAAAGATTCCGGTGTGAATCAAGATGATAGTTCTATGAAGGAGACTGAGGATGCTCCTAAAGATGATGATAATGTATCTAACAATGTTCCTGACAATATCAATGACATTGACACTGAAGGTTGTGGTGTTGATGCTGATAATGGTGGTGGTGGTGGTACAAGTGCGCCTAGTAAAGGTGATAAAGTTAACAACATGTCTGATGATGGCACTAAGACAAAAACTTTTCACTATACAAGCTACGTACCTACGCCTACGCCCCCAAATTCAATTTGAAGATTCCCCTACGTCAAGATTAACTTCCTTCTCAACAAAATTGGTATGCCCAAGGAGAGTCAAAAATCACCCTTTACTTCTACAAGTCAGAGAATTAAGGAGTAAAACAAAGGCATTGTATTAGCAAAGGAGATTGTCCATAGGATCAATAGGTTTTATCATTTCAAATTGTAATTTCTATGATCGCTAAGTGTTGTTTGATACAAACGTTGTACCTTTTGATTAATAATTCTAATAAAATAATCATGCATGTTTTGAAATTAATTCATCCGCTTCTTTATTACTACGATTTTCATTTTTCACCCTTCCATTCCATTTCAACTTGCCATTTCCATTATTAACAAACTTAAAGGGAGAATAACGAAATATAAATAACTGAATTTTGCTAAACATATGCTTTCAATATAAGACCGAGCTGATGATGTTAGGCATTGTTTCAAAATCCTAAACAGTGGAGAAATAAGGAGATAATCCGTAGTCAACCCCCCCTCGAGCCAGGAGTTGGAGTTTGTTTCTATTTTTCAAATAAACCTTAATCTTAACCAGGGGCAGGGTAGATTTAGATTAATTCAATGGTGTATTCTATTCTCAAGAGAATCAGTTAATCCAAGCAAAGGTTCAAGCACACCCATTCTCTCGCACATATCATTCAAGATCGATGAAGCACCAAAGTTGAAGCTCACAAACCAAATTCAATATGGCAGTCACATTATTCAAAATCCAAAAAGCAAAATTTTAAGAAAAGAGAGCTCGCTAAGTCAAATAGAAAATTCCATAAAAAAAATAAACTTGACTTAGGCAAAAGTTAGAGCATCATCCCGATGGACCAAAATTCAAAATAATTGGTCCATGCAAAAAAAAATAAGGGATCAAAAACAAAAAAACAAAAAGTGGAGGATAATCTTGTGACTGCTAAATCATTAAAGCTTCCCATCAACGCTTGGATCTTGATAACATTCTTCATTGGCGCTTGGATATTCACTAATGCTTCTGCTCATCATCAGAATAAACAAAAAAAAACTCTCTTGCAAACTGAATACATTTATTGGATTAATCAGATTTAGGATTGGAGAAAATCAAGGAGAATGGGGTGGGCTAAGTAAATTTTGAGCCATATATCATTTGTTTTCTTAAACCACGATACAACATTCAAAAGCCTTAATTGAAGCAAGGTTAACTTTGAAAGCATACTTGGCGTAAAATTGGTTAAACTAACTCCTATTGTTTGTTAATGACTCTTCACATCTTCCATCTCTAATCACCCATTTTTATTTGATATCAAACTACAATTTCCAAACTGGCATGTGCATAACTAAGAATTACTTTTCAAAGGGTACAACTTTACTTTCAAATCAATACTTAGCATCAAGGAAATTTTGACATTGATGAATTATTTCAAGAAGCTTCTAACTAGGGGAAAACATCTAAGAGGTTCTCCTAATCATGGGAAAAATCCCAATGATCATAGGGTCACATAATTAAAAGATCCTATTGACTAGGGGAAAACATCTAAGAGTTTCTCCTAAATGTGGACAAATCCCAATTATCATAGGAGCATATCACTTGGAGATCCTATTGACTTGGGGCGCGATCTTTCTACAATTCAATCACATTAGGTCACATCTCAATCAGGGGCATATATTTAAAAATATTGGGGCAGTTCAGATCTTAACGGTAGACCCAAGTTCCATTATGAAGCAACTTCGAGTACAAACTTTCAATTGATATCACACAATAGTTAGCCCTCCATATCCTGGAGATCGAGGGAAGACCTCTCAACTATCAAATATTGGGGCAATGCATATCAAATTCGTAAGATAAGTCATTTTAAGTCACACGTGTGGAGTATCTCAAAAATCAAAATAATGGACTAGACATCCCAAATGCATACAACAATAAAACTACGTCCAAGCTCATATCAAGACAAATCTCTGCAAATACCTGATAAACTGGGGCAAGACATACCGCGAAAGGGAAAGCTATCCTCATATTTTTTACAATCCCCAGTAAATCCCTCTCTTACATCTACGATCTTCGAGTTTAAAACGAGTATCAGGAAATCATGCTAGCATAACACCCTACCATCGTATGACAAACAACCTTGTTACATTAGTAACCTCTCTACACCTTCGTTATCCACGACCCATCATTGGGGCATCATTCAAACATACTTCAGTCATGCATTCATCAAAGCACTTCGCCCTTGCGTCAAGTCATACATATCATTTCATTCATCTGATATAGCATAAACCTAACTTCGTAGAGCCCAAAACTTTATCGGCACTTCAATATCCATGCCCAAGTCACGCATTACATACATTGGTTAAAACATTACGTACATCAAAACACAAATACAATTACATACATTGGTTGATACATTACTCCACACCTTTTTTAGGTAGTCTTCTTTAAGACAAATCTTACGATCCTTTCTAGGAACCTTTTCAGGTAGTCTTCTTTAAGACGAATTGTCATCCTTTCCAGGAACCTCTTCAGGTAGTCTTCTTTAAGACATTCTTTTTCTAAGAACCTTTCTAGGTAGTCTTTTCTAAGACATTCATCGTCCTTTCCAAAAACCTTTTTAGGTAGTCTTTTTTAAGACATCTTTCAGCCTTTCCAGGTGGTCTTCTTTAAGACAAATTTTATCCTTTCTAAAGAACCTTTTCAAGTAGTCTTCTTTAAGACAAATTTTCATATCTAATCCAGAAACCTTTTAAGGTAGTCTTATATAAGACGTTATTTCGCTCCACTCATTACATCAATCAACATATACATAAGCGTAAGCATTATCCACATACATAAACATTACCAAGCTGGCATAAGCATAGCCGTGGTATATGGGCAAATCATTACAAAGTCCAGTTCTTGTCCTGACAAATCCTTACAAAGTCCAGTTCTCGTCCTGGTAAATCATTACAATGTCCAGTTCTCACCCAGGCAAATTCTTACAAAGTCCATTTCTCGTCCTGGAAAATTCTTACAAAGTCCAGTTCTCGTCCTGGAAAATCATTGCAAAGTCCAGTTCTCGTCCTGGAAAATCCTTACAAAGTCCAATTCTCGTCCTGGAAAATCATTACACAGTCCAGTTCTCGTCCTGGCAAATCCTTACAAAGTCCAGTTCTCGTCCTGGAAAATCATTACAAAGTCCAGTTCTCGTCCTGGAAAATCCTTACAAAGTCCAGTTCTCGTCCTGGAAAATCCTTACAAAGTCCAGTTCTCGTCCTAGCAAACCATCAAAATCTAATTCTCGTTTAGTAGTCAGTTCTCGTATGACTGCTACGTCAAAGTTCAATTCCCGTTCAGTAACAAGTTCTCATATGGTTCAAGCACCTATTCACAAGTCAAGAGCGCCTATTCACAGGCTAAGCGCCTATCCACAGGCCAAAGATACCTATTCATAGGTAAAAGTACCTATTCACAGGTCAAGAACGTCTATCCACAGGCTAAGTGCATATCCACATGCCAAAAGCACCTATTCACAAGTAAAACGCCTATTCACAGGCTAAGCGCCTATTCACAGGCCAAAAGCACCTATTCACAGGTAAAACGCCTATTCACAGGCTGAGCGCCTATTCACAGGCCAAAAGCACCTATTCATAGGTAAAACGCCTATTCACAGGCCAAAAGCACCTATTCACAGGTAAAACGCCTATTCATAGGCTAAGCGCCTATTCACAGGCCAAAAGCAGCTATTCACATGTTAAACAGGTTAAAACAAAACATACACAACATGCAACTAAACACACGCATCATCGAGCACTTGCTATGTCAGTCTCTAGGATTTAGCAAGTTAATTCTTCATGTTTCCCCAACTCTATTGAACGGATTTCAAATGGAGTTCGGAACCGCGTTCCTTGCCCACTAGGTCGCGGTAAGAATGCAGAATCTTCGTTAACATTCTCGGCTCTATTATAAATATAGGGTCGACATTCATACTCCTTACCTCATAAGTCAGAATGAAGGAGCGAAACATGTGACAAACATATGTCGTGGTTATGATTGTCAATCTTATAGCGAAACGAATATGTCAATTCACAAACCTTGGTATGGATAAGTTAATCGCGTCATCTATGTCTATTTACTAGTCAAATTTTGGGGTCTTCCATTATTTAATTACCCTCCGATCTGAATGTACGAGAACTGCGCACTCTCGCACCCTTCAATTGAAGAATAATTAAATAGGGGCAGCTGGCATACCCCAAATTTGACCCACTAAGATTTGTCTCTTCTTATTGGCACATCGTTTAAAATACGTATGTATTAAAATATATATGTATATAAGTGTGATCAAAATTATAAAATGCATATATAATTCAATTCAATCTCTTAGACTTAGTATCCATAAGATGTGAGGTCATTATATTTTATTGATTAAATGAGGGTATGCATTGATTAAAAGTGTGTATTTAATTAGGCTTATTATTCATAAAATATGAGGCTCAATTTCAAAATTCAAAATTATTTTTAAACTTGGGTTTTATAAACTTCATTGGTTTATTTACAATATTTTGGACTTTTGTAGTTATTTGTTTAAAAATATATTAATTTACTTGTAAATTATTTATACTTTTTAAATAACAAATATTTGTTTGCCTTTCATATGCTTTCAATTGGGTTTTTGTTTCAAATAAACAACATAGCACAATTGGTAAGGAATAAGGCTTGCAAACAAGAAGTCATGGGTTTGAATCCCACAAGTGGCATTTTCACACTTTTTCTCCTATTTTTTTTACTAATTTTCAAAATGGGTTGTTGGACTTTTGGATATGGGTTATTTCCTTTTATGGATTTTAACCTAATTTCTAACTCTATAAAAAAGAGGTCTTAACAACCCTAAAAGGGACCTTTTTCCCACTTTCACGTACAATTTACAAAATTCACAAAAACATACTTTTAAATTTTTTTCTCTACGCTTTTTCTACTCCTCCCACAAACCCTTTCCCCTTTTCAAACTCAATCTCAAATTCAAACCTTTTGGCCGATGATTATCTATGAGGCCTCCCTTTTTGAAACTTTTTTTCAAAACTTTTGGCCAGTGATGATAGCTGAGGCCCCTTTAAAAAATATTTGATTTGGCCGATAATTTAACGTGAGGCCCCCATTTTATAAAAAATATTGTATTAGCCGATGATGATACTTTGAGGTCACTTTTTTATTTTTGCTATATTTGGTTTAGCCATGGTCATTATTGTCTCGATCTTACAATGACCTTATCAAAACCTTTGAGGTTTTGCCCTTTTTGCCATACATGGTCTTTGACCTGTAGTCATTGTTGTCTCAATCTGATAATGACTCTATTAAAACCTTTGAGGTTTTATCCTTTTGGCCAAATGCATTTATTTTTAATTTATTAGTAAACAATTGTTAAAAACCTTTTTTTTATAAAAAAACCTAAAGGCTAAATGGGTCCCCTTGAGTACAAGGGAGGCAAAGGGTGCCTAACACCTTCCCTTTGCCTAAATTACCTACTTACCCAAATCTCTTATTTTTTTAAGGGTTTCTCACTTACCCAAATAAAGTGGGTGGCGGCTCTAATTTTTAGGCAGGTTGCTACAGTATGATGTACTGTATTAGCTCTGAGTATGTATGGTTTTGTGTTTTTTGCTGAAAGTGTTTCTCTGATATGGTGTGACAGGTTGTTTTAGCCAAAAAATTGTCAAAGGGGGAGATTGTAGGTGTTTTCATGTTGGTTGCATTTATGGTAAAACATACCTGGGTGTTTAATGTCTTAACCAATGTCATGACATACTTTATATGGTGTTATGCAGGCTGCATATGTTTAAGCTAATACAGGTTTTGTTAGTGAATGTCATGACCGATGTCATGACATCCATGTCTAACAGCAGGAGTTGTTATGTTTTATTATTATGTTTCTTGATTTATCTCAATCTACAATTTAGCAAACATTTTATTGTGTGCTGAATATTTATCCTAGAAGATTTCGTTAACAACACATTCTGTAACAACCTGATGACGTGTAAATTAGGTTAACTTGGTCAACCCTAATTTGGAAAGCCCGAGGCCCAAGAGCTGCATATAAGAAGACTGCAATCCTAATTTGGAACGGAGAAAGAGATTTGTTAATTGTGAAGAACCGTAGTTCTGTGTCTGTGTGTTTAGTCTTTTATACTCCAAGCAATTGTCTTTTGATGATTGTATTAGAATAGGTTATTTTTGTACTTAATCACTATAAGCTTTTAAGCACGAGTGTGTGTCTCTTGATTGAAGCTTTTAAGCAGATCAAGGTGTGTTTTGAAGTGTGTCTTCTCTCTTATTTGTTTAATGTCTGTTTGTAATCACTGTTGTGATTGAGGGGGAGTTAGTGGAGATACTCAGGTCTAGGATTATATTGGAATTGCATTGGGTAGGTTTTAAGTGAGGAGTTGTAAACGGGGGAGTTTAACTCTGAATTAATACTGCTTATATTGGATTCCCTTCCTGGCTTGGTAGCCCCCATAGTAGGTATTGTTGTATACCGAACTGGGTGAACAATTTGATGTGTTCTTTACTATTTTTATGCACTTCTGTTTTAATGTTTTATTCTGTGAAATTATGGATGTCATAACATCCAGTACGACATCGCGTGTGAGTTACTAGAGTTTTCACAATGGTTTCTGAAGCTTGGGAAACTCTTAGGCTTTTTTTGGTGAATTTTCGCGGCATTCATGCAGGTGTAATGCCAGCTAGTTTTAAGGTTAAACGTGAGCCATGAAAGAATAGTGAGGCCATGGATTCTCATTTTGGTGGAAGTGCAATAGGAAGGGTTGCTCCTGTTGATTTTGGTTTTTGTTGGATTATTTTACTTCGAGCATACACTAAGTCTACAGGAGACACTTCCTAGGCTGATAGTGTTACGTGTTAAGAGAATGGGTCTATATGGTTATCCAATTGAAATTCAAGCACTGATTATACATGGCTTTAAGATGTGCAATGTATTTGCTTAAGCGAGATAAGCAAGGGAAAGAGTTCATGGAAAGAATTGTGTCACACTTGCATGCCTTAAGCTTTCTTTTGAGAAGCTATTTTTGGTTGGATTTAAAGAAACTTAATGATGTATACCGATACAAAACAGAAGAGCACTCACTAAACCACTCTCGTATACATCACTTCAGGTCTTCAAAAACAAGCTCAAAGTTGCACCTTGCTCCAACTATGATCTTGAGGGGGATATATATAGTATTGGTTGTGTATATATAGTATTATTAATTTTTAAACAGTCTTTTATTTTCATTCATCTCAATTTCATCCGGATCAAATTGAAGCAATAAAAAAAATCTCACATATATAAAACACTTCAATTGATTTAAAATTGACGTGAATTCAAAAACACTCAAAATATTAATTGGTTTAAAATTGACATGAATTAAAAAACACTCAAAATATTAAATGTAATTTAAATTCAATATTTATATTTAAATTTTATTTGTATTTGGTTTGCATTTCATTTGAGTGAGTGAACTTCATTTGTAACACAATTTAAGTTTGAGAAGAAGTTAGTTACAATTATCTCTCTCTCTCTCCTCTCTCTATCTTTCTCTATCTCTCTATATCTACCTATCTATCTATCTATCTATCTATCTATCTATCTATCTATCTATCTATCTATCTATCTATCTATCTATCTATCTATCTATCTCTCTCTCTCTCTCTCTCTTCATCTTCATCTTCATCTTCATCTTTTTTGGGTGTGTTTGTTTCAAGGTTACAAAAATTATTCCTTGGAAAGAATTTAGTTTTCAAGGAATAATGATAAAATTTCTTAAATTTAAAATTATAAAAAAAAAGAATAGTAAATGTGAGTGGGAAGCTAGAGTTGGTTGAATTTATTCCCACCATTTAAGCCTTGGAATAAGAATGACAAAATTATGTATAAATAGGAATCCTGGGAATAAAAAGTGTCATGGAATAATTATTTAAAACTTGAAATCAAACATGAGAATTTTGCATTCCCATAGTCTTATTCCCAGACATAATTTTTGTAACCCTGTGTCATACCCCAAAATTTTCCCTCCTATATTCAATCAAAGGTTCCTCATTTCATCTCCAATAACTCAAGGTTGTAAGGTTTTCTCAAGTCACTCTCTCATATCCAAAACTACGGTTTTACACTTTATCAAAGGAATTTGAATTTCTAAGGTCTCAAATGGGACCTCAAGGTGTCTCATATGTCTCAAGGCATCTACATTTCAAAAGTCAAGCTTCTATTCCAAGGACTATTCACTCAATGGCTCAGATGATCAATAATCGACTATGTTGACTTAAAAGTCAACTATAGTCAAAATACAGTCAAACTTCAAGATTTTTGGTCAACATCAAGTATGTGAGGTTATATCCATCATCTGATCAAAGATTGATCATGATCCATTAATAAAAACTCATAAATGAACAAATTCAAAAAGGTTCAAATTAGGGTTTTTTATCGGAGAAAGTCAACTCAACTTTGACTGACCATAACTGCCACATGGAGTATCATAAATTTCTCACTCAAGGCCTATTTTAAAGGAAATTGAATCCTCTACAACTTTGTCTCTCACAAGCCAAGGCCAGAAGTGCTTCATTTGGGAGATATGGTACAAAAGATTATAGGTCATTTTCAAAGGTCAACCAAGAGCAGTTTTTTGTAAAAGGCCATATCATCAAGATAAAATCTCCAAATGCAAAATGTGTTCCAAAGGGGCTTGTAAAGGACATCTTGAGGTTTCCAAAAAGTCCTAGAACTCTCTCATATCCTAAAAATTGAGGGAGATATGCCTTGTCAAAGTTGGGCGATTTTGAAGGAAATATGTGAAACAAAAGTGGTTCAAAATGATTATTTTTACAAATGGGCCTAACTTTTTAAGCTTTAATCTTGGTCCACAAGCTATCTAAGTTATCAAAACCAATTGCCACAAATTAATGAATTTTATTTGATTTTATATGGTTTTTTATTCATTTAAATAACGATTAAAAGTTATATAAATTAATAAAAGTCAAATATTTGGTTAGGGGATTTGTAATTATCATTCTAATCAATATTTATTCCATATTATCAAGCAAATTTCGTGAGCAAATGATTGGCATAAGATTAGTGCAAATTTGGCCAATTTTGGAAAGTTTGGAAGGTGATTTGTAACCAAATGAAATCTCTTGATTCAAGGAGATTTAGTTTAGTTATATTAACCTAATTTAATCTCTATATATACTTGAACATGACCAAATGCAAGGGGTTGGAAAAATAGGTTTGGTAGCCCTGAAAACCGTGAACAAAACTCAAAAATTTCTTGAAGAAAATTCCATTCGGTTTTGGTAGGGGAGCTTATTTCAAAGCGTTTTATGGATCCTATCATGTCCCCAGGTCCTATCTGAAGCTTTCCCAATCACTTCCAGGCCGCGCCACCTCGTGAACCACCACCAATATGCTCACGATTTACTCGATTTAATTTGGTTTCGTTTTCTTGAATTTATCATATATAAATGGTTTTTGCTTGCATATTATGGATTGGTAGGATGTTTAGGTTCTTTCTGGGTCATTAATTCATTGGTTTCAGGCGTATACGAAGAATCACCATTGTTAGGTATTGGAAGCTTTGTTTTGGGGATTTTCGAAAGGGGTAAAATTGGCCCGAATGATAGATGCTATCATGTTTAGAATGCAGTTTACAATTTAACCATGTGATTATTTGGAATTTATATTATGTATTGTGTGAGATTCGAATTTGCAGGTAATGGCTATGGATGGGTTTCGTAGCAAAATAGCAACAGTCTCGTAGCAAAAAAAACCAGGTTAAAGGAAGAAGACGATTGGGTTTGGCGCGGATGGTTTTGTTTGAATATTTCTTTTACCTTTTTTTATTCGTCAAGTCAGTTATTAATCACGAAGCGTGTCTGGTTGGGGTGGTGAAGTGGTCGCTTGGCTCTATGGATGTGGGTTCGATACCCCTTTCTAACATATTTTTTTTAAGTAACATGCTGCAGGATTCTATGTGCTACGCTTATCAAAGATCGTCGTGCACCTGCAAGTACCAACCATTGGATCGTCCCAGGCGCGAATCCAACGCTCTTGAATATGCACGATCAGCGTGGACACTCAGGAAGCACCCACATACAATCAGGCGCCCAGGTTTTATTATATGTTTTTCTATTTTATTATTTAATTATATTATTTGGATTAATTAGTTATGTTTAAGTTAATTTATTTATTTAATTTAATTAGAATATAAATTAGGGTCAAATTATAATTAGGATTAGAATTATTTTCCCGATTTTTTTTTCAATTATTAGATTTAATTTGTTTTAACTTTTAATTATAAATATCATAAAAAACCTAGGAAAGCTTATTAACCATGGCCATTTGGCCACAATATTAAGATTTAATTTATTATTCGCTTTGATTAAATGAATGGATCGCGGTGGGTAATAATCAGTTAATTATTTAATTCTTTAATCAAATATAATTCAAATAAACCTATTTTGCTAAATGGTTTTAACCAAATCTATTGGTTACGATGATTAGCATTTCCGCTTTAAAAATTCGTTATTACTTTTAATCAAAGCTATTGATTATGAGGGATAACGATAAAATTAAATTACTTAAAATACACACATTTGCTATTCGTGATAATTGAATCTATCGATTATAGTGGTTAGGGGTGTTCATGGATTGGGTAAACCCAATAAACCCAGTCAAACCCACCCAAACCGATCAAAAAAATGGGTTGGGTCGGGTTATTGGGTGAATACGGTTTTCAAAAATGAAAACCCATTTAAAATAATTGGGTTATGGGTAAACCCACACCCAACTCACAAAACCCATGGGTTATTGAGTGACTATATTTTTTCTCTTTTTTAATAATTTGACAAGTGATGACTTTGATGTTTTTAATTTTGCTTGCTTCAATTTCAACTTTTTAAACATCTTTTATTTAGTAAGTAATGATTTTAACTTATTTAGGATGCCACATTTTGATTATTTTGATGCTAATTCTAATAAATTACAAGTATTTTATGCAATTCTAGGTTTTACTATAGTGTAACTATGGTTCATACCAATATATGTTTATAATAAATTTCATTATACATTTTGTCATTTGATGTTTAAAAAAATAGTAGTAATAGGTTAAACTATTTATTAAGAAAAAATGTAACATATCATTAATAATTATATAAGGAAAAATAATATTGGGTAACCCAATCCAACCCACAAATTTGTGGTTTTACCCAAACCAACCCAATGATATTGTGGGTGGTTATTTTTCCTCACCCAAACCAGTGTACCATATACGGGTTGGGTTATGGTTTTGACTAAATTCAACCCAAACCGACCCATGAACCCCCCTAATATTGGTTAGCAATCCTCCCTTCAATCTGTTAGCCACGGTAATCAAACCTATTGATCATCGCAACTAATGGTAACAAATTAAAACCAGGGTTGTACGCCAAATTCCAACACATTCAAAATACTTTTCATCCCTTCAATACTGCGATCTTCAAAACTACGATAAGGTAATTCAAAATACCTTGCGAACTTCGCATTTTCAAAACTACGATAGGTAACTCAAAATACCTTCAAACCACCTCATATCAAATCCTAAGGCGTACAACTCTGTGCCCGAACTACGTTGACTCTGATTCTCCCTAAAAAAATACGTAGGCACTTGGTAACAAGGCGAGTCCCCTTCCCCAAAATTCTAATCAGGTTCAAATCTCACTTTTTCCCCTGTTCATTTCCTTAGCTATTAACCTTAATAAATTTAGCCATAAAACCATTGCCTTAGAGAAAACCTTAGGAAAGGGTTAAGGGTGCCTAACACCTTCCCTCGACCTGATTATAATAATCTTACCCCGATCTCTTAACTGCGTAAGGTTTCCTATTTGCCTTGGTAGAATAGGTGGCGACTCTAAATCTTTAATTTTTAGGTCAGGTTGCTACACCCTAAAATAAACACACCCTTTCTCTTGTGCATCAGAGCTTGGTTCTGGTTTAGGAAAACACAAATATACGTGAGGTGTGTGATTGATTTTGTTCCTTAAATTCACACTCAATTAAAGTTCGAAATCGGAGAAGAATCACATTTCTTGATTCTTATGGGAAACATATGTATGTTTTGAGATATTTGAGTGGTTTGCACAATATCGGGGATGAACGGCGAAACAGTAGCTTGATCACAAAGCTTACAGTATTCTATGGAAAGAATTGGACATTGCTCTTATCATCTTTCCTTTTTCCTCCTCTTCCTCTATTGTTCCCACATTGGTTATTGCTTGATCCTCTATTATAGTTGCTTTCACCCTTTTAGAATGTTGAACTGTTGGAATTTTGAGAGTCTCTTCCATTATGATATATTCATCTACCTTTATTCATGGACCACTTCCCTTCACTTTTTGTCTTTCCCAACAGTCCTCTCCTCTATTCTCTACTCACAGGCCTCAAGAAAACTCTGCAGTTCCTTTTTACTCACGGTTGAAATATCCTTGAACTCTTAAATTGCAACCACCACATTATGGAATCTTGGCGTTTAACGATCTCAAGAATTTACCAACTACATACTACTCAGTGATTGTCTCTCCACAAGCTTTCACTTGATTCACCAATCTTATGATTCTTGTAGTAAATTCACTAATGTTCCTTCTCACCAATCTTGTGAGTCTGTAACCTTGTCACCTTTGTTTTATCAGCTCCTACATAACTTTTCTCCAAAATTTTCCAAGCTTGCTTTGAGGATATGCAATCACCAACCTTCTCAAAGTTATCAGCATCAACACATTGATGAATGAGATACAAAACTTTGAAATTTTTCTTCTTTTCCCGGTGCACAATTTTTGTGCAGCCGTTGAACCTTTTACAAATGGATTAACACCATTCTTGATCACTTGAAGAACATTTTGATAATTAAACAACACCTTCATCTGTTTGCACCACTTGTCATTAGGCATGACAACAAAACTCGTACCCGCGGATACTCACCCGAACTCGCCCCGAAGTAGATGGAGAAAACTCGCTTTGATTGAATGGAATTGGGTTTGAATTTTCTCCAATTACAAAATATGAGAACGGGTCGGATAATGGGGATACTAATACCCACTCCAAACCCGCCCCATTTATTTCATATGTGCATTATTATTTATATTTGATAATTTATATTATTAAATATGTGACTAATGTTTTAATAATTTAATATGTCTTTATTATTTAAAATATTTGAAATGTATGTATGAAATTGTTATATTTTATAATTTATAATGTAATTTGATTTTGTCAAAAGTAAATATTTTTATTAAAAAATTAATTTTACTAAATAGATGGTGGTGGGACCGGAATACCCGAACCCAACCTGAACTCATTTGCGACGGGTTTGTATTTTAATTATCCATCCCTATTTGGGTTTGAGGCACGGAACGGAGATTATTTGAAAATTCGAGTTTGGGTTTGGAGAAGATAAAAACCATCTTTTACCTGCCTCATTGAAATGCCTACTAATCATGATTCTTCGCATCGAGAAATGAGATAGTTACAAGGATTCGTTCATTGGAGATGGAAACTATTTTTGCACACTAAGTGTTTGATCAAATAACCAGACTCTTAATGTCGGGACAAAACTCAATTGTGTTTGAGGCATTATTAACAACCCAAATTGGGGTATTTATACATCAATACATAATCATACAACTAACCAACTAAATGAAAAAAAAAACAAACTTTTATAACACATATCTCATTACATAAAACCTATAACCAATTACAAACGCCACTGACTTGATTGTGGCTGATTCTAGTAATGACTTGATTATGGCTGATTCTAGTAATATGGTAACTAGTTACACCATCCCTGTAATCGGTTACACCATACTTGAATTATGTTTTTCTTCAACAATTTTGTCCTACCAACCCCAATTATACTTGACACCCTCCTGAACTAGTAGTGCTCTTTTACCATAATATTCTGCGAATTTCTACCTTTGCAAATTTACAAAAATATTGCAGTGAGTTATCACAATAAGATATTTAGATAATGTTGAATACACAGGTTATGCTTATGCCAATTTTGTACGGCTCAATTCAAACTAAGCCATAACCACGTACAGATAACACCTGTCTCAAAATTACAATCAGCATAACCAAGCAACGGTAATTGATAAAGCCTCCTCAAAACTGAACAGAAGTATTATGCAACGTGATAATTTTATATATACAAAAAAAATGATATTCAATTATCTAAAACAATGATGATACAATGCACTCACTCTACTGTAAAAGCACTTGATGACACACAATTATATTAATCTGACAACATCTCCAAGGCAATCGAAGAAATGAGATATATTAATTTTCTCTTTGCCGGCATAGATAGCTTCTGCTGATCCACCTTGTGCACCTTGCGCTGCCATCTCAATCAACATGTATAGCTTCTTGATAGGCATCTGAGGATAACATTGAGCATGAAATTGGAGTTAGAGCAAGTACAAATATAGCAGCAAATGTTCTTGGACAACCACTAGTTTCCAGTAGGAAATACTATAAGCAGCTATAGCTAGTCAGCAAACAATTTAACTAGTGATTAGAAACATAGTAGGCTAGAAATACTAAGTTGAGCATACCACATTAGCAAAAAGATTAAAAAACTATCAACAAACAGACTACTATCACCTATACTACTAACAATCTGCACATGGACAGTTAAAAATTGACAATAATAACCAAACTATCAGCAATTTTTAACTGTCCACGTGCATATTGATAGCTATAACTAGTGTTTCACAATTAACTATCAGTGTATTACAAATAACCAAACTATCACAAAGAAAAAATAAACGGAGTAATGATACATACATTATCCAATGCCTCTGCGGCAGAATCAATATCGTCATCCGCAAAAACATTCAACTGTTCAAGGACCTGTAATTTTACAAATGAAAAAAAGTTGTTTAATATTTATTTTAAACTACAGTGTTTATAATATAAGCAACAGTAACAACTTGGAAAAAAAACTCCTGAAACAAATTAATTTGTTATTTCAAATATGTCAAATAGCATGTAAAAAGATCGGATATAAGTTTACCTTCTTCGCATCATTTGTGCTCAATGTAGGAACATTGTAAGTTATCGAGAAGTTATTACAAAAACCAATCGAGTCCAAGAAATCTACTTCACTAGTTGTTCCAATTACCATGAGTTTTTTACCCTGAAAACATGGTTAGAAATGCATATTATTAACGAGGTTTACATAACATCAACAAAAAATTACTTGCCATTGATATTTCTATTTTTATTTTGGTGATATTGACAGTCTGGTGATGAACTCTCAAGTCTCAACAGTAAAACATACTTGCATCAATAGCAGAAAAAATATGCATGCACTAAAACTTCAAATACTTAAGGTGTTGCATATTGAAAACCTAGTTACTCAGTTAACACAAAAAAAACTTGAATTCAGTATGTTTTAGGTGGAAAATCTGCCAAAAGAGCAATATGATCATAATTGTGATTTGATGATCTGAAAACCAGTTACTATATTTTGGTTAGTCAACTGGAACAGTAAAATATAGTAAGATCTAATAGCAGTAGATCTGCACTTCACGTGCCCAACTCTCCCTTCGGCTACAAAGAGAAACACCACCAACTCTCCCTTCGGCTACAAAGAGAAACACCAGTTTGCCAACAATAGTGTGTTATGAGTGTCATACGGGTACCAGACAAGATTCAAAGAGTGTCGAACAAATAAAAAAATTTGGGGACACTTGTTTAACTTTTCCGACATTTTTGACTTTCCGACATGTGTCGTGCGGGTGTCATACAATTGTTAGACACCGACACGTGTCATACACCACAATATGCCTACTCCTAAAGGTGTCTGTCTGTGCTTCGAACATATTGGAGTTGATTGGCATGTCATCAAAGAAAAAGTATAATGGCCTAATCAACACTCCATATGCCTACGACCAAGGCAACCTTGCAGATCTTATAAATAAGAGGATGAGCAACAACTTTGAAAGGACTGTTTTCAAGTTAGGACTGATAGATACTCATTCACCATGATAGATACTCATTCACCAGCTTGAGAGAGTGTTGTAAATAGTGTTTATTTGTAACTATTAGTATTAGTTGTATTTGACCCATTTACCAGATCCATTCACCAGCTTGAGGAAGAGTGTTGTAAATAGTGTATATTTTAACTATTAGTAATGGTTGTATTTGACCAATTTACCAGGTCCATTAGGTTAGAATCGCATTGGTGGATGTATTTAATTCATGCTTTTGAAATATATTAAGATATGATTTCTACAAAACTCAAAAGACAAGGACAAACAGAAACCTTTGGAGGAAGTTTCTTGAGCAAAACCAGTAGTGTCTGAGAAATAAGGTTTGAGAATCGAGGACCAATAGGAACATACTCCAATAATCTGGATCAATGTACAATGAAATAATTAATTTCGATGAGGAATTATAGATAAGAATGATAAAAGAACAATTACAAATCGTACCTCTCAATGTCATCAAGAACAATGACGCTCAAAGGTGACTTGTATGCATCCTCAAAAACCTATTAGAAATCATCAAATCTTAACTTTCATGACAAATTAGAAAATGTTAAAATAACACTATTGATGTAGTTGTTAATAGCATATATTTGACTGTCGATTCAATAAAACCTGACTTGCAAAATGTCTGTAATCTAGTCTACACTTTACAGAAAATATTTATACATGCAATTCTCGATAGGTTAAAAAGAATGGTTCAAAATACTATGACATACCTTAATAATCTGGGCACATTTAGAGCTCTCATGTAGACCAATCATTGTTTCAGCTGAAATCTATCCAATTACAGAAGGTCAAAGTTAAAATTTTGGCCATAATTGTTAAGTCAAAAGCATTATAGGTTTTCTAGTGTGTAATGTTCAAGATAAGGACAGAACTTACTATTTTGACATAAGCGAAGTCACTATCGATCCCAATAGTAGCTGCAAGTGCGGTTTTACCACTATAACGACAAAGCAGTTTAGAAACATGTCATCATAAAAGTCCTTTGACTGTGAAAATCAACACAACACATACCTGCCCCGATAACCTTCCAGAAGACAAGTAACAAGAGGGCTTCCTTTACTCACTTTAACTTGCTCCGCGACTAGCATTGCTCTCTGATAAATGTGCTTATGTCGATCACCACACTCCACCATGCCATGGAGTCTACAAATCAAATAACACAAAACCTTATAACGCAGCAAATTTTATTATTTCTATAGTAATTTCAGATAACCACATCATAAAACTAAATAAAAGCTTTTGAAAATAACTAAAACGATGAAAACCAGCAAAGCTGCAAAAACAACTATCCAAGGGAGCCCCGCAAACTACATTTGCAAAAAACTTAAAATACCTTTCAAGCCATCAAATAACTTGGTGTTTTGCATTCAAATGGTGACCAGAGGTAGCAAAAAATCATTCATATAATTTGAAAATTGTACTCTTTGATGTTTTACTTTATTTTTGTCAGATTAAAAGGCTGCACAGTCTTTTTGCTATAATAGCGAAGGAAGGAATAAAATTGAATAATAAACACTCGCATTTGGCAACTGTTAGCTTCTGTTTTAACTGCTTGTAACTATTAGCTGTTATTTGTTAAGAGTCTATTGAAGTAACAGAAGCTAACAGTTGGCAAAATGCTGCAACAGTTTCCTTCCCCTGTACAACAGACTTTGACTTTATGAACTCAATACTAGGTCGAACAAAATATGAATTGCAGAGTTTAGAGATTGCTCTCTGGTTTTTCCTCTCTTTCACTTTCTCAATGTTCCTAAAACTTCCCTTTATTTTCTTGCTTATACTCAAGTGAAGTTTGGGAGAAAAGGAATGCCAAAGAGAGAATCCAAGTTATTATTCTGAAATCCCAACTTTCTATCATTGAGCCTATGATGTTCTTATACGAAGGTATTTATAAGTTCATAACATGCATTGGTGATTCTAAAAGTACAAAGAAGAAATAGAAACTAACTAATAACTAACACAATTAAACTAACAATCAGAATAAGAGAAAACAGAATGGAAGACTCTAGAAAAGTTTATAACATGCGTTCTGAGTCAAACTAGAGAACACATGCATGCTTTGAATATAATCCAATCTGTAATGCAGACACTTTATTTTGGAATATTACTTTATTCGTGAAATCTCTTCTACATAGTACATTTTATGAAATTTCAGAATAACAATGGGCAAGAATAAATAGAATGAAATTGCTTAACCCATATCTAAAAACCATAAAGTTTTGTGACCTATACCTGCATCGCTCAAGATCATCAGTGGAAGCTCCAAATGCAGGAATAACTTCATGAAGTGCATTCAAAAAGTCAGCCATCGTAACCTTAATGTTTTCCTCCTCCACTGGCTTAGTGAGATCTTCAAGGCTCAATTGTCTATTTAAAGCATATGAAACGGCACTTTTCACAACACCTTCAAGTTCCGCACCACTGTAGTTTTTAGTTCGAGCAGCTGCACGAAAAAAAGAAAAGGTAAATCCGGAGTAAATCTTCCATGCTCTTCATAATTCAAAAGCCATGATTCTAATAATTTATTTCCTCTTTTTCAGTAAAATGAAAAACAATATTACCATAAATCATTTGTATCACTTCATACATTTACATGATTGTTAATAAAGAATTAATATGATCAAATAACTGATTACAAATTTTGAATATTTTTGTTATTGATTCATAAGAGACAAAGCAAACACAATCATATAATATTCGGATCAAATCAAAACAGAATGAGCTATCTAAGAAAACTAGGATCCTAACACATAAATCAAATAATAAATACAAAATATATTAACAAACAACATGAATAATGATTTTTCACTATCTTATTATCTTCATATTACTATGTATTTTTATTATCTGATTATCATCAGATTACTAGTTGAATCCATTAACCAAAAGAAACTCCTGGGTACGGAAACATTTAAGTGTCCAATGACAAAAAATACTGTGTTTCATTCAGGCACTATTATACTAACACGGTCAGGACACGGTTCTAGCAAAAGGGACATCTTTTTAAGAAGGTACCTATTTTTAATACCTTTGCTGCAGTAGACTGTAACTTGTGGAAATTTTATATTTGCTTTCGTGCATGTTTCTAATTGGCTGAATTTTTCTTCTAACTTTGATTATGTGAATCAGCAAATGTCACCTCTCTTCGTTCTTCTATAAGAAAAGCTGATAAATTACTGAATCTAATGTGTTTGTGTGTACACCCACATTTATGTGTCAGTATCCTGCATTTTGGAAATAATGATGTCTATGCTTGTGTTTCGTAGTTCATGAAGCATATTAAGGAATTATCTCAAAGCACAAGACTAAATTTAAGTTTTGTAAATAGCTTTGCCTCTTGAGACGATGGTTTTCATACTCAAACACATACATACAACCTATCAAGCACATGCACTGACATTGAAAGACACATTTATAAAGCATAAAATACTAGCAAATGACCACCAAGATGGAACAAAGATGAAGACCATACCAGGGAAGACCGGAGAAGATAAAAACGTGAGTATGCAGAAACACAGGAGAACTTCTCAAATTGTCTAATTAAAATACTACAATACTAATTTTTGATGCAGAGTCCACATTATATAAGATATCACATGAAAAAATGTTTACTAAGACATGGCAGATTTGGTAATGATGAGTTAGGATCAATCCATATGCCTAAGATGGTAATAGAGCTTATCAAAGAAATACGGTTAAGTTTTATTATTATTTGTCAGTTATGGTGTGTTAAGAAACAAATAGGGAAAGACAAAGGAAAAGTTGGAAGGATTATCAATTGGTTACTAGGAAGGAGTGATCAAGCTCTCTAGTTCTTAGAATGGAGAGACCAAAACTCTCAAAGTTCTTGGAAGGGCATAAACTTGTAACATTTCTATCCCTGTCTCTCAAGATTTTCCTTAATAATCTGGTGTGAGGTTGTTTCAGCATTATCAATGGTGGAAATTAACAATACCAGTATTTGATGAAAGTATGGATGGAGAAAATCATCAAGGGCTGGGAGGAGACTTAGGGAATCAAATTGGTTCCAGGAGTAATGAACAACAATGGAGGAAATCGAAAATTTTAGATTTTGAAGCTGCTTGGGAACCGGTTGCAACTACATGGAGCTATCTCCTTTATTTCACCTTGAGGGCGAGGTGATTTTTTTGGAAGGGAGTACTGTTAGACATTGTATCTGAAAAAATACAAAAATAAAATACAAAAATACGAAAGTAGAGGATATGAAATAACTGCAGCAGTTATTGTAGAAGTTATATATTATAGTATGTTAATGTTTGAAACAATAGGGAAAGATAAGGGAAGAGTTAAGTGGGAAATTAACAACTGGTTATTGGGAGGGAGAGACCAAGCTCTCTAATTCCTGGAAGAGAGAGACCAAGACTCACGAATTTCTTGGAAGTGCATAACCTTGTAACTTTACTACTCCTGTCTAGACAAACTAGTATCCAAATTCTAGACAAACTAATTGTGATTCTCAATGAAGCAAAGATAAATCAAGAAAGTCACCATCACCATGCTAGAAATAACGTGAGTGTGACACAAACAAATGTGTTAAGAAGTAATTGGACACCTAAAATCTGTTCCGTCACAAATAGAATGTCCAAGCCTATGTTAGGTGATTTGGAATCAGTTGAGTTAAATATTGCATAGATTTATAAACTGTTTTCAGTGAAAACATCTTTGAACCAATTTTTAATTTGCCAGACTCCACCTCAGTTTGCATGTGATGGATGAAACTAACAAACAAAAACATCTTAACAAATAAATCATGTTATAATACCCTAGTAAGGAAATATTCTGCTAATGCAATTAAGAAGCATAATCATCCAAAAACAACTATTACTTTATTGATGATAGCAGATATATTAAGAAGCATAGTCATCCAAAAATAATTATTACTTTAATGATGATAGTAGATATATTAGGCATCACTAAACACATACCAAGCTCTTGAAGATTCACATCAGAAGCTAGAAAAGAATTCTCTTTCATCTTGTTAGTATGAATTTGAAGAATTTGCAATCGACCATTTTCATCCGGGAGACTTATCTCAACTTGGACTTCCAACCGCCCGGGTCTACAAGACATAATAGTAGGTGATAAATGACAAGATGATATGTGGCATATAAACATAGGCATGTAGCAACTATATAAATCAATTACAAATTTCAGAATTAAGCATCGAGTTAAGCACATGCGTGGTGTTTAGCTTATAGGCTCTAAATTAAGAGATAATTGCTTCCCTTCATAACAAACATATGAACTCGGACCAATTAATTTAATATCTTAAGTTGGAAGGCATATGGAAATCAGTGTTGTTAATACAGATTGCAGAAAGTAGTTGTTCGTTATAATTCTGATATGCAGTGGTGCTATAGTGCTGCTGTAACGGCTATTTGACAACATTTTGTACTAAATAGCATATCATGGAACAATAGCGGTTTGTCCAAATTCCATTTTGCTAAAGAGGTATAACACCGCTATACCGGCTATTTAGCAACATTGATGGAAAAAAAAAATTTTAAACCAAATTGCTTTCAATCAAATCTTTCATGACTGGATCAAACACAGACTTAGCATCACTATGCTAGAGAAAAGGCTTTTTAAAGGAAGAACATTACTAATTTAGTCAACTTCAATGACCAATTAGCATACATACAGAAAAGTTCTACCGGGCCTTGGGTTGACTTTATTTATAACAATCTAAGTGCATAAATTATGACAAGTATGATCCAATTTGAGGGGGTGCATTAAAATAGTTGCATGCATAAAGAGTATTGTTATCTAATACCAACTCATGATTGGTACAGATTAGATTAAATTTAGGTTATTGCTGATGTATATGTGTGCGTAGACTAAAGCAACCAGTCACAATTTTTTTCAAACTGTAATAATTTTATGTTGGAGAATATCAGAACATTGTGAGGGGTTAACTGTACTGTATACTCGTATCATTTGCAACTCTTGACAGTTAGAAAATTTAGTCACGCTATTTGTTATTGAGTTTTGTTGTAAAAAAATTCAAACACCGGTAGCTGTCAGGCAGTTGCAGATCTAATAGATCTGTCACGTGCTCCAAAAATATACTTAGATGTGATCAAATTCACTAGTCTATTTTGAATTCTCACTCTCTGATTTATTTCATTTGCTATTATTTCATGCATTTCCTCATCTGCTCAACTTCTAACATTCTATAAAAAAACACTCAAATTGGAAGTAGATTTGACAAAATTATAGCATATCAATGTTAACTGTTAATATTTTTACTTTCAGGAAAAGAATATGTTAAGATCTAGAACAAGAGATAGAGGTATAATCATATAGATGACCTTAAGAGTGCTTCATCAAGCATGTCCTTTCTGTTAGTCATTCCAATAAGCAAAACATTGTTCAGTGATTCCACACCATCTATCTACACACAAAACAAAATCTCTTAGAATTACTGGTAACTACTATAGATATATATTTAAAAAAATTATAAGATTTAACACTTTCACGGACCTTAGTAAGAAGCTGGTTCACAATGCTATCATGAACCCCTGTACCATCTTTAGTTGAGCCTCTGGACTACACAAGACATGCAAAGAAACATATAGCACAGTGTGGATTAACTTCTGGCATATAGGAACTTCTCCATATAGATAATATTTTTTCTTTACTAACCAAAATTCCTTTATAAGCTTTTTATCAGTGGTTAAGAGATCTTCAAAAATGTTGAGACATAGAAGCTAGTTTCAAAGTATGCAAGCTATTAGTTAAAAGAATCATAATTATTGTAGGATTATTTTGATTTTATTTTTCATTTTTGTGCAAAAGATTATCCAAATTGGTTACAGCCAGTATTTTCATAGCCCCGCATTGAAGTGCGATCACGTTCTGGTACTCGTGTTGGATATTTTGGGAGGCCTCCTTTTCCTTCCCAGATAATTACTCAATATGTTTCTCACTATACGAGGGACGAGCAAAGTTTTCACCCCCATTGCATGTGTGCCAAATCAGAGGTGATGAATAGTTAGGAGACATCTAGGCATGGGTGGCCTCGAATAAACACGGATGGTCCCTCGAGTGGTAATAATCTGTCAGCTGGCTTCAGAGGTGTTATTGGGGTGATAGAGGCTGTTGGGTGTGGGGTATGCTAAGCCTTTTGGCTCAATGTGTACTTACACGGAAGAACTATGGAAGGCTCACAAGGGTTTAGATATAGACCTTCAGTGGTGAAGTTAGATTCATATGTTGTTATTAGAAGCTTGCAAGGTGGTTCTTTGGATAGTGTCCAAGAAAGATTAGGAGACTGCTGAAGGCTGGTTGGAGGCTGATTAGAGTGTTTGCATAAATCATTTATCAAGAGAAAAATACGGCCGTGGATTGTCTTCCCGCTTGAGGGTGCGAGTTTGGAGAATATTTGGTGAATTTTTTAGCATCCTCCTCCTCGGATTAAGCAGTAGGTGGCTGCTGATGCGTTAGGAGTTTGTACTTCTCGTTTGATTCTTTTGTAGTTTCTCTTTTTAGGACTTTATATATTCCACCAGTTAATGCAAATGTTGTGTTACTTATTAATAAATTGACTAGAGCAACACAACAGATAATTGATGTTGAAATAATGTTGGAGAAACCCCGTACCTTACAAATAGCATCGATTTCATCAAATATAATAACATGCAAATCACTTTCATCCCCTGAAAACAGAGAACAAGATAAGTGAATTATCTTATAGATTTGAACTTAAAGAACATGCAATGCATATATATCCATCACCTAGGGTCCTCTGATCCTGTTCGGCATCAGCAAAAAGGTCCCTTACATTCTTTTCAGTTTCTCCCACAAACTTGCTCAACACTTCAGGGCCATTTACAATCTAATACAGGTAAGAAAAGGAAAACTAAGATTCATCAACTACCAAAAATATAGTAACCAGGCATCAACCTATAGAAAGCAAACCATATATTTCCCATCCAATTTTAAAATTATTCAAACATGTCAATCAGTTTTGGAATCTAAAGCAAAGAAAAAATTACAATTTCCAAAAATTATGTTAGTGTATAAGGCATAAATGATAAAAGCATGGAGAGAACTGAAAATATGCCAAGAGAAAGTTACACCCACCAAGACTCGTGCGAGGCATAGTTAAAGAAATCGGCAAATGTTGACTGGAGTTAAAATTCTTAAATCAAGCCTATGTTTATGATGAAAATTAATTTGTGAGAACACATGGAAATGATCATGTTATGCCAAATATTTAGTGAAAAATAGTAGTAGGAAAGGAATAAAGTACCAAATTGTAAAAACATTCGAAAAACATATTCCAAGGCAAATACTCTATGAAAAACAATTAGGAGAGTAAACAGTATTAACTAAATAAAAGATATCACAAATATTCTATCTCTATTAACCATAGCTGATTGCATGTGTAATAAGTAATATAGATGCAAATCTATATTACACAAGTATAAGGAGTGGTTTCCAAACCTTTGGATCCTTGCCGTTCAAAATTTTTCCAATTTGACGTGCCATAAGAGTCTTTCCAGTTCCAGGAGGACCATAAAGCAGCATGCCTTTTACATGCTTGATCCCTAATCTGAAATCTCAAAAGCTTCCAAATGAGAACATGATATATCAAAAAACAGTGGGATTAAATGGACCGTAATATCAGATCTATTACTTAGATGTCACATGGGGAGGGAAAACACGAGATGCAAAAGCTCTTCGAAATATATCTGCAAACTCTGCGCCCAGGCCACCAATACCCAGAGACTCAAGGTTAAATTCTTTCTGCTTAAAAATGTTGCTAGTAGTACCTTCGCGCTGATTGATAATCTGCAAAGCACAACATATAGTAGCGTAGAGTTAGGAAGTTTTCCAAACAAGTGGAAAATACTTGGTTATTGTTTGTAGAGTGAAGTGAAGAAGTTAAAAGAACATGACATTATTTTACATGGCAAAGTGTTAACTATAACCTCACACGGAATACATGAAACAATTATCAAACTAACTTACTGGACTTCGTTACGGAATGATATATAGAAGATATTACCAAAAACTTCTGTATGAATAGTGAAAATCAAGGTTGGATAAACGTTACCCAAATCAGTGAAATTAAGCATCAAGGGATAGTTAAGCTGTGTAAGCATTTGTAATGTGTCGAAAAGAACTGAACAGTAGAGTATATGTCAAAGAAAATTAAGAAACTCACCTTAATTCCACTATCACGTGGCGCATCAAAAACAAAGAATGTGTCTTCTAAAATTATCCCTCTTTCAATAGAGTTGGACTTTCCCCGGCCCTCAACCGTAGCTTCCCGGACTGTAAAGCTATAATTATTTCCCTGAAACTCAAATAACACTTTCTGCCCTGCTGTCATTACCTGAATTAAATAAGACCCGCATTAATTTTTTACAATTGAATTTAGTATATCAAACAAGAGGAAGGTTACATAAGAATAACATGTCTATGTTCAAGTTTGTTACTTAAAAAGTAACCAACAATAGTAGTTAACTGAAGGGCACAAGTAGCCCTGTGAAAGACCCTACCTGGTTATTAAGTCTTCTCCGAAGTTGCTTGGCTAGTACAAGAGCATCAATCTACAAGACAAAGCAGCAACATCAATTTCTATCCCAAACTACTCTAATCAACAGCATATTATTATTGATGACAAGAAAATGAACTTTTTCAATTCACATAAAATACCTGTTCACTCCTGCTTCCAACCCTTTTAACGAAGTCCAATTCAACTGTAAGCATGGCCAGGTTGAAATTTTCAGGCGGCACGAATCTTGAACACCATAGCAAATCAAACAATGAGCAAAATGGAAGGTCAATACTCAATGCTAATCAGCTAAGTACACACTAAAACAAACTAACCGGGTCACATCTACGGATTCAGCTGCAGAAACTTTTGCACATCGACGCTGAATGGAATTCAAAGCAATGTGACCACCACGTATGCTTTCATGAGCTGTATTCTCAAAGTTAAGGCCACAATTACAAAATTAACATATTCGTGTATAAATTGTCACCTTCCAGCATTGCAATTTTCCAGGAATAACATTTTCAAAAATACAAATTAGTTCTACGCTAATGAATTGAACAACGCGATTTACATGAAAAATTAAAGGAAAAGTAATAAATGAAGTGAATGAAGGATATGAGAGAGAGAAAACGAAGACATCGCCGATGGAAGCGAGGTAGAGGTTGCTGTGACCGGGAACGGCGAATTTGGGAAGATCGGAGGCGGAGATGTAGGCGAGGTTGGTTAGGGCGAGTTCTTGGGAAGGCGTATTGGTGACGATCATGGCGATCGAAGCAGCCGAAGATCCGAAAAATCGACCCGCCATTGTTACAATCGGATCTAGCTTTCAGATCACAAGATAATGGAAATGCTGTTGCCTGCGCGGGAGAGTGCTAAGAATAAAAATTGTATATGATTAAATTTTGTTTGGGTTAAAAAAAAAAATAGAAAATGAGAAGTTTGGGTGTGAAATGTGGCGGATTAAAAAGCTATGGGCATATACTTTTATTATGTTATAGATTAAAAAGCTATGGGCATATACTTTTATTATGTTATAGATAGATATGTTATGGACCTGGATCTCATCTGCAGCAGCCTTTTGTCTGCTGCTCACCCTTCTGCTTTAATTTGAGCCTTTGGATTACATCCAATGCATATTAATTTTCTAAAATAATATTTGACACTATCTATCAATCATTGATTTGGAGCAGAATAGTGAACAGAAGATAATATATGTTATATATTAGTAAACCAAAAACTGAGCAGCAGGGAAAAGGTCAAAAAAAAACTAGACTAAATAGCAGAATCGGAAGAAGGGCAAAAGTGATGGTCTTCTGAAAGAATTAGCACCATCTCCGGCGTAATACTCAACGCCCTCACAAATCCCTAGAAGTTTCCTACAACAAACTCACCTGTCCCGGAAGAGCGGCAGCGGAGTCCAGATGTGATTGAATAAGCGATTAAAAGCAACCGTCTCCGGCGAGATGTGATTGAATAAGCGATTAAAAGCAACCGTCTCCGGCGAGATGCGACTGGAATGTAGAAAAAATGTTTCAATCTCGGATGTGCTGATTCACCCTTTTGATTTGATCCGGTTTCATCTTTCGATTGTGATGGAGAGGTTTGTGTAATTTGTAAAAATAGACCCACCGAATATTTTCATTCTTTTGTTATTTATATAAGAAAAAACTTTTTTTATATTTTTTCTGAGTTTAATGGTTATGCACCGACAGTGTAAAAAAGTTTTACACTGTCATCCAATTAGAACATAACGTTTTGTCATGTCATACAAGTTTTTTTAAATTTTCAGTCTGACTTATCTTGATTCATGATTGTCATTGGTTGACAGTGTAAAACTATTTTACACTGTCAGTGCATATCCTTTTTTTCCTTTTTCTATACTCTCCTTCATTTTTCTCTCCTTCCCTCTCCATTCTCTCTATCTCTCTCTCGAGTAATTCTTTCATGCACACGACCATAAATTCACATTCTTAGAAACAGCCAATAAGAGAGAGTATTTTTTAAATTTATTTTAATTTTAATTTTGTTTTTAATTGGATTCATGGGGTGGTTGCAATTACGAGAGAAAAATCAATACTTATTTTTTAATTAATTAAAATTTTGTGATTGATTGTGTGTAAAATAATTTCTTAGGTATGTTTTCACCTAAGAATTTCTCTCTCTCTTAATGTTACTCTCACTCATCATTAAAAAACAAAATATAATCAAGAAAAAATGAAATTAAAGATAGAGAAGATGGAGAGAAAATGAGAGAAAAATGAAGGAGAAAATTCAAAGTAATTTTTTTTCTAATTTTTATCACAACTTTTAAATTATTTATATTTTATTACAGGGTGAATCATAATCATCTTAAATGGTTTTTTTTCCTAAATTTTTATTTATAATTGTAACACTAGGTTTTAATTTATATTATAATAATTATTATACTTTTTTGATAATAATTAAATAGCTAGGCTTAGAAGTCACATAGCTAGGCTTATGTTGCCTTTGTAGGTGCTGTTTGTAACCGTTGTGGCTGGATCTTTTGATCGCCGTTGTTTCTTAACTGTTTTTTGGTTTATGAAATAAAATTATCATTTCCCAAAAAAATTATTATACTTTTTTTATTACAATGGTATTTTAATTTTTTACACATCTTTTTGCATTCTCAAAAATTTAATTTTAAACAATAAAAATTATAATTATATTCAGTATATAAAAATAATATTCAATTAAATAAGACAAAATTTTAATTATATAATTTTTGAGGATTTCTTAACCCATATCATGGCCTACTTATGCATCACTGATTTGACAAAATTGTCCTCGTGCTTCCGTAGATGCATCTTTGGAATGACCTTTTTTTGTATAACGTTGTTTTGTTTTGTAGATGCACTTACGGAAACTTACGGAAGACTTCCGTAAGTGCATCTACGGAAAGGTTTGGCGTTATATCTCGCCCTGACCTTTCTCCTCCCTCATTTTCTTCATTTCAAACTATCAAACTCTTTCAACCCTCATACTCTCTCAACCCCAAACTCTTTTTCCCTACCTCAAAAGCGATGTCAAGTTCGGCTACGTTGTCAACATCAACTTCAAATCTTTATCAAGTTCAAAGCGATATTTTAATCGGTAAGTTTTTGGAATTTTTAGTTATTTTAGAGTAGTTTTGAAATTGAATTAGAATGTGATATTTAGGTGTAGAAATGAATTGATAGGTTTAGCAATAGTGTTTAGAGACAATGTAGGGGTTGTTTGAGGTTTTAAATAGACGATCAAGCTACAAAAATAAAGTTTGTAGTGGCTGGAACAATACTCTGACGTCATTGTTGCGTTTCTGAGTTTTAGTTACTTCCGTAGATCCATCTACGAAAGAGATGTACGTTAGGGCATTCCGTAGATCCATCTATGAAAGCACCCAGTGTTTTTGAAACTAACATGCTTCTGTAGGTGCATCTACGGAAATAGTATTTTTTTAGTTTCTTGTTTATTTATAATTCATTGTTCATGTATAGTTACCTGTTAGCTAAGTAGATGTTTTTACAATGCAGACATTATGACTCACGGGCCGGATAGAGATATACATGGGAGGACTATGCAGCACGCATCTCTGAGTCGTGAAGGAGCGCGTGTAGTATATTAGGTGCTTAATGGAGCTGCTATTCCACCTGATACACCCGCTCCAACCGGGACTTCTACATTTGTCCCAGTTGAGGGGCTCCCAGCTGCTATTCCAGTTCATACACCCACTTCAGTCGGGCATTCTACACCTGTCCCAATTGAGGTGCCTTCCCCGTCTACTACTACTTCACGGAGGCCCCGGGATGATGCTGAGGGTTCCTCACAGATGCCACCACCCTGCAGACGTCGTCATGACACTTCTTCTACTTCTACTCATGTGCCTGTGCCTATGACACTCGATGCAGGATCTATTGTGCAACCTCTGGAGGGACACGAGGATGGGCCGGTGCCAGAGCCTATCTGATACCTTGGGGGTCCTATAGACGGATCCCTTTTGACAGGGTATGACAATCATGCAGCTATGCGTATATGGGATGGAAAGGTAAACTTTCTTTGTTAATTACTTTTTATTTTCGTCAATTCTTACCTTGCTTATTACTAACCGTTTGAATTTTTTATAAATTTCAGAGTAGGGATCCCCAGAGGTTCTACAACCATAGGCGGAAGATTAAGGATATGGCGCAGTCTAACGAGTCGTGGTTTCTGGAGGTACTGACAACTTCAGGCATGAGGGACCTCTGTATGCTCGGCTACCATACTATACATAATGGTATGTGTCATACCCCAAAATTTGCCCACTGTATTTCAAGATAGTTTGGCTCAGGTATTCTCCACGTGCTCAAACAATCTCTAATGGCAAGCATGATCACTCTTTTCCTAAGCAATGAGGACCAAAACTAGGGTTTTGATTCTCTCTAGGTCAAATCAAATTCTAAGACCTCAAATGGATCCCATGGTCTCTCATATGCTTTAAAGTATCCTCATACCAAGTTTCAAACCTTGGTTCATAAGGTTGCTCAGTCAAAAGCTCATATGGTCAACAGTCGACTAGTTTGACCTAAAAGTCAACTATGGTCAACATACAGTCAAAACTCTTGACTTTTGGTCAACATCAACATTATGAAGTCACATTCATCATTTTATCAATAATTGATCATGATTCATCAGGGAAAGCTCAAAAATCATCAAAGGAAAAAGTTTCTAAATTAGGGTTTTAAGGAGAAAAGTCAACCAAACTTTGACCAGCCATAACTTTCACATGGAACATCAGAAATTTCCCAACCAAAGCTCATTCTCAAGGAAATCCAATTCTCTACAACTTTCATGTTGGTCCCAAGGTCAAGAAATGCTTCCGCATAAGAGATATGAGTCAAAACATTACAGGTCCTTTTAAAGGATCGCAAGAAGCTGTTTTTTGCCAGGGCCAATAACTTCAAAATAAAATCTCCAAATGCAAAAAAGCTTCCAAATTGGCTTGTATTGGACATCTTGAGCTTTCCAAAAAGTCCTAGAACACCTTCATAGGATGAAAATTGAGAGAGTTATGACTGTCAGAAGTTGGAGAAATTTGAAGGAGAGCATAAAACCCTAAATGAAGAATCTTGTATTTTCAAGTAATAGGCCATGAGTTTTAGGTTATCCACGTGATTTTAAGATCATGTAAGGCCCAAAGTTCATTTGAAAATTATTTTATGATTTTTATTACATTTATTTTGGGTTTATTCATTTAAATTTAACTTAAATCAAATAAAATCAAAATCAAATAATGTGAAGGATACCATTCATTGAATCTGGACCTATTCCATTCAGCAAAGCCATAACACGTGAAAAAAGGTTTGGAAAATAGATGGAGGATCAAAATAGAAAGATTTGAATCAAAAATCAAATCAATTTTTTTCAATCAAGGCCAATTGATTCTTTCCAATTCTTTCAACCCTAAAATGATCTCCTATATAAGTAACACATCTGCAGCATCTAAGGTCACGAATGGACAACCTCCAAAAGCATCTCAAAGTTCGCAAAAAATATCAAAAAAAAAAAAGAGAAAATCATATTCCTCTTGGCAGCGCAATTCCAAGGCAAATAATCCTTCCAATCGCTTCTCACAGTAGCATAGGATAAGTATGGATCACGTTTGAGGACCCATAACGTGCATTATGATGGTACCATGTTCACATTTTTCATGCATTTATTTAATTCACGTTTATTATGTTTTGATAAGCTCCATTTGAATCTAATGCCTTACATGAGTTCCTGGTAGCATTTAAGACATGTCGGGACTTTTGGGACGAAGCTTGGGCGAAGAACCATGGCATCACCATTGTTAGGGCAAGCTTGAGTTTCTATTCGATTTTATAATTTCAGGACGTTTCAGCCAAAACGAATATCATATTCGTGATCAGGGGGAGTTTTTACATGGGCCTGGGTCAGTTTGATATCCTCATATTACTATTTTTCACGTATTTCAAATTGCAGGAAATTCGAAGGATTTTCCGCAAGTAAATCCGCAGGAAAATCCCTAACAAAATCCGCAGGTGTCTCCAAAGAAGGAGATGAACAGTACTCAGGAATTTGTGACCACACGCGTGGCTATTTTACGCACCACCATTGGCCGGTCAAAGTCAGCCTTTCCTCACTCCACTTCAGATTGGCTGCTAGCAGAACAGGGGCCCCACACGCTGACTGGGCTGGATAAAAGTTGGAACGGTGCATACACGCATACGATGCGTCCTCACATGTTGGTTGTCCGATCATCCTGGCAATTGATCCAACACATCTGGAGGCAACAACCTACCAGGGACCCTCAGAGCGCCTCCACACTGAATCAAACGCCTAGTTTTTTCTAATATTTTTTATTTTCTTATATTGTTTTTATTTTCTATTTTTTTATATTAATAACTAATTATAATTTTTTTATACTAACACATAATTGAATTAGGTTTTTATATAACAAATTAATTTTCATAGTTATTTTAATCAATTAATTTTAATCATAAAAAAATACCATAAAATTTGTTTTTTTAGGATTTAGGCAGAATAATAAATATTTGATTTAATTTAATAGTTAGTTTAGGTTAAATAAATTAGGATTTAGATAATAATTAATTTTTTATTTTATTTTTTCATTATTTAATTTAGTTTAATAATTAATTTAATCTAGGATTTAAGTTTTAATTTAATAATTAATTAGTAATAAGGTTTTAATTAATCACTAACCTAGATTTTTACTAACTTCAAATTTCTTCTCGCGATTCTTTTCTTATCCTAAACTCTATGATTGTCGCATGGTTGCTTGATTTTTATTTACTTATTTATTTATTTATTTAAATATTAGAAATTGATGTATAGGTCTGTCGCACCCCAATTTTTGACCTGCATATTTCATTCATTTTATATTATCGCATTCATATTTCATTTGCATTATATTGTCGCATATTTGAAAATATTGACTTTTCACTAAAGTCAACAAAAAATAACCTGCATTTCATATCTTTACATATTTTATATTCGATTTACCATTGTTACCAAATTGTTTATTTTTAGATGATTAGTTGTTTGTTTATTTTTATCATTTTAAAAATAAAAAAAAAGAATATATAATTAAACATCATTTTCATTTTACATTTTTATTAATATTGCATCTTTGTATTTAAATTCTTAATTAATGTTGCACTTTTTATTAATAAATTATTTTTTATTAACTTTATTATTATTATTAGATAGTTTGTAAAAAAAAAAAGAAGAAGAATATAACACAAAAAAAGAGTTTTTCATAGTTGGGCCCAAATTACACATCTTATTTAAGCCCATGTTTCTATTACATCAAAAATAAAATAAAAAAATATATACAAAAAGTGGATCTTTTTCTTGTCCTCTCTCTCCCAAGTTTGCTGCTCCACACAGAATACCCTGCTCCAAAACTACAAACACGTTTGTCCAAAATCTTGCTCTTTGCTGCACACAATACTCCAAACTTTGCACCGAAATTGCATCAACAATATTCTGCATCAAAAAAGACAGTAAAACAGCTTCCACAAAAGTTCAAACTTCATCCCAAATTTCCCCCCCAATTCTACATCTAAAAACCTAATCTCAGCCTATATAAACAGAGATTCATCACAACAGCAAGGAGGAGCCACGATTCAAAGAAGCTACACGAAAAAAACAGCCACGGGGGGACCGAAAATCAGAGAAGGATTTTTTCACTACAATCTCACAGATTCCAAACCTCTACCAAATTTTCTCTCAACTCTGCCCAGAAATTATGACTTCACAACCAACCTTCACACCTAGCAGCAACACTAAGAACTCAGTGTAAAACACCACCAAAACCATTTCCAGATTCACACCTTCAATGATCCATTAACATGTGATTTCACAACCTCCGAACCATTTCATCATCACCGTAAATCTTCATCAACCTCATATCACATTCCTGCATAAACCAAGCTCAACCTTCGCTTACTTCAAATACCGACGCGAAAACTCGCCAAAGTCAGAAACAACACAACACAACGTCGCAACGACACTCATTCAAACAACATCCACGCCACAGTTCAGGATCCACACAACAACCGAACCCTAATTTGGTTGCGACGACCATCTTATCCTTTCTTTTTATTCTATGGGTTTTATCGATATTTTCCCTTTCCTTTTGGAATAAATAAAGTTCGGTGGTGACTCTGCTGTACTTCGAGCGCGCGATAAACGCGTCGAGTAATTTTTTGCCGCTACAGAAAGTGGCGACTCTGCTGGGGAAATACAATCCTAAGAGGGTCAACCCTAGTTTAGTTTGTTTTATGTTTGAGTGTTTGCTTTTGTTTGTTTATACTTGTGTTTTTTATGCTTATGTTCTTTATATTTATTCTTGTATTATTTATGTTTCTTTACTCCTGTTTTACCGCTTTTATTTATTTCTGTATATACTCAATTGTGGATATGGGAATGATATTTGAGTGAAGCTCTCAACCCGAGCTTTTGAAAAACAAGAGAAAAACATAAGTTAGGAGGTGGTTGTGTAGTGCTAGTCCCCAAGGTGAACACCTTGAATGGCTAATACGAGAACCCCACTTGGAGGAGACTTAGTCATGAAATTTGTCATAAGATGGTTCGCCCATCGCATGGCAGAAATCTGATTTCGTCGCTAACTCCAAGGACCTTTAGAACCCGTTCCATCTATGGTGATGTAGACATCTCTACTATCAAAAACCTTAGAGCTAACCTTGTGAGGGGATTCTTGGGTAAAAGAACCTAGAACTGTCTTATTATAAGAAGCTTTCCTCAGTAAGTTCTGTTATCCATTTACATTTATCATTTTAGTTTAGTATATGTATAGCATCGTGTTGTACTCCATATCATATGACATTGCATCATTCCTGCATGTAAAAATAAAAAAATCATGCATTCATACATTCAAGTTGTCAATAAAAGACTCATTTCATTTGTCGTCACCCTCAAGTGGTCTGTCTACCGAAATGTTGATTCCTCAACACATTGAACTGGAGGCATGAATCTGAAGACTATGGAAGAACTTCAACGAGGCCAAGAATTGCTAAGAGTAGAAGTTATCCAATTGAAGAGCCAATATATCAGTCATGACATATCATCCTCGTCACTGATTATTCACTAGGCCTTGTTTCCTTCTGTTTGCAAATTCCTTGATTTGTATTGTGTACTGCATTGAACTTCGTTTGTTTCAGAATGTTAATTTTAATGAAATGAGCATTGCATATTTGAATCAATTCATTTACATCCACTATGTTTATCTTTATGCTTTATCTTTCTAAAAATTAAAAATATATCTCTTTTTCACTTTCTTTATCAAGCTTTTGTTTATGCAAAGATTGGAGGGAGGATGATGACAACAAAATACCCAAGTTGTTGAATTGTATGCTTTCAAATAGAACTTTGTTGATGATGTACAGGCATTGTTTCAATCCCCAAACACTGGAGATGTAAGGAAGTTAATCCCTAGTCAACCCCTTTGAGCCTTCGAAGTTGGAGTTTCTTTTTAAACGAAAAAACCCTAATCTTAACCTGGGGCAGGGTAGTTCTCAGTTAATTTATTTATGCATTCAATTCCAAGAAAATCATTAAGTACACCTTCCAATAAGGGTTTCAATCAAAAGTGACCAAGATGGTTATCGTTAATCATTATCAAGGCAGTCACTATCTTTCCAAATACAAAAAAAATATTTCAAAAAAAAAGGCCAGCTAAGTCAAAACCTACGAAGGAGACTTAGGCAAAAGTAGGGATATAAAAAAAAAAGGAGAAGTCAATAAATTCTTTGAACAACAATAAAACGTTGTGACTATCGAAAGGAAGAGGTGACTACCATCTCGAATATTCCCTTGGTCCTTAAACCATCATAGTTATCATAGATGCAAATCCGAAAGCCTCTTGGTGCCTGAATACATAATTTGAATTAACTGAGCGTAGGATTGGAGATCATCACGAAGAATGGGGTGGGTACAAATATACTTTTGAGCCTATATCTTTGTTTCTGAAACCGTGAACCAAGCCACGTTACAACCTTCAAAAGACCTAATTGAAGCAAGGTTTATTTTGAAAGCATACTACAACAAGGTTGCGTTAACCTGACTCCTAAAGATCTTTGCAAATCGTTTGTTTTACCTTTTGCTTTACCCGTCACTTTGAATGTCTGGACTATTTTGTTTGGACCTTTGATTCATTTTCTTTACATCATTCCAATAAATGATTTTGATTTCAAAATATGCTTTGAGCGTTGCATTAAAATTACCGTTTTTGAATGAACATTTTATTCGCAAGTACTAATCTTTCAAGGAAATTCAAACAGTTGAGAAACTTGATCAGTGGTCCTATCAGAGGCATGTTACTTCAAGATCCTGTTGTTCAAAATTTATGTTGGGGCAAGCATTCCCAACATTTATTTCAAGAACTGAAGCAAAAATCAGGTAACAATCAGCCAGTCAGGGGCATTCTTCAGCGATCCCCAAGCAGTTTAGCAGTCCTTCCCAAAAGGATTATCAGTGTGAACAAACAGAGTTGGCAATGTTCTTGTGTTGAGGAATCAGAGTCTCAATCTTCCCTCACAAAAGAGTCTACCTCAGTTGTCGTAATCAATTGCATTACATTCATCATTCACATATCATGCATAGAAAATTCAAAAAGAATCATGCATCTAAACAAAATTCATACTCATTTACGTCTTTACCTTGAGATCAAAGCCCAACTTACTTGGCATCTACCAAAACATTGTTTGTCCCTTCATCCAAAGCTAGTCGTTGGATTTATAACCTCTCTTTCATCTGAAGCCTGTTATCGGATGTCATGCTTCCTTCGTTGTCATCCGAAGCCTGTTATCGGATGTCATTTTTTCTTTCTTCCATCCGAAGCCTGTTATCGGATGTCATGCTTCCTTCGTTGTCATCCGAAGCCTGTTATCAGATGTCATGTCATTCTTTCCTTCATCTGAAGCCTGTTATCGGATGTTATATCCTTGTTGCCCTCCAAAGCCTGTTATTGGATGTCATAATCTCTCCTTCATCTGAAGCCTGTTATCGGATTCATAATCTTTCATTGCCATCTGAAGCCTGTTATCAGATGTCATAAATCTCCATTGTCATCCAAAGCCTGTTATCGGGTGTCATTGCCATCTAAAGCCTGTTATCAGATGTCATAACCTTTCTTTCATCCAAAGCCTGTTATTGGATGTCATTGCCATCTGAAGCCTGTTATCAGATGTCATAACCTTTCTTTCATCCAAAGCCTGTTATTGGATGTCATAATCTTTCATTGCCATCTGAGGCCTGTCATAAATCTTCATTGTCATCCAAAGCCTGTTATCGGATGTCATAACCTTTCACCGCCATTCAAAGTCAGTCATCTAATGTCATGTTTTTGTTGTCATCCAAAAGCGAGTAATTGGATGCCACGATCCCTAGTAAAGTGTTTTCACCTCATTCAATGCCACTCTCGAATTTATCTGATTATTGATGTCGTCTAATGCCACCCTTAGACGTTCCTACTATCTTTCTACCCAAAGTTTTATCCCCCCTTTCCAAGTTTCTCCATCAACAGTTTGCCACCAGTGGCACTAGTTCCCCACAAAGTTCAACATATGTCTCATATCATATTGCATTCAAAATAACAAAAAAAAGAGTCCATGCATTGCATTCCATTGGCATAGGAAGGACAAAAATTGTGTACTTTGTATTTAAGTCTCTTCACATCTTCGATAAAAGAAACTTAAATAGGGGCATCTGTCGCACCCCAATTTTTGACCTGCATATTTCATTCATTTTATATTATCGCATTCATATTTCATTTGCATTATATTGTCGCATATTTGAAAATATTGACTTTTCACTAAAGTCAACAAAAAATAACCTGCATTTCATATCTTTACATATTTTATATTCGATTTACCATTGTTACCAAATTGTTTATTTTTAGATGATTAGTTGTTTGTTTATTTTTATCATTTTAAAAATAAAAAAAAGAATATATAATTAAACATCATTTTCATTTTACATTTTTATTAATATTGCATCTTTGTATTTAAATTCTTAATTAATGTTGCACTTTTTATTAATAAATTATTTTTTATTAACTTTATTATTATTATTAGATAGTTTGTAAAAAAAAAAAGAAGAAGAATATAACACAAAAAAAGAGTTTTTCATAGTTGGGCCCAAATTACACATCTTATTTAAGCCCATGTTTCTATTACATCAAAAATAAAATAAAAAAATATATACAAAAAGTGGATCTTTTTCTTGTCCTCTCTCTCCCAAGTTTGCTGCTCCACACAGAATACCCTGCTCCAAAACTACAAACACGTTTGTCCAAAATCCTGCTCTTTGCTGCACACAATACTCCAAACTTTGCACCGAAATTGCATCAACAATATTCTGCATCAAAAAAGACAGTAAAACAGCTTCCACAAAAGTTCAAACTTCATCCCAAATTTCCCCCCCAATTCTACATCTAAAAACCTAATCTCAGCCTATATAAACAGAGATTCATCACAACAGCAAGGAGGAGCCACGATTCAAAGAAGCTACACGAAAAAAACAGCCACGGGGGGACCGAAAATCAGAGAAGGATTTTTTCACTACAATCTCACAGATTCCAAACCTCTACCAAATTTTCTCTCAACTCTGCCCAGAAATTATGACTTCACAACCAACCTTCACACCTAGCAGCAACACTAAGAACTCAGTGTAAAACACCACCAAAACCATTTCCAGATTCACACCTTCAATGATCCATTAACATGTGATTTCACAACCTCCGAACCATTTCATCATCACCGTAAATCTTCATCAACCTCATATCACATTCCTGCATAAACCAAGCTCAACCTTCACTTACTTCAAATACCGACGCGAAAACTCGCCAAAGTCAGAAACAACACAACACAACGTCGCAACGACACTCATTCAGACAACATCCACGCCACAGTTCAGGATCCACACAACAACCGAACCCTAATTTGGTTGCGACGACCATCTTATCCTTTCTTTTTATTCTGTGGGTTTTATCGATATTTTCCCTTTCCTTTTGGAATAAATAAAGTTCGGTGGCGACTCTGCTGTACTTCGAGCGCGCGATAAACGCGTCGAGTAATTTTTTGCCGCTACAAGGTCGCAAGGTTTTTTTGTAATAGCCTAGTTTTTTATTTTCTCGCACTTTTAATTTCCGCACTCCCCTCGATTTTTGGTTATGTACCCCCTAATCCCGAAGCCCTGTATTAACGTAGGAACTTTATTTTTCCGCATTTTAAATTCTTGTAAATATTAATTGCGTGGTTAGTAAATAGGGAGTGACAAGATAATAAATCAACTGTTAGCTCACTAACTTCAAGATAAATAAATACTCGAATCTAACACACTCGCACTCACTCACCTTTAGGATACTCCCTCTTGGTTGCCTTTCGGAAAATAACAGTCAAGTCCCTCAAAGCGTAAGGATACCTTAGCACATGCTGCCTACGATTCAAAATCATCATTGTCCCTTCGGAATAAAGATCATAGTCCCTTCGAGTTGCCTACAATGAAATGATCTCGTCCCTCGAGTTGCCTTCGATTAAATGGTGATCGTCCCTTCGAACGCTAAGGTATCCCTACATGTTGCCTTTATGACTATTCACTATTCACATATCATAGGACTTCCTACCCTCTTTATGGTATGGATAGTCTTTATGACGATTCGATGACCCTTCGATGACCCGCACATCCAATGTATAGGACTACCTACACTCAAATGGTATGGATAGTACTATCGCCCAAGGAAAACTTTAAAGTATGGGAAAGACCTTACGAACTTAGGGTAGGTAACTCTTAAGTACTTGCTCACAACAACTCGAATCAAATGCTTTTCACACCTCGTTTTCTAACATTGTCTTTTTAGACATTTTCAAAATCAAATATTTTCTAAACACACACGACACTTCAAACATTTCAAACAAACAAAGTGAGCTAAGCAAATTAAGAGCCCATGGATAACCATGGATGCAAAGGGTGCTTACACCTTCCCTTTGCATAACCTACCCCCCGAGCCCATCTCTTTTTAAAGAAGGTCTTTCCTGTTCTTTTATATCTTTCCTAATTGGATAAAATAAAAGTCGGTGGCGACTCTTGCTCACCGTAACATTGTTTGCGAAATAAAATATAAAGTCAGTTCTCCCACCGTATTACAGTATGCTTGCGGCCTTTGCGGAGATATGACATCCTGAGACATCCTCATTTCATCTACCCCACAGTGAGATTACCATCACCCTATATGATGTGGCATGCCTACTTCATCTACCTATCAGGAATACCCTCCTTTGTCACAGTAGGCTGAAGAAGGCGGAAGCTCAGAAAATGCTGATTGTTGAGCTGGGGGATGATCCCAATGACGCTCTTGAGGAGGTGGAGAGACGCGAATGGTCCATGTCTAGTTTAGCTTCCTGCATAGATAGTATGCTGCGGAGGTCGTTGTGGCACGGCAAACTGAGGGGATGAGTTGGAGCAGGCTACACACAGAGAGCGGGCGCTGAGATGTTACTTCCTATATTAGATAGGCACTCAGCTCTTTGTGGACACGAGCTCGTAGTGCACAGACGTCGTCTACCTGACATACTTATCGAATATAGCATGTATTCATGAGTACAACTAGGGAGCGGCTGTACTGGCGTACAGTTACCACAGACCTGGAGAGGGATGCATGTGGAAGGCAAGCTCAGTTGTGGGAAGCTGTACCATTTTTGTACCGTCGACATCGGGCCAGGATCCGTGGGACATTTAACGCTAAGGGTAGAGTCAGCAAAGCCCTTGGTGGACTCGGAGGCGGAGGTAGAGGAGATGCGCAGGATGGTATGCAGGATGACACCCCGCATACTCAGTAGTTATATTAGATGATGTATTTATATTTCATTTTTGTATGTATTTGATGATGTACTCGACACTTTGACCGACATTATTTATATATTGTATTTTTATTGGTCTACATAATGTTGTATTTTTGTATGTATTTGATTCTTTGTGCGCACCTACGGAACACTTCTATCTGTCTATTGGTTCCATGGTGTAACTCGGTGAACTGACTTTATCGAAATGTCGCGGTAAGCAAGAGTCGCCACCGACTTTTATTTTATCCAAATTAACAGAAAGGCTAAAAGAACAGGAAAAACCTTTTTAAATAAATTTTGAGTTCGGGGGGTAATTTATGCAAAAGGAAGGTGTAAGGCACCCTTTGCATCCATGGTTTTCTATGGGCTCTTAATTGCTTTGCTCTTTAGTTTTGAAGCCAAAAGTTTTAGAAATGTAGAAGAAGAGAAATAAGGACTTTAGCTCGTAAATGAGCGTAGCCTTATTGAAGTTTTTAAGAAGAAGTGTAATAAAAGATTTTTAAACCAGAGCAAAGCAATTAGGGGCAAATTACCTGGTTAGATGAAAAATGTTCTTTTAGCCTTTTAGGGCTATCCATACCATAGGAGGGTAAGGAAGTCCTTTTATTTGGAGGTTGAAGGGTCGTCGAATTATCGTTCGCCATAAGACTGTCCCATGCCATAAAGGGGCAGGTAGTCTAAGGGAAGGATCAAAATAGCCATTGTTTTTAGGCAACGGAGGATACCTCAGCACTTCGTAGGCAACTTCGAGGGACGAGATCATATTAGCGAATCGAAGGCATCATCATTGGGATCTATGATCTTGAGAATGAACTGAGGGCAACATTGCTGAGGTATCCTCGTATTCGAGGGACTTGGGTATTCTGCACTGAAAAACACAAGGCAACAGGCAACAAGAGGGGTACCATAAAAGGTGTGTGGGTGCAACAATCATGTGATTAGATTCAGAATAAATTATCTTGTAATTAAGTGATTCTAATTCAATTCGAGGTTTGCACTCCCTAAGATTACTAACCACGCAAATAGCAAACAAATAGTTATAGCGTGCGGAACATAAATGTGGAATTTAAAGTGAGGGAAATTAAAAGGTCCTAATTACTATTACATCAAAAAACTGAATAAGCGACCTATACACCTTCTAGAATTTTAAAAGGCAGAAATTAAATAATTAAATAAAGACAGAAACTTAAATAAATAAGTAAATTGACAAATGAGTAAAATAAAAAGGAAAGATTAAAATGAAGGCAGAATTTAAAAAAAAAAGCAAAATTAAATAGCGAGCATTCGACAATCAATGGAGTATGGGATGAGAAGAGAATGCGCGTTTGAAGAAATTTAATGTTTAATTACAAAAGAGCAAACCTAAACCTTAAAGGTTAATGGCTAAAAAAACCTTAATGGGTAAAATAAGCCTACAGTTAATAAACAACTCTTACATTGTTGATATTAAAAACCTATGATTTATTAATTAAGGCTAAACTTACAAACCTAATTATTTAGTTATTTAACCTAATTAGTTAAAAATTAAACCTAAGATTAAATCCTAATTTACCTAATTAATTAATTAATTAATTAATCCTAAATTATTAAATTAATTGACTAAATAGAAATTGATATTAAATTAGACTAATTAATAAATCAAAAGCAAATTAAAAAAAAGTAAATCCTAATTATGCCAGTTAAATTATCCTAAGTGTGTAATTCACTAATCCTATTTTTAATCATTAAAAAAACCTAATTATTAGTTAATTAAACTAAAAAAAAACAAAGAAAAAGAACAAAAAACAAAGCTGAAGGAGAAAAAGATACCTGGGGCGCTGGATTTAATGAGGCAGGTCTGTGAAGGTCCACGATGGAGTTGCGCTTCCCGGGCCATTAGATTGGTCTTCCTGAGGATCTTGTGGTGGACGTCAGGGGATGCATGGTGTATACCTGCGTGTGAGACGCACCAGATCTGCAAATTAGGAAAATCAAAGAAAAAAACTGTAGAATGCCTGGGTTCGAACCCAGGTCATTGAAGTCACAAACCAACACTTTCCTCTAACTGCGCTAGAATGATGAACCGTTAGTTATATGGTTGAAAATTATTAAATATAAAACTAAGTCACTTTTAAAAGCAGTCAAAGAATCAACGCTAGGGCCCATGTTGTCACGGACTACCAATGGGAAGAGGAGAGAGATGTTGCCACTGTTGACCAGCGAATAGCACAGCGCCGCGTCATGGTCTCCCTTTCAACGTTGTTGTTCATCATCTTCTCTCTTAGTTACCTGTGGATTTTGTTTTGAAATTTGCTGCGATTTTTCTTGCGAAAAATCCTTCAAATTTCCTGCAGTTATAAAAACACGAAAAAGCATAGAAGCAAAACATTAGAGAGACCTTATCCCCCTAAATCGAGGTCCCTGAATCCATTGGTGCAATCCTTTTGGCCATTAAACACCTGTAGATGGGAGAACGAAAGCATAACTTTCATAAACCCTAGCCATGGTGCTTTTCATCCCACACGTTCGAACTTCATTCTAATGATCTTAATCCTCTACAAACATCAGCAGGAACTCAACCATGTGATTAAATCACGTTAGGATACATTAACATAAGAGATACGGAATTTTTGAAGCTTACATGAATATGCCAAGCATGGTATGTGAATCCTAGGCACTTTCACGCGTTGGGACTTACCTGGACTTACCTTATCTTACCTCAGGAAGAAGATTGGAAGGTTTGTTTGGATTAAAAGTTGTTGCAACGAGTAATACAAATTTCACATGATTCTTTGATTTTTTGCAATATCCAAACCCTAGTCCTTGGTCTAGTTTTTTCGTCCCCTTCATGCTGCACATGTAGTATCCTTTTATAAGAATGTATTAGGGTTTAAAACTTGGGCTTGGACCTTTTATTTTTAAAGAAAAGAAATTAGTTAAAAATTAAACTATTTTTCTTCTATTTTAGGATAAATTCCTTCCATAGCCATGAAAACGAAATTTGGATTTCCTTGGAGTATTGTATGGGCCCTTGAATGATTAAAAATAAAACCATATGATTTAATCACATTATCTTCATATTTTATTCAATAAATTTGGTTTTTTTAAATAAAAAAAAAACAGATAAATTAAATAATAATTATAAAAATAACTGATAGGACTTATGGGTCTTTATTCATGCAATGGAAGTGTTTGTAACTCAAATCTTGGACCCATTAATCTAAAAACACAAAATTACTCAACTAGGGTTTTATACTTTTCTTGAAATCTGACCAACTTCTGAGCCTCATATCTCCTTCATTTTTTGTCATATGACCAAGTTCTAGGACTTTTTGGAAACCTCAAGATGTCCCCTACAAGCTAAATTGGAAGCTTTTTTTCATTTGGAGATTTTATCTTGAAGATATGGCCCCTGAAAGAAAACAGCTTTTTGCGAGCTTCTAGAAGGACCTATAATGTTTTGGCTCATATCTCTTATGCGGAAGCATTTCTTGACCTTGGGCCCAACATTAAAGTTGTAGAGAATAAAATTTCATTGAGAATGAGCTTTGGTTGAGGAATTTCTAACAAAGTATGAGAGAGATAAGACTGGTCAAAGTTCAGTTGACTTTTACCTAGAAACCCCAATTTAGAAATTTTGAGTTTTGTTGATTTCTGATCTTTTCTTAATGGATAATTGATGAATGATACTTCAAAATATGGATGTTTTCCAAAAATCAGGAATTTTGACTGTACTTTGACCATAGTTGACTTTTAGGTCTAACCAGTCGCCTATTGATCATTTGAGCAGTTGACTGAGCAATCCTATGCATCAGAGCTTGAAACTTGGCATGAGGACCCTTTGAAGCATATGAGAAGCCATGGGATCCATTTGAGGTCTTAGAACTTGATTTTACTTTGAGAAATACAAAACCCTAGTTTAGAGGCTGTTGTTTAGGAGAGAGACTGCATGCTTCCTTCTTGTGTATCTTTGAGCATTTGAAAGTCAGATGGACTGAAATATGAATAAATATGATTGGCAAATTTTGGGGTATGACACATGGCTTCATATATCTAATCATGGAAGATAATATTGCCACTTCTATCTGTCTCTTGGTTGTTTACTGGAAAGAGACGAGTGTGATGTCTCTTTTGGACCACTACAAAAGTAACTTTAAGTAGATACCCTTCCTCTATTGAGTTACAAGTCTGATAAACATATATAGAATTTAGTGGGGTATTTTTATGAATAATAAAATAACAAGAAAACATCTTTGAAAAGTCCTTAATTCCATCTACAATACATTTAAAAAATAGCAGACTGTTCCGTAGATGCACCTACGGAATACTCTATTTTCACCATATTACGTAGATGCATATACGGAAGTATTGCTAAACTGAAAATAAGGTGAAATTAACTGTGTTTTCTTTTGTTTTATACGCTTCCGTAGATGTATCTACGGAAGGAATCAAATTTTTTCAAAATATGGGGTGCTTCCCCATGTGCATCTATGGAAGTTGGAAGCAAAAATGGAATTTTGTGTGGTGTTTAAGAGATCCATGGAGTTGGTTGAGAAATGGTCTTAAAAGAATTTAGTATTAGAATTTTATTTTATTTCAAAACAAAAATATTGTTATCGTTGAATTTTGATTTTTGATTGAGAATTCACTTTTAAACGTTAAAATTTCAGATAAACTAAATTTTCGGTATGTTTCAATTTTTTGTTTTTTAAACGGTTGAGATTTTGCCGACACTTTGGGAGGGTCCTGATTGCACCGACACATTTGTATACCTCCGAAAACACCTTTCATATACCTTTTCCCTCCTTCATTATTTCATTCATTTTCCTCCAAACAAAAACTTAAACCCTCTCCAAAACCTCCATCATTTTTAATCCATTTTTTATCTCCAAATCAAGTTTCAAGTGGTTGATCATACCAAAGAGGGCATACAAAGCTACAATTTGAGGTAAATAATCTTCATTTTAGCTCTTACTCCACTACATTGTTACTGATTTGTTGTTGAAGAAAACTGCGTCATTTCGGAAATGCACTTCCGAAATACACCACCTAACAATTTTTGGAAGTGCACTTCCGAAATAAGCTCTAATGCATAATTTTAAAAAACTATTTTAACAGCATTAATGTTTTTTTTTCATATGTTAGGTATGGTGCATCCGGACAACATTGTCACTGGTGAGTTAGTAGTCCCGGAAGAGGTCAACGTAAATGATAAGCCTAATGAGTCGGTTAACGATGTTAAAATCATTACCGGTGCAGTGGATGTTCAACCACAATTTACAAATGATATGACTTTCGCTTGTCGTGAACATTTGCTAGATTGGGTCCGAAACGTAGCTAGTAAATTTTGATTTGGCATTGTGATATTAAGGTCCGACAATGGAAGTAGTCGAAGGAAAGTTTTTGTTGTGTTGAATTGCGAGAAGGGTGAGAAGTATGTATCTACAAACCGGGTGTTAAAACACGATGACACGGATCAAGAAAGTGTGTGTGTGTCCGTTTAAGTTGCGCGTAACTCGTAGGATTGATGATTTGTGGCGTTTTAGCGTCATATGTGGAGTTCATAATCATGCATTTGAAACTAAGCTACACGGGCATCCAATTGCGTGTCGGTTGTCTCGCGAAGAGAAGGATGTTATTTCAGAATTATCGACAATCAAAGTTGCGCCGAGAAACATACATGGATTTGAAGCGAAAAAATCCAGATAGTGTTTCAAATATCAAGCAAGTATATAATGAACGACACAACCTTAAAGTCATGAAAATGGGCCTGAGGTCAGAAATGCAACACCTTTTGAATCTTTTGGGTGATAACCAATACGTTTCAAGCTTCAAAACTTGTGAGGACAAAGTTACGGTGCGCGACATATATTGGGCTCATCCCGAAAGTATCAAGTTGTTCAACACATTTCCAACCGTACAAGACCAACAAGTATAGGCTTCCACTTCTAGAAATTGTTGGTGTGACCTCCACGGACAAGACATATTCGGTTGGATTTGCTTTTTTGGAATGTGAAAAGAAGATAATTTTACATGGACTTTGAGAATATGTAAGACTTTGTTGGTTGATAAAAAGAATATGCCTAGTGTCATCGTTACCGACCGAGATAATGCTCTAATGAATGCGATCGGTACCGTCTTCCCGATATCAAACTCGCGGTTGGCACGAAAGAAAGACAGGATGACAAAGGAAACATCATCAAAGCCGGTGTTATGGTGGATAAGATAATGGCCGTATGGAGAGAGATTTTAGAAACATCCACTGATTGCAAGATAAGGTTTGTTAGGTCATTATTACTCCAAGAAGTCTAAAAATAATGCACCTATACACTTTTCATCAATATCAAGCCACAAACAACAATGACACAAACCTACCCCCACCTTGCTTTTATATACTTCAGCAGTGGTTACCCGATGCCGTTCCAATTTAGGTTCTCGCGCGACACGCCATTTACGGAATTGATATCGTCGCTTAACTCTCTTTTGTAATACCCGGAAAATCAGAAGGTTGTCAAGCTTGAGTACTACTCGCCTTCACTTGACGACGAGGGAGACGTCCAGTTCACCCCATTTGAAGTCAAGAATGACAGAGATTTAGCGGTTATGTGGACAATTTTTGACAGATTTTCTTCGAAGGGTCCGATCGAGTTGGATGCGAAAGTTCAAAGATCGGGAGCCGATGTTATCAAAATGTTGACCCATCCTCAACTACCCGTGTTTAACAATATGTAACTTTAATTTCATGTTTATCTATCTTTGTAATTTCAATTATTTATAATAAATCGAAGCTTTGTTCGTTTGTTTTTTATTTTCTGCATCAGACAATATTTCAGAAGTGCATCTCCGAAATAAGTGTTTTCGAAAATGCAACTTCAAAGACACATTTTTTTCTATAAAAAAAAAAGTGTTTTCGGAAGTGCACATCCGAAATCAGATTTTTTTCTGAAAAAAATACATTCGGAGATGCACTTCTGAAATATAGGAATGTTTTTGGAATTTCGTTGCGGGTTCCTAAGAAGGTATGGGGTCCATAAAGAAATTGTCATAAATTAATTTATTTTATTCACTCATTCATGTTTTTAAATGCCTAAAGTTACAAAGTTACAATAATAGCAAAGTTACTGAATCCTTACCCTTTGAATTGGGATCGTGAGGCTTTGAAATATTAGTAAACTCATCAATTTCAAAATTGAACATATTATGAAGTTAGAACAAAACATGGAGTTCAAAAAGCTGATAAGTTTAAAATATATTGCAAGCTATCTAAGTTACATTTCTTTTCTTCCAAATATGAACTTTAATATCGGTATCTGAAATTGCCTATATATCTATACATGATATTAATCTACTTTACATATCCAATACCCATATATTTTCCCTACAACAAGGAAGTACTACTCATAGGATTGGCCAAGAAATGCTCTGCGCAAATCCACTTGTGTTGACTCAATTTGCTTCCAATAAGATTCTTTAACATGGAGGGGCCTCCGCCAAATTTTCTTTGGTACATTTTCCTCACAATTGGGTGCTTATCCAAAGCTATCAATTCCAGAAGAGTTGTGTTAGAATTTTTTAGGGTGATACATGTAATAAATTAATGTGTTAGGACCATTATTTAATTAGCCAATTTAAAGTGATCTATGTAATGTAAAGTTTATGGCTAATGATGTAATTGTCATGAAAAATATTGTGTAGATACCAAAAGTCTTATTTCTATTATTTGTGATGGGTAAAATTGGAATAAGAAACCTTGAATAATCATGACCCTTCATGGAAGGGCATGAGATTCTAAACTTGAATAAACATGACTCTTCATGAAAGGGCATGTAATTCATATAAATAAGGGGTTATGGTCCCCAATTGTAGACAACTAGAAAAATATGATAGAATATTTATTCTCTTTATCCCATTGAAAGAGAAACTAAGGAATTGAGGAATCTACAATTGGAAGGTCATTTTCCTATCAAGATCATCTTCTTCTCATCAAAATTTCATGGATCTTAAAGGTACGCTTCCGCTTAATATTTCATCGTGAATTAAGTATGGGTTCATAAAGTTTTAATTAATTAAGAAGATTTCCAACAAGTGGTATGAGAGCCTCCCATACTTGATTATGTGTGAATTTTAATAATTATTGATTTTCAGCATTTTAAAATTGGGTTATTAGAAATTATAATTCATCACACAATTTTGTTTTTTGTTTTTATGATATAAATGATTTTACGGATGATTATTATATATATGATATATACCATCATGGATGTATACTTGGATAGCACTGTTTCGTACAAGGCAACGTTCTTATCCTTTAAATTGATGTAGATGGTCTTCCACTTTCAAGTGACAGTGGCGATGCTAGTCCTTAAGGCTATGTTTGGATTGATGGAACACAGTGGAGCGGAGCGGAATGGAACATGACGGAGCGGAATGGAACGGAGCGGAATGGAATATAAATCCCACTCAATTGTTTGGTTATTTTATTTAAAATATCTCATTCCATCCCATACACCCCAAATTGGATGGAACAAAAAATGGGGAATTGGATGGAATAGGATGGAATGCATTCCATCATGTTCCGCTCCATTCCATTCTCTTTTTATCAATCCAAACAATGGAACATTATATTATTCCATTCCATTCCGCTCCACTCCGTCGTGTTCCATCAATCCAAACATAGTAATTGAATATATCATTAGAAATTTATTCTAACCTATGGTATTTTAGAATTTTGCTTTCATGATAATATATATGAAATTTAATGCTTGTCTCTATCAAAGAAAGTTTAGAATCGTACAGAAAATTGTTTCTAGTGTTACTGTTTCTCTTACTTATTGATTTGTTTAATCTTTTTTGGACCATTATCATAATTGCGATTTTCATTTTTTCTTAAAGAAAATAACACGGGTAAGTTGTGTTGGTTTGCACGACTGTGTGGCACACAATTATATGATCCATAAAATTTATGTTCAAATTTTGGTTGTGGTTTATATTTTATAATTACATATATAATCTCGCTAAATGATATGTAGTTTTTGGTGTATAAAGCAACACGTAGTGCCACTTCTTCAATTTTAGTAGATGAAACATATTCATCTCTTTGGTGCCTGATATGTGAATGGGTGTGGAAGTACATCATAGGTTATAACGTTACGTTCCTTTCTTTTTATTTTTATTTTTTTAAAAAAAATTATTAATAATAATAAAGGGAAATAATATATCTCAATTTCAGAAATTAATTTGATTCAACTTGTCATAATTTTAAATTAAAGTTATTTGACATTTTAAATGATTCTATTGAGATTAGAAATCACCAAAGTGACTCTTCTTTTATGGATTTGATCATGAGAAATGTTGAATGTTAGTATGCGTTTCTATGTAAGTATTAGTTGGCCCAAAGGAAAACTGATATTTGACATAATTATATACACACCTGTAATGACAAACATGTGATAATTTTAAGGCTTCACATGTGAATGATAAATCAATCCAAAGAGGGGTTTATTATTTGACATGTTTTATTATCAATGTTGGATTGTTATAACAAGAGTATCACTAGCAATTAATATTATTGTCCAAAGACTTGATATTGATGGTGCACTAGATATCTTGAGATGAGTTATGACATTATTTGAGCATATATTATTTAAGTTTATTTATGATTTATTTCAAATTGTTAGTTCTAGTTTTTAATGGTGCCAAGTTTAAGGACCGGAAGGAAAACATTTTAATTGTTTTTTTGGCTGCATGGATCTTGACCTTGTATTAATGATAAATCGACCCCTTCTCCTATAGACTTCAGTACCTTTAATGAAAGGAAAATTATGAGAAGCGGGATCACTCTAATCGCATGAGTCTTATGATCATAAAGTGCAGCGTTCCAGAGGCATTCAAGAACACTATATTTAAAGAAATAACAAATGCTAAAGATTTCCTTGCTAAAATTAAAAAGCGCTTTGCTAAAAGCGATAAAGTGGAAACAAGCACACTTCTTCAAAGCTTGATTTCTATAAAGTATAAAGGCAAAGGAAACATAAGAAAGTATATTATGGAAATGTCTAATATTTCTTCCATAAAATTTATGGCACAAAAGCTTGAGTTGTCGGATAATTTACTCGTGCATTTGGTATTAATATCTCTTCCTGCACAATTTGGTCAATTTAAGATAAACCATAATTGACAAAAGGAGAGAGTACAAAGTGGACAATTTTTTATAGAATATTTAAGGACAAACTCCATGATAGCGGATCCTATGACAAAGGGGCTTCCACCCAAGGTCTTTCATGAGCAGACTGCTCACATGGGTGTTATAGAATTAGAGGATTCTTTGGTTTAGTGGGAGTTAGTCATTGTTATCAATTATGTTCTATGTTTGATAGTATATTCATATTACGTTCTGATCAGAAATAAAGTTTAGTTATTCAGTTTATTGCACTTTGTATGATAATATGGATTTCATTAAAGTAAGGTGGACAAGTTGAAAATTGACATGTATTGATCACCTTCATGTGATTTTCATGCTACATATTTCATGATTAATCTATGTCATTTAGTTGTGTTTATATTTGTGATCATTGATGGGTTTAATTATGACTGATATAATGAAAACCGCTTTGATCCTATATATTGATGTAATTAATGGACGAGATGGAGATATGTCCAATGTTTATAATGGAAATTTTTGAGCTCATAAAGCCTAACACATTCATAAGGATACATATATGACCAGTGGGATTAAGTATTTCATCGTGAATTAAGTATGGGTTCATAAAGTTTTAATTAATTAAGAAAATTTCCAACAAGTTGTACAGCTGTGTGAGAAAACAAAGAAAATGCATAAGTAACAACAACGATAGTGTATCGAAATCGAGGTTCACAATTGAATCAGCATAACAAAACAATCAATAGAGTACACAAATTGAAAACTAGAAGGGTGTAGTGGCAACTGATAAGTTAGTGGTAACACTAGAAGTGAAGATGAATATAATACCCCAAACCAGATCATCGAACAGATTGCAGGTGGTAACCACTATTTCTCAAAATATAATGTGAAATGAATGGCCAAAATTTCATAATAGAAAGGATACCTGTGGATTTAACACATGCATCTGACGTAGAATATCCTCCTAGCAGAAAGAAAATGAAATTGTCAGTAAACTTTTTCTTTTCTTATTGGGTAGCTGACCACCAGACTTATTTTCAATTGCCAGCCTCTGCAGTTGATTCAATATTTTCTCACTTTACTAGATCAAAATTGCCAGCCTCTGCAGTTCATTCAATATTTTCTCACTTTACTAGATCAAAATTGGAAAAAGGAGGCTTGAAGAGCATCAACAATCAATTAGGTATTTCAAAGCATCAATTAGCTTGGGAAATTTCTCCCATGCTTAATCCTTGGTCACCAGCCTTTCTGAACCACGAAGACCTCATCACACACAACGCATTCTTGTTCTTGATTGGAAGGTCCCGTCATCAAACGACGTACATACTCTGCCCAGGGTGATTCAATGTGATTTTTATTCTCAACTAATTGGATTTTTATATTGACATGAAACATTCATAAATATCAATCAATCAATCAATCATTTAGTATTTAAAAAACATTCAATTATTTAACATGATCTAAAATTCAGTTTAACAACCACTTTTTAATTTTCCCCTTGTGTTTATGCTTTTGCTAGAACCCTATGGAGTCATAGATTAACAAACTATCAATTTCCTCTTCTATAAAATAATTATAAGAGAATCTCTTATCTCACCCATCTCATTCCTTTGTAGCTTCATTTGTGCCTATGCGTCATATTCTCCAAAAACTATAGTGTGTAGATTCAATGCACCTATGTGGTCGTATTCTCCATTGTCATATCCATCAACACCATCTTTTAGGATAAGTGTTTCTCTGAAAGAAAAAACGCAAAACACCTTTATTCAACTTGTTTTCGAATTTAATTTTCACATCAGCGCCATGTGAATAATATGTGACCGTAAAATTTGACGTTGACTGACAAAGCTAACAAAAAGGATAAATGTTACTACATAATTTGAAAAAATAAGGGACAAAAGCAGTAATTTTAAAATTTAAAAGATCAACTAAATTTCGAATCAAACATAAAAGACCGAAAAAGTATATTAACCTTAAATTCTAATAGTTATATTTTTTATAATTCTTGGTGAATTTTAATTAATGAATAATGTATTGAAAGAAAACTCTTAATGCATATTAATATAGTTTTTCTTTATTGTCAGTTTGATTCTGATGTAGGAGGATTGTGCATATCAAAGAAGAAACCGCGCGTCGGAAAGCATTTTAATATTTAATTTTAATATTTAAGCAATTTCTGTTTTATTTGTTTTATTTAATCTTGTTTTGGATTAAAGGCCCATAAGGCCCAATAGGATTTATTTGTTTTATTTAATCTTGTTTTGGATTAAAGGTCCAATAGGGTTTATTTGTTTTCAATATTTAAAGACCTTTGGCATGGCCATAAGGATTATCTCTTTTATTACAATAGAATCCAAAGTTTTCTTTATCCCTGGTGGACTCTAGAGCTTATCTATAGGGTTTGCGCTTGCAACCCTGTTTTCATTCAAGGTTTAGCGCTTGCTATTCCTTTGAGCGGCTTCCGACTGCGTTAGTTGGCATCAGAGCAGGTTTTCTCCTGTTCTTTTCATAGCTTGACAACTATGGCGGATCAACCGGTGACCAAAGAAGATCTTGAGGGAATTACCACGGCTTTTACCGCGGCTCTAACTGCTTTGACTGAACAGATGGCGAATTTAGCAAATCAGGCGAATTTAGCAAATCAGGCGAACAACGCCAACAACAATGGGAATCGGCGAAGAGACAGGAGAAAGGAACCGATTAGAGTTCTGCGGGGTGGAAACTGTGTCGAAGATTCGAGTTCTGATGAGGAAGAAATTTATGATGAAGAGGTTAATCGTAGGAATCTACAGAACAACTATGACTATCGAGTGAAGGCTGATATTCCATTGTTCTACGGAACTATGGGAGTGGAGGAGTTTCTTGATTGGCAGATCGACGTCGACAGGTTCTTCGACGTTATGGGTGTCCCTGAGAACAAACAAGTCAAGATGGTTGCGACCAGGCTTAAAAGTACTGCAGTTGTCTGGTGGGATAAACTTGTTGTTCAAAGGCAGAGACAAAGGAAGGGGCCAATCAGAATTTGGAGAAGAATGAAACAATTGATGCTGGAGCGGTTTTTACCAGAGGATTATAAGCAGATTCTTTATAAGATGTACATCGAGTGTGTTCAGGGCAAGATAACCGTGACTGAATACACAGCTGAGTTCCTGCGGTTTTCTGAGCGCAATGAATTGGGAGAATCAGAAAGCCAGAAAGTGGCTCGATACATCAGTGGCCTAAAGGGATCCTTGCAGGAGAAGGTGGGTTTACATACTGTATGGACCGTAGCTGAAGCATCCAGTTTGGCTTTAAAGGCAGAATTGATGGAGAAATCCCCTCGAAATTTCTCGTCTAGTGAAAGGTACTCACCCAAAAGTAACTGTGAATCAGCAGGTGATAAGAAAAAGAATGCAACATCCCGAGATTCCAACTTTGGGAATAAGGGGACTAGCAGCTCTAGCAGTGTGCAATAGGGTAAAACACCAATTCAGAGGCCGAATAATCCATATGCTAGACCCGCTATAGACACATGTTATCGTTGTAATGGAACAGGCCACAAATCGAATGTTTGTCCAACAAGGAGAGTCGCTGCTGTTGTGGAAGAAAGGGAGGAAGATGAAAAAAGAGAAGATCCTAAAGTTAAGAACGATGAGTATGCCGATGTTGAGTTTGCGGTGGAAGAATCTGATGAGAGGGTAAATTTTGTGTTGCAGCGAATGTTACTAGCATCCAAAGACGAAGGGCAGCGCAAGAATTTGTTCAAGACACATTGTTCTATCAAGAACAAAGTGTGTAATCTAATTATGGATAGTGGCAGCATGGAGAATCTGGTGTAAAAAAAATTGGTAGACTATTTGAAGTTGTCCACAAAACCACATGAGAAGCCATACAACCTCAGTTGGGTAAGTAAGGGCTCCCAAGTTCGACTAACACTAACCTGCAGAGTTCCTATCTTCAACGGAAAATGTTATAGAGAAGAGGTACTTTGTGATGTTCTTGACATGGATGTTTGTCATATTTTACTTGGTAGGCCTTGGCAGTTTGATAATGATATCACTTATCGAAGACAGGATAACGTGATGATGTTTGCATGTGGCACACATAAAATTGCTATGGCTCCTGTTTTGCACTTTGATACGAATCCAGAAGGAAAGAAGTCTAGATTTTTGATGATGATGCAGATTGAAAAGGAGCTTGATGAGGCTGTAAAAGAAATTGAATGTTTCTGTCCAGTGGTGATCAAAGGGTTGATGAATGTTGTAAAGGAGGAAACAACAATTCCAGAAGAACTGCTAGGGATCCTAAAGGATTTCAAGGAGTTAACCGCAGATGAGCTGGCAAACAAATTGCCTCTTATGCGAGATAAACGCATGGAAGTTAAAGTTTTCAATGTGGGAGAAGATGTGATGACATTTCGGCGTAAGGAGAGGTTTTCAGTGGGTACTTACAATTATAGCAAGCTGCCAGATGAAGTTCTTTATCAAGAAGAGAACTCGGGGTCGAGTTCTTCAGAAATGAAGGAGACTGATGTAGGAGGATTGTGCATATCAACGAAGAAACCGCGCGTCGGAAAGCATTTTAATATTTAATTTTAATATTTAAGCAATTTCTGTTTTATTTGTTTTATTTAATCTTGTTTTGGATTAAAGGCCCATAAGACCCAATAGAGTTTATTTGTTTTCTGTATTTAAAGACCTTTGGCATGGCCATAAGGATTATCTCTTTTATTATAATAGAATCCAAAATTTTCTTTATTCCTGGTGAACTCCAGAGCTTATCTATAGGGTTTGCGCTTGCAACCCTGTTTTCATTCAAGTTTAGCGCTTGCTATTCCTTTGGGCGGCTTCTGACTGCGTCAGATTCTGTGAGCAACCCTTCCAAGAGTGCATGAATTTTTTGTTTTTAAATGAAAACCACCATCAAATTAGACCAACCAACTTATGACTATGAATGTGTATTAATGTATTTAGAATAGAATCACATTGTTTTTATAAAGGTAAAATTTAAATAAGTTATTTTTAACAAAAATTATTTATATAGATAGTAGACAAAGTTTATTTATTATCCTGTTATAATTTATGATAGAAAAAAACACAATTTATGAGTATATAAATCTAAATTATAGATAATTGATTTTATAATCCCTATTTTTTTAGTAAAATAAATAATAGCAATCCTTTTTTCAGAAATTAAACAATCTAAGTTTTGATAAAGCATAAACTAAAAATAATTATAAATATTTTTTTAATCTTAACAAGTTATTTCCATCAAAATTGTTAATAATATAACTTTAAATATCAAATATATGTATATAAAGATAGTGAACAAACTCTACTATCCCAATACAATTTATGAAGATTTTTTTTTATAAATATATAAATTTCGAATTATGAATAATGAGTTATGTAGTCCCTACTTTTTTAATAAAAAAATGACAATAATCCTTTTGTAGAAGCTAGAAATAATTATAATTTGTAATTTACCTTCTCTTTTTAAAATAATTACAATACCTATAACTTATTCCATGCAATCTTGTACATCGCACATATAGATGGACTAGTTTCCAAGAAATGAAGATAAACAATAAATTTAAATAAAGTAGAAAGAACATATAATTTTCCTTTAGACCTCCCACATATTTCTCAGAAATTGATTCGTAAACAACTATATGAACATGACAGAGAATGCATAACCGTGCTCCTTGTTCTAAAAAAAGGGCGACACGAGAAAATTCACTGTAAATTTAATTGCTCTCTGTTTAGCCGGATGCCAAACTCAGAAGTTATAAATCTTTTCGAGAAGAAAACCGTGGAGGATGATAAAAGGTCGAAATAAGTCTAATGGTGTCCTAACTAAAGCGATATTAGCAGGCCTGCAATACACGACGGTATTCTCCCAACGCCCATATGGGGAATATGCATCTGTATCCAGCATAAGTGATCATGCAATTCTTGTTGAAGACTCCCATTATTTCCTGAAATGATAAAATAGTAACATGATTTAAAATACATGCATGTGTAAAAAGAGGGAGTAAAAGAAGAGTTATATGGTCTTCAACATTACCTCTTGTGGAAAATCACCATTCTCCAATTGGGAATTTATCAAGCATACGGCTGCACGGTGCAGTGGTGTTGGATCTCTCTTAGCCTGTTTCATTATATCGGAAAAGATATCATTTTTATTCTTCTTCAACAGAATCAAGATTAGAATCAAGATTAGATGTTTGGATGTAATCAAATACAATGTGTTGACTACGTATTCAATCATTTGGGAAAACGTCAAATCATATGACTGGTATAGAAACCCAGAATTTAGTAGCAAAAAGCAACGCAATCGTCATCATTGGGTGGCAAAGCTTGACAGAAAAGCGAAAACCCTTGATTGTCATATAGTTACCATCATGAATTAACCGACACTTGTATCATGTTTGAAGTTTAAAGATAGACGATTCACCACTAATCTCCCTGAATTATTTAGCCTATAGACTTTTGTGTTGAAGTTGGTATTTGTGTTTGTTAGAGTTTGTTTGAAGTCCCAGGTTTCCGGACTGTTGGGTGTATAAATATGCGAGGGCATCCTCACCTCTTGAGCTAGTTTTTGGGGTTGAGATCCAAGCATATTTAACATGGTATCAGAGCCGGGTTAAGGGACTGTAATGTGGGCATTTGACCCAGGCCTACACGCTAGGCGTGAGGGTGGGTGTTGAAGTTGGTATTTGTGTTTGTTAGAGTTTGTTTGAAGTCCCACATTGCTAAGGTTCCCGGACTGTTGGATGTATAAATATGTGAGGGCAACCTCACCTCTTGAGCTAGTTTTTGGGGTTGAGATCCAAACAAACTCTAACAAACACAAATACCAACGTCAACATTTTGGTCTCTCTGTACCTATAAATATTTTACTATCCTGTATTTGGTCAACCCTCTGCACAAGTGTTTCATTGATTTTTCTCAAAACATGCCCAAATCACCTAAGACGAGACTCTACCATCTTTTACAATAGGAGCCGGTGTTATCGAATATTAGCCATGGCGGCACCATGAGGTATACAGTAGTGGTCTTTGGGCACGCCGCAATGGATTGCCATCTGTCATCGACAACATTGATAGGAGCTACCCTAGTTTTCTCTCAAATGATTTCATTAAATTGCAGAATGGTCCTTTGATTTAACCAGGTTGTTAATATGACTAAATATCCTAAAACAAATATAAAATGCTTTTGTGCAACAATAAACTAAATCAATATAGGGGCAGGGCAGCACTACAAAAGTTGCAAAGTTTGCTTTATACCTGTTCAGCCTCGATGAGAGCCAGCATAGCCCACCCAGTGTTTACTACATGGGACTTGTTGCTTTCCAAATTTGAATACACCTGAACAGAGAAATTGCTAAAGAAATGACTCAAGAAAGCATTTACGTAGTCAAAAGTAATCAAAGATTCTCACTCAAGTGTTATTTAAAATTTAAAGATTTCGTGCAAAAGTACATTTTTTAGAACCAACTTCCTAAATACTCTTGGGTGTAGAGTGTGGTTTAAATCAAACTCAGATATTCTCTGAAAACAGTATAATTAATTGATCATTAAAAGGATAACAAAATACTAAAATAAAATTTTAGACAAATCCTAATTGGATGCATAATCTTAATAAATTTGTACCTTTCTTAAACTAGGTGTCTTATTAAAGGTAAAATTCCTAAATGAAAGATATCAATGTCCTAAACCACTTAACTATCAACTTGCGAGAAACTCTCCTCCAGAATGTAAAGAATGTTATCTAAACAAGCCAGATCTAGCTGGAAAAAATAGCCACATGATCAATATAGCATTTGATACAGGACTGTAAGTTCATTATACTAGGTAGCAATGAAATGAAGCTGTGGAAGAGCCAACATACTCATCATATATTAAGTAGGATATATAATGGTGACAACCATGCAGGACAAAGGGAGTAGAAGAGTACAAAGAGGGATCAATTGTGATTATTTCAAGAAAAGAGGATCCAAAAGCTGACAATTCAAATCATCGCAACCATGTTTGCATGTTAGAGATGCCATGAGAACATACAAGTTCCAAGGTATTGATTTTTTTTTAAAACTTTGGTTTAAATAGATCAACAAACAGGTGCTTATTTATAGATTATGCTATATAAAACGGTGATCTTGACATTCGGAACAGGAAATTTGACCTTGTTTTGACATGACAGATAACTCTCTGCCCAACCACCAGATGGGAGCTGCTTAGACAGCAGAAATTCACAAGCTTTACGGATGCTTAAGCAATTACTGAAATTCTTTCCAGCAGCAATCAGCCCTTTTATCCCAAACCAAGTGCCATAAGTAAAGCAAACTCCCCAAGAACCATACCTGTTAAGCAGCTTGAGTAGTTAGTGGTCAACTAAACCAAGTTCAATTCCAATCCAAAATTGAAGCTGACAAAAATATGCTTTACACATAATATCAATAGAAAATATTATTAAAAAAGTGGTTTCCCAAAAGGGGGAGCAAACCATGAACCATCTGAAGCTTGAATTTTTTCAATGTAGGCAACAGCTTTTTCTATACAGCGTTGTATTTCTTCTCGACGATGCCCGGGATATAGTTTCCCAAATGCTGCTAAAGCTTGAATTGCTGCTGAGGTACATTCCACATAACTATAGAGCAAAGAATAAGGAAATACAAAAACAAAACAAAATTAAGATTTGAAATGATGGAGTGGATGAACGGCAGAGGTTAAACATCTGATATTCAACAAGTACTTGATAGCTTACGGATAATCAATAACAATGTCGCCAAAAGTTTCAGCAGGATTGATTATCTGACAATAGAGAAAGCATTAACAACATCAACAGTGTGTATTAATGAATTAAATTTGATACAAAAACACCATGCCAATTCTCAGGATCAATTAAAACCCTGATCTGAAATGTAAAAGTTATCCCAATGAAACCACAAAAGATTTGTTCTTAAATAGTGATTCAACATGCAGCCACTATTGAAGCATCAATCCAAAACATGTGCTTGACAATCGGACAAATGAATGAATAGAAGTAGTGGTGGTTCTAATCAAAGTTAGTTCATTTCCACTTTTTAATGATAATTGATTTGTATACAAATATTTTATAGCCAACCCAAGAGCACTTGGTTGAGATGGTAAGAGTCTCTTCCAGCTTAACCAAAGGTCCTGAGTTTGACTCCAGCCCTGGGCATGCAGCAGTGTTAAATCTCTTGAGAGAGAACTTTGCCGCCTATTATAGTCCTACCCGGCTCGAGGGTTAGTTTCTGCAGTTGCGCGCAGAGGATACCCGGTTTATACCAAAAAATAATAATAATTTATAGCCAAACTTTAAGTGAAATCAAATGAAGATAGATTATACTTAAAACGTATCTACGATGTAAGACATTTATGACATATAAAGGGAGCTCAAGGAGCGTTGCTTTTAAATTAAAAGAATGAAACAAAAACAAGATAGAGATTCTGTTCTTTCTAAAACATGTGCCGTATGCCATCACATGCTTCACATTTCAAAGAAGATAAACTAAAACGAATGAAAACAGTCCTATTAATGAGAGAAGGCTACCTCCAACCAGGTATAAGATCGTGTGAGCTCATATGTTGCAAGGCCACCATCTTCATTCTGCAATGATTGGAAAAAAAAAATACATTTTACACATAAACTTGGTATTGTGTACATCAAATTGATAATCATCTCAAGTTGCAGTTAAAATCAATTAACTTATTTTATAAGAATTAACACTAAACTTTTTAAATGTTATAAGAAAAATTGTTCCCGCAGCCCTTTATCGTACTGGACTAGTCTTTGATGTTTTTTTTCTGAAGTAGGTCCTTTAGAAAAAGCTTTTTCTCAATTTTGTTTATCCATTAAAAAAAGCTCATTTGGCTGTAATTGTGCATGTGTGTCTGTCACCATTGCTTATGAGGAGACATATACTTGTTGAGTCATTATTTTTAATTAATTTTTCATTTTAAAAAAAAGAAGTAAAAGACACAGGATCTCCTCTTTAACAGAAAATCAAGGTTCTTCAAAAAGCCTGGAAATCCCATCCATAAGAATATTAAAGGAAGCGTCTAGTGATTTTAGCAATGAGAAAGATGAAGGCGGTGATAAAAAGAAGGTTGAGGTTCCACTAAAAAGAAATTGTTTGGGTGAAAAGGATTCAAATGACGATGATGGGGAGGCCTTTAAAAAATAGAGGTGGGTGCATTCTTGGTTTTTTCTATTAAAAAATACTGCAAGCAAAGGAAAAGTTAAATCATTTTGCTTGGTCTTTTCTTAACGAAATCATACTAATATTGAATACCACATGTATCGCAAGCATGGAAAAGCTAAATTACAAAAACTCTAATTTTACGGTAAAGGAACAATGAGAAAGTGTCGTTGAAAGAGAAGAGTGAGGGTCAACAGGGTAAATTGTTTGACAAAAGTTCGCTGATGCTTTTGCCTGTGGTTAACCAGAGTAGTTTGGTTTGTTATATAAAAAAGGAGTAGTTTGGTTTGTTCTATAATGAAAAATATCTAGTTTAAAGGTCGAGATGCACCCGCAAACATTTTTCGGGATTTACAAATTGGTATTTATAGGTTACTTGAAGAACACTAATTCATGAAAAGTACGGACAGAATCAATAGCATAAATAATCTCCATGATTTATTTTCTAGGTCAAGCATTCAGATAATATGATTTAAATCATGAGGAATCTAGCTACCTGTAATGAGAGAATAACATTTACAGCATCATATAATCTCTTTGCATCCAATGGTTCACCAACAATCCCAGGTGCAATTTTAGATAGCAATAAAGCAGCCTGAAAAATGAAAATAGAAGTTAAAATAAAATAAAGAAATGAAACAAGCAAGTCTAGTTTTTTCAGAAATAATTACTTTCAGTCCTTCTGCTGTGCAGTCAGATATTGGCCATCCATGGTCTGCAGTTGAAAAAGGCCAAGCACCTTTTGAAATGTGACGGTACCATTTATCAAGATCCCCCGGACAATCTTCTAAAACCTTTTAAGAGGAGGGGAGATTCTGGTCAACACAGGCAAACCGATGCAACTTTTAATGATAAATAAAAACAATTACCTGTGAATTCTTAATGAATGCATGAGCCTTTTTTAGAGTTGGACCAAATTCATCAATTAGGTTAGTTGAAATAATTGCTTGTGCAGCAAATGCAGTATCCCATAGTTGACTTCCATTGTAGCCCTGCAAACAAAAGTGGTTATGCATAAATTTGCAATATTAATTTATTTTATTAGACTTTAACTTAGAAAAGCTTGATTATAATGTGACACTGGTTCCACATAATCATAACAAGACAACAGTTATGTGCAATTAAATGAAAAAAACCACTGGATAACTCCAGCGAAGAGAAAATAAGTCGACTTGTATGTTAACCTGCATTTTCATGCCATCTTCAGCAACCCATAGATAATCATAGATCCTTGGAAGATGCAACTTGAAAGCCTCTGAATTGGGATCTTCCACCCAGCAGCAAAGCATATTTAACACCTAATAGTAACCATTGGGAATAACAATAACTAATTATTATTAGTATTTCTTAGCATCTAATGGTTTGGCTGGAAACATAATATATATATATATATATATATATATATATATATATATATATATATATATATATATATATATATATATATATATATATATATAAGTGGAACATCATGCAAGGGAAGCTCACACATAAAAAAAAAAGTATAATTAGTACAGTAAAAGTAAATAAATGGTCAGCACTCAATGAAGGAATACTAGCAACGATTGAACAGTATGTTAATTTTCTCATTCTCCTTCTCTAAGAGTGGAAAGTAATAGACAATGAATAGTTGAAGGGTCTTCCATAGAAGCTTGCCCCCTCTCAAGAATTACCTTATTTACAGGACCTATGCAAATATAACGAGTATTCTCATCTTCATAATGTATATGCTCAATTACAGTCTTGATAGCCTTTTCTCTCAACTTTTTGCCAGGCCAATTCATGAAAACAGGCTCAACAAACTTGTGTAGAGTTGCCCAAAGAATATCTTGCACGAGCGGATGAGGATAGTATAAGTCTTCCTGCAGAAAAACAAAGGTAATTCTTTTGTAGCTCTTACTTAACAAAGGTAACTCTTACTAAATAGATACTTGAATAATAAAGAAATTTAATGCCAAGTCCAATTTGTTAGAGGTGCGAAATTATTCCCGAGTCTTCACTTAATAGCTCAAGCTTTTGGAAGAGTTAGTCCATGACATTCTATCAAAGCCCCAAATGAACAAGTGATCGACGCTTTAATCATGAATGCCCCAATTATTCTAAATAAATGTCATTATTGTGTGTATCCGTTGTCCCACTTGCAAGCTTAAAGGGCTCTTCATAAGAGAGCAAATTAGAGATAAAATCATTTGAGTGTTTTCACTAAACAGCTTAAGCTTTTGGACAAGTTGGTCAATGACACTAGATATAATTGTTTAGAGTGATGGATGGTTACAGAGGGAGCAACTTTTGTACCAAGGATATGACTACCATTGCAATAAAATAGAAATCTTAGTAATGAATTGGTTGTGCAATAGAAAAACAAAGTAATGTACGAGAATGTGGTAATATCAACAACATTCAGGTTCCGCCTATTCTAGTTGGTCCTCATAAATTATAAAATCCAGGTGAAACTATATGTAATTAAGGTTTTCATAGGACCAGCTAAGCAGTTTCACTAACCTTTGCACACAAATTGCGAGCTTGATTCCAGTCTATATCATGGTATGGAATGGTAAAAAGCTCTTTTCTCAAAGATAATACTATTGGTGTGATTGGACCAACAAACCTCTTGCCATACAAATAAGACATTGGCAAATAGACCATCCGGCAGTGACACCACATCCTTCCTGTAATGCGTAAAATGTAATTTATTTTCTGTTGTAAGTAAAGAATGAAAGGTATAACAAACAATGTTTAAGAGAAATAAAGACAGACAATGTACCAATAAAATAGTATATATGAATTTAAGAATATTAACTAAAAGCATATGCTACATGAAGTCACAAACATATGATGCACTCTCAGAAAAATGTATATAATATTTATTATCTTATGAAGACAGTATTTCTTGTTTCCTTACAGCATAAAATTACACATCAAATGATAAAAGATTACCGAAATGATTGAATAACAAAAAATTATTTTACCTCTTAGTTGGATTTTCTACATAGAGCAAATCGTGGTGGTATAAATTATAATTCTTTGCCAAGGCACAAAGTTTATTTATTAAAATTCTTGCAATTTGCACACACTTAAGTAAGCCACTTTGTTAGGCCTAAAACTAACATAATCTTCCATCATCAACGCACTTGAGTTTCTTTATTAAGTTGACACGACTTTATCACCGTTCTTATTCCATAAAAAATCATTCTTTTAAACTTGCCTGATTTGGGAGGGAAATGTTTCAAACAATGATGCATAAGCTGATTTTGTTGATCAGAACACTTACCCAATTGTAGAAAATATTAACAAGAAAGTAGAAACACTCAAATGTAAGGGATTGAAGTCTCTTTTGAACAGATTAAATAATTAAAAAAATTACAATAAAAAATGTTGTTGAAATTTTTTTTTTATAACTTAGAAAATAAACAACTCTAAATGATCCGACAAATTTTATAAACCCTAGGATCTCTTATTTTACCCAACCTTGTGAGAACAACTTTTGTTGCAAGCGGTGCAGTATGACTCATTTACCATTATTAACCACTGAAGTGGCTAGTATTTCGAACTCTAAATGTTTTTTTAACAAAAGATTCTTTCTATTTAGTAATATTCTGTAACTAGATATATTCTCTCTAAACAAGTTGAAACGAAAGGAGCAAGAACCTGGATGAACTGGAAGCGCGTATGGAAGGAGCCATATTTCAGGAGGCAGGGGATTATTTCCAGACCACTCAAACACTCCAAGTACCTACCAACAATTAGATTATAAACATATAAACCACAACACCACGTCTCTTAATAAAATCATCAAAATAAGGGTAGGATCTTAACTGATAACCACATTTTCCCCCACGAAGTTATATAAGTAGCACCACCATGCTCAAGAATCCAGTCACGTCCCTTCTCCATATCCCCATCTCCATCATTAGGTCCCTCCCCTAGCAACCTTAGAGTAACATAACACAAGACAGAGCCAAACATTGTGCTTGGACCTTCAATATGCAAACCCCACCCACCATCCTTGTTCTGCAGTTACATCAAACTAATTAATTACGAGATGATTAGTGTGAAAGATAGAGTGAAGTTGTTACCTGATGATTATAGAGGTAACGGCGCATTTCCTTTCTATGCTCGTCGGTTAAGACTGCATTCAAAGCCCCGGTGACAGACAGAGTAATAACCTGTTTAATCATCATTATGAATGAAAAGTGAAAACACACAAGTTTTGAATAGGAGAAAAGTGTAAAAAAATTACCAATCCAGGCATAAGAAACATGGGACCTCCATAATCTCCTGGCCAGTGTCCATCATGACTCTGAATAGTTGAATAGAAATTCAATGCCCTTGTTAATGTTGTTGTGACAGCCTCTTGTGTTACATCCTCGATATCTTTCACTTTGACTTTGGGTAAAACTTGGCTGATAGGGTTCTCTTTTGCAAACTAAATTGGTGAAGTTAGAAATTGGTACTAAAACAGTGAATATGAGAAATAATGACATAAAAATGAAACTAGAAATTCGTACTAAAACAGTGAAATAATGACATAAAAATGAAACTAGAAATTCGTACTAAAACAGTGAAATAATGACATAAAAATGAAAAATGAAAACCTGAAGACGCGTAAGTAGATCGTGACTGTGTTTGTGAGTGAAGCGATTATCGTGGAAATTGCGGCGAGCGGTTTCAATATCGTGGAGATCTTGTGGCGATCCGGAATGAGGATCGAACTCCCATATCTGTCTTCCGACGTGATTGTTGAGTGTCCGAATCCATGGACTACCTCCTTCGGCAACCTTGAGCTTCCACATTTACTAAAAAACTGTATTACGGATTTGAAAGAGGAGACAGAGAGAACAGGAAAAAATAGTTATAATAATAATAATAATAATAGATGAGAGTTGAGAGTGTGTGTGGATTGAGCAAGTGAGAGATCGTTGCAGAAATGGGGAAGGACGGAGGTCGCCAAGTGCCTAGCTGGCTCTAAAACATTTACATTTATTACCGGTAAATATATTTTATGACATTGCCTCTCTCTAAAGTACACTCCTAACTAATTGCATTCACTTTTATGGTCACTTACCACGTAACTAATATTTTATGAATTGTGCCAATTTCTTACAACAACAAACTCACCTGTCCGGCGAGATGTGATTGAATATGCGATTGAAAGCAACCGTCTCCGGCGAGATGCGATTGAATCTTGGATGTGCTGATTCACCCTTTTGATTTGATCCGGTTTCCGATTGAATGGCGTTGGGAGAGAGATTCTTGTATCAAGAGGAACTGAGAGAGCGTCAGCGGAGACGATAGTTAGAGAGAGACTGAGTGAAGAGAAAATCATTAGGTTCTTTTAATGTTTGTATAATTTCTTATTTTAATGTTTGATATTTATGTTTATTTTAATTTATTTCTTTCAAGAGACATAAACTTGACTCTGAAATACCCTTGAGAGTGGAAAATCTCCTGTATTTTCTACCACCTCAACGAAGCCTTCTAAAATCTCTTCAGGCACGGGCTTGAGTGGATTCTGTTTTCATATTATTTTGGCATTTTCTTAACAAAAAATAATAATAATCTCGTACAGAAAGAATTAATCTGAACAACTTTTTATACATATAATCTCGTACTGCATTCACAAGGACGATGCACATTTTACAGATTGCTAAAGTAAAGTGTTGGTATCATTTCACTAATATCGTACTATATTTGACAACACACGATCCTTTCTACTTTATTTGTGGACAGTTTCTGTAGTCTAGCATACATCATAGTTTGTCTTTGCATAATCTGTTATCGCTTGGTAGCAACCAACCACTCATATTACACAATAGCATATATAATCCTATAGTGCATACATCCTCTTGTATTCACCAACCACTCATATGACACAATAGCATATATAATCCTATAGTGCATACATCCTCTTGTATTCACCGTTTAAAATCTCCTGGTCTGATGCATGCGACATGGAGAAAGATCGGCTCTCAGTCCTCAATTTTGTCTCGTCTATCCTATGCAGAATCACACAGTAGCACATGGAACCAATTGTAGAGAGCATTATGAAGCTTCCAATCACTGTAGCATATATAGCAAGCCATCTTGAGTGTGATCCTACTACCACGTAAGTGAGAGAAATAAATGCAATGGAAATGAAAAGGCAAGCCAGCCACATGAGTTTGTTAATGACAAAAACAAGCTGCTTCTTTGCCTTTTGCTCAATCACAACAACTGAAGTTTGAACCACCACTACAGCCAAAGAGATGAATAATGCCAGGCTATCAAACACAAAAAATATCAGGAAAGCTGGATTGTTTGCTATATTTGCTTGTCCAAGTGAAAGGCCCTGCTCTTTCTCTTCAACATATTGACCCGGGACAGTGAATATGGCTGCAAAAGCAACTGTAGCAATGAGAACCGCAACAATAGTAGCAGAGTTTATAGCATTGTTCAGGCCACTTATGTGGAGTTTTTTCAGCTTCTTTGCAATTTTCTGGACTCTCATGCCCGTCTGCCGTGTCTGTTGGAGCTGGGATTGCACATCATGCTTTATATCGCTCACAGTCTGCTTAAGGTGTTTTGCTGCATTTGGAGGCTTCCCTTGGTCAGTGGAATTAACAGCCCCAGCATCCCTCATTATGGAGACAAGATCTGGACTTCCAAATTTTTCTGCAATGTCAAGAGGAGTCTCTCCCGCCTTGTTTGTAGCATTGATGTTAATACCCTCCGTTGATAACAAGCAGCGGACATTCTGTAGTTAATAATGACCACTTTAGAATAGATATTGCAACCAAAATTATCTCCACTATCTTGGTGTCAAATTTATCTTTCTATAAAAATAAAATATAAAATCAGAGATCAAGGTGATGCAAGACAAGGGGTTCAGTATGGGCTGCTGGTGATTCTTCACTTACTGAAACAACAGTATTATTCATGTTAACAATCAACTATCATTTAAATGTGTACCATCAAAAGAAAGCGGCCAGCAATAAATAATTAATGTAAGCAAAGGTAAAACAATCTAAGAACTGAACATAATGTGGCTAACAAAAATTATTGATCTGGCAGGAGATGAGTAACCACGCAAATTCAAGAGTCCGGATTTAGTACAGCAGAAACAAAACTAATCAGACAGCACAAAGCTATTAACACAGAAACAGAACTGGCTAATTAAAGGAACAAAAAGTGCTGTGTCAATAGATTGCCAAAGTAAGGATACTAACTGTTAAAAAGTCCCCGTCGAACAATATATGGTTTGATCATATTTTTATAATCCTCACCTTTACAAGCCGTTTTGTAAGGTTGAGTTAGGTCCGTCCACAATTCTGAAGGGAGAGATGTTGAGATACAAGCGTGAATTGGAAGTCCAATATTAGTTGGAAAAGTGGAGGAAGAGCACTTTATAAGTGAGACGACCCATATCCCTCATCACAACCAAATAGGATTCGGTGGGTCACCTGCAATCAAGTTTCCACTATCGGGCCACCCACCAATTATGTCCACGCTCCAGATGTTTAGTCCTGGGCGTGACGGTGTCTTGAGTTAGGCCCACCCACAATTCTTAAGACTAACAAATAATCAACTTTTTCCCATTCATACGAAGCATTATCATTTTTAACTTGGTCCTTAACCAAGAAATCAAACTTCAACAACATAATACCGGTATAGGCACTTTTCTCTGAAGTTTTTCATAGGAATTGATGACTCCTTGCAGAAACCAAAATGATGGGACCTTTTTTTACTCTTAATCGATTAATGCCATAAGTAAGAAATTTAGACTGAAACAGCAAGCTACATGAACAAAAAAAGAGGTAGTAGCGTCCATGGAGCTTAGACTCACTCCTCAAATAGACTTAGGAGAGGCTGACAAGCAGTTTTGTGAAGGCACGACTAAAATCTGAAGATAGGTTGGTGGTGTGTGACTTTCATGTACCTAATGAAGCAGAAAACTATTGTGGTGAGATTTGCTTTCCACTGATTAGACATCAGGTGATAACCAAGTAGGAAGAGGTGAACTTGAAGGTGCACTTTTTGGTTGAAAATTCAATAGTCCCCTGATGGTGGCTGGAAAACTGACTGACAGTTGCCAAAAAAGTATATTAGCAATGGCCAGAGAGAAGATACAGCCAAGACATACCATGATAGGGTATATGGTTCTTCCACTTGTTAAAGTGAATTTCATATACAAATACTTGTTAATCCTTTAGTATCGATGTTTGATTCCTATCAAATTGGGTTCCTATCATAGGTGCTGCCATCAACACGAACCCAAATTCATTGATGGTTGGGTGGTTAATAAATTCTACGAAACCAGGAATTGAAAAGCGCGAAAGAAGTTTGGATGCTGTAAAAGATACAGACTCTAATATTCGAAATCTATGTCATGTTTATGGTCTGAAATCTCATACACTCTAATATTGAGAATTGCAATCTCTTGTTGTGGTTCATTTTGTGTAGCATATTTTGTATATTGTAAATGAATATGGCTTACAAACAAACATACTTGTATTTGAGGATTAGTTGAAATCATAAGAACAAGTTTAGACATCCCTAAAGAGAAACAAAGAATGATAGAATAGAAGTAAAAAAAAGCAAAGACCTGAGTACGGCCCTTGTTTGCGGCAATATGCAATGCTGTATTTCCTTTATTATCCTCTAGATTTAAAACAGCGGGGTCAGGTTTGATCAATTCGAGCAAAATGTCTTGATTTTGGCCTTTGACAGCCATGTGTAGTGCAGTTTGACCTTTCTTATCAGTCCTAAATCCAGTGCTAGGATCCTTGGTTAGTAAGGCTTTGACAACTTGTAAATGACCCATTCTGGCGGCAGAGTGAAGGACAGTCTTACCATTGTTCCTGGCTATTTTAGCAAGATTAGAATCAGATTCCAAAAGGAGATTGACGACATGAATATGACCTTGGGTAGCAGCTGTGTGTAAAGCAGTTGAATTGGCCAAATCGGTAGTCATGGCCAAGTTGGGAAAAGAGTGAAGCAGCTCCCTGAGCACCTCAAGATGACCCTGCTTAGCAGCAACATGGAAAGGATCGTAGCCATTTCTGGCAACAATAGAAGCAGTATGCAAGTCCAAGTATTTAAGTATCTCGGCAACGACGAGATGATGTCCGTTTTCTGAAGCCAAGTAAAGAGGGGTCTCCCCCTCAAGGTTCTGGTTTGACAACAACAACAAAGCAGCAGCAGCATCATCATCAAGTATCTCTTTGACTCTAGTCAAGTTCCCAGAGCGAGCAGCTAAATGAATGGGTAAGTCACCGCGTTTCCCAGGTGACTCCTTACTCTTCTTCCTCTCACTGGGTCCCATGAAGCTCAGCTGTCTCTCCATCACCACCCGAAAACTTTTCTGTTTTTCCATAAATCCACGAAAACTCTTCTGTTTTTCCATTCTCTTTCTCTCTCTACACAATCAATCAATCAATCAAACTTAATTAGACAAATACATACCCAAATCGCATCGCATCGCACACAGAATTCATTAATAATACCTTCTTGATCAACGGAGTTGGACAGATCGCCAAAACCCAAATAAACACTTCACAAAAGTTGATGAACGGAGTTGAACGGAGTTGGACAATCATGCATTGCCTTCCTTCGCCGCCTGCTTTAACTCCACACTTATCTTAACAAAACATAAATTATAACACTATTATTATTATTATTATTATTATTATTATTATTGGCGTCTAAACGGGCACCTCCGTGCCCGTCCGTACCCGTTTGTCCGCTTTTTTTTAATGCGCGCGTGTATATCTTTTAATCACGTTTTATTATAAGTCATCTTAAATCAGTATAATTAAAATCAAGACAAATATAAACGCGTGTATATCTTTTAATGACGGACGCAATTATTATTATTAAAATCAAGACGATAAATACATATTTTAATTAAATTTTAGTGAATTTTTTTTATATATATATATATATATATATATATATAGAGGAGGGATCAAATTACACCCGAAGTGTTACACCACGAATTACACTCGTTCAATAACTACATCTCGAAATAATATTTTTTAAATTCAACCGTTGGATTGAAACATAATATCATATAGATCATACCTATAAAGTTTGAGCTTAATCTATAATGATTTACTATATCATCAAGATATCCAAAGATTAACGTCAAAATGAGCTTTCATATAACGTTAATTTTGATGTTATTCAATTACATAGTAAATCATTATAGATTAGGCTCAAACTTTATAGGAATGATCTATATGATATTATGTTTCAATCCAACGGTTGAATTTAAAAAATATTATTTCGAGATGTAGTTATTGAACGAGTGTAACTCGTGGTGTAACTCTTCGGGTGTAATTTGATCCCTCCTCATATATATATATATATATATATATATATATATATATATATATATATATATATATATATATATATATATATATATATATATATATATATATATATATATATATATATATATATATATACTAATTTTCCTATATATCTAATTCTAAAAACTTAAAAATATTTTTCTGTGTATATAATAGTAATTTTTTCTTTCTGCTTGATTAATTGTGATTTATTCATACTGTAACCTTTTTTCTCGTGATTTGTCTGGGAAAAAAATTAAAAAACACAAAAAAGTGCGTAAAATTTTAAATTATTATTTTATGGATTCAAATTTTTAAAGTCAGCATAGGGTTGAGTTGTCCGCTTTTTTAATGCATACAGCAGAGTCAAAATATATAATTTTATTTCTTTTTTAAGCGCATTAAATAGGAGTTTTCCGGCGGCAAAATTTCAATTATGTCTCATGTTTTTTAGATGCAAATTTGGTTTTTTCTATAAGTACATATACGGAAGCGTTAAAAACACACTAAACGTTGGGACAATTCAAATTATTTCAGTTCAGCAAATCTTCCATAAATTTATCTACGGAACATGTTAAAAATAGAATGTTCTATAAATGTACCTACGAAACATTCTGTCATATTTTAAATTTTCTACATTTCACTACAAAATCCCATTTTTATAACAAAAATATAACATAAAATTATAGTACATTAAAGTAATGCAATTTAAAGGCAACATAATATAGTACACCAAAATAATACATCTTATAAATCATCGAATATAATGTCAAATACATAATCAAAATAAAAGTACATAAATAAAATAAAAATGCAATCATCAAAACCGTCATAAGCATCACTATTGTGTGTCGGACATCATCCTCCGCCTCTCATCTGCCTCTAGCACCGCCTCCGCCTCTCATCTGCCTCTAGCACCGCCTCCTCCTCTCATCCACCACGCCGTCTGCCGGCTACTCTGTCTATACTCTCTATCGTCAAGTGTCCCACCTGTCCTGGCACAATGTTATTGGTGCAGAAATGCCTCCTCTGCCAGCCAAATCATATAATCCACTGGACGACTGCCATCAGACCCCTCGAGGAAGAAATCATTGGCAATGTATGTCTGCCACACGTCAGCTATCTGACGACACTAAGGAAGAATATCGCTAGTATGGTCCAACTAAACTTGATGAGTCCGCAAAATCTCCCTCTGGGCTGATCTAAGTGGTGATCCCGGTGTAGTGGGAATCATGTTTGGGTGTGTCACCATGTAGTACCAGTTGATGTACCCGTTGACGCAACTTCAGTCTACCTCTGATCTGCAAATACATAATCTATCTACCAACAGGTCATGGAGATAGGAGCAGAGACAGTAGGGTGACGAGGTATTGTCTGCTGGTAGTCGAACTTCCGCATGACGCGCTCTGGAAGATAACGAACAAAATGGAAACCAACCATACAGAATATATGGCGATGTCATCCCACGGAACCGTCTCGCGGTGAGAAGCATATTAGTCGTATCGGACGTCCTCGGCAGCCATGCGGTCAAGATAACGCCTGTAAGGATCCGACACCTCGTTCCCCCTAAGGAGGATGAAGGCACTAGCATGTGGCATGACTTCAGTGTACTCAGGCACCTCTCCCCAACCAATAATGTTTGGGAAGTGTTGTATTATCCAACCTTGAAAAAAATATGGGGATCAAACACTATCACAAATATATAAAGAACAACTTTACCAAAAAGTAGAATGATGCAACTTTCTTACCACTAAGTGGGTACAGCTGCCAGCCACAGTTCTTGTCATCCACAAGCATCCATCTCTCAGTCAATGGTAGTTATACGTCAGTATAGTCGCTCCCCAGTTGTACTCATGGACACGTGCGACATCCGATAAGTACCTCAGGTAAACGAAGTATGTGTCTGACGAGCTCATGTCCACAAACACTTGGGTGCCTAAAAAAAATAGGAAGTAAAATCTCAGCACCCGCTGCCTAGTTATATCCATCTCTGCCTCGTCACCAGCACGAGCATGTGTCGCAAGGAGCTCGGCCTCGTACTGTCTCGTCAAGAAGTGAAACCACCCGTGTGCCCCGCGGGTCCTCTCCACCTCCTATAGCGCGTCCTCCGGATCAACCTCCAACTCCCCCATCATCATCTTTATTGATTCCTCCTTCGTCAGCCTACCGTAACCAAAGAGGGTACCCCTGATAGGTATATGCAAGAGGCACGTGACATCGTCAAGAGCGATGAAACCTCACCGTGAGGAAGATGAAATGACGAAGTCTCTGGATGTCACCTCTCTGCAAATGCCATAAGCATTTGATTATGTATCGTCTAAAACCCGACCTGACTGAGGTCCCTCCGATCAGAAGTTGCGAGGACATCCTGGAACCAGAGCTCAGTAGGCTGCACGAGAGCGGAAACCTTACGGGCGTGGTTGTAGAACTTCTTGGTATCCATATCATGAAGTTTTCCAAAAGAAACATTGTTAATAATAAGCAAAGTTAGAAACAATTAATCAGAAGAAAAAAGTAATAAGTAATATCCAAAGAAAATTTACCTCCCCGTCTGAAATGTGCCTGGATGAATGATCTGCATACCCTGTCAACAGGGATGCATCTATAGGACCCACCGAGTACCACACAGGCTCCTCAACCTCATCATCCTCGTGCAGCTCATGAGGTGGAACCGGAGATCCTGCATCGGCCGTCACTGGCATAGACACAGGAGTAGAAGAACTGCCTCAATGATGTTTGCGGGCGGATGGCATCTGTGAGGAACCCTCACCATCATCTCGAGGCCTCCGTGATGAAGTAATAGACGTGGAAGACCCCTTAATTGGAACGGATGGAGAAGACTCCTCTTCTAGATCGGGTGTAGCAGGTACATTTCTTGGAATGATAACTCCATCTGTCACCTGTGACACTGCCCGCATCTGTGCATGTCGCACGGAGGCATATTGTGCAACCCTCCCACATATAAGTCTGTCTGGATGGTCGGCCATAATATCTGCATTGTATTTCAAATAAAATCAAGTGAGATACAATTTAGTTATAACAAGAAAAGAAAAAATAATAATTCAAGGACCCAGGTGGAAGAATTCAGTAGTTTTATTTGTGTTTGTTGTTTTTGTTGTTTATGTCATCTTAAAAAAAATTGTGTTTCTTGTTTTCTTCTTTAGTATGTGCCTTTGCACACTCACTCACTTTTTGTCAATTTTTGGCTAAAAAGGGGGAGTATATGAGAAGTAGTAGTAATCTTTTATGAGATGAGTAGTAGTATTTTTATGTAATAGGGGCAGTAGTAGCATAGTTTAGTATTTGGTTGCTTGTTGAATGCAACCATTTAGGGGAAGCACTACTGGTGTTATTGCTGCTACTAATAGCACTACTGATGATGTTGCTGGTTCTACTGATGGCACTACTGATGGTGCTGGCACTACTGACAGTGTTGTTGTTTTTGCTTATGTTGCTGAGTACAGGGCGTTCTGCCAGATGTTCTAACATCTTAGATGTTGGGGTCTATAAAGAGTCTTGGCTACTATGCTCTGAGTTATGACTGTTTCTTCAGTCTCATGTTCTTCTAATATGGTGAACTTGGTTAATTCAAGCCTGAGCTCAATTTGGTCTTCCCAAGCTTTGGGAAAAGTTTCTTCTTCCGCTTAAGGGGAAGAATTTATTCTTTGTGACAAGAAGTGGATCTAAATGATATAGGGAATATTTTTGTTTGAGGATATATCTAAAACAGCATGCAATCCTTGAAATAGGATTGTAAATTGTTATACAACTATTAAGTTATTTTAAAGAAAATATCTAATTGTGCAAGCTATTAAGTTGTGTTAACGTAATTATCTGATTACAAAATTTACAAGTTTATCATGAAAGCTTATGTTGTCTTGAATGTGGTTTTATTCCTATCTTCAGGTCTAATTATGCTTTGGTTGTTTTAGACAAAATCTTCCAAAGGGGGAATTATTAGTTTCATGGTTTTGTGTATGGCAAAAAATTTGCTAAAACATGGTACTTGACAGATGCTGAGCAATATGTCATAACATCTTGACTAATACTAATATAGCAAGATTGAGCTTATATTGAAGACATGTGTTCTAACAAATGTCATGACATTCTTAACTAGAACATTAGTACATGATGTTTTAAATCTTGACAAATTATATCTTATTTTGTGATATGACTTTTATGATATATCTCAACAATATTTACAAGTCGAGAAGATTTAAATCTGGAACTTTAGAATCAAATCACATAAGAATTAAAGTTTCAAAAATGGTTGATTAAACTATTTAGGAAACTTAAAGATTTGTTCCAAGATTCAAAAAGAGGCTCTGCAGATTTGGTGCAGTCTCTAGCGTATGGATTTAGTAAAGATTAGGGTAAAGTTTACGAAGCCCATGGACTGCGTGAAGACTATTTAAAGAGAACCTAACCTAACGGAGATGAAATCTGAAGAATTACAAATTAGGGGAAGTCTTAGGTCTGTTGTTTTTAGAGTCTCTTGTGCTTCAAGTCTCCCACGTATCTTTTGATATTGTGTGGCCGACTGTGTGTTGCTTGACTATTTTTCAAGCTATCTGTCCTCACTTAAAATCCTTTAGGTAACGAGTTGAGTATTTGTTCTCACTCTTTAAGCTTTAAAGCAAGAGATTTGGCTTTTTTTCCTGTCATAGCTTTTAAGAAAGATCAAGTATTGTTCTTAGTTAGGGTGCTTAACTAAGTTCTTGATTAGCAAGTATGATATTTATATTTTGGGTTCCCTTGGTCATAAGGTGTGTGACAGTTTTATCACTGCGGTGATTGGAAGTGAGATGGTGATTTCTTAGGTCTAGATGTCGACTTCTTGGCAAAAGTAGCGATGGGTAGTGATTACGCGATAAGTTGTAAACTGAGGTGTTTAGTTTTGAACTAATACTGCTGATAATGGAGTTCCTTCCTATTCCTAGCTTGGTAGCCCCTAAATTAGGTGTTGTTTATACTGAACTGGGTTAAAAATTCCTCAGTGTTATTTACCTTTCTGCTATAGTTCTCTACATATTTTTTGTGGTAAATATGTGTGCTATCAGAATATGATGTCGAGACATCTGTCCTGACATTATTGTTTGAGTTGAGATATCAATCTCAAACTATTATTTGTGCTGGTTGTCACTTTGTGATTTATCTACGTGCAAAGGTTATAGATGAATGTTATTATTCTGTATCAAGATCAGATGTCACATCATCTGTCTTGATGTCATGTTCTGATATTGGAACATTAGTGTTAATATGTTGTATCTGCCATTGTACCAGAGAATTTCATCTTCCACCAGGAACCCACTCCGTGACGCTTTTCTTGAGGCATAGCCCCCATGTAGCATGGATCTCGCCGTAAAGGGAAAAATGGGCCATAATGTTTACTCAGCCCATAACTGCACGTACGAAGTCATGCCCATAATTCCCTTAGAAATAGGTAGTCAACAGCTCCCCTAATCAAGATGGAATGATTATTACTTCTTAGGAGTCCCGTAAACTTAGGCCCCTAAAGCCTCTATAAATATCACATTCCTATGCGAAAAAGAACAACTCATAACATATACAAAACACCATGAGAATACATAAATTCTCATGTCACATGAGTTTTCTCTCCCCATAGCCAAAAACACCACCAAACAAGGTTTCTCACCACCATGAGCAAGCCCTAACTCACAAAAAATTACTAAGGTCTTTTTTCACGCATTTTGTACTTATTGACAAGTACAAACTCATATTTAGTTTTTATCTTATATCTGTAAAGGGATCTTCGTAACTATGAAACATAAAAAAAGTCAAAATATTATTTGAAAAAAACCTGCGAACCTAATAACTTGTAGGTAAGTTATTCGGTGAACAAACTGAGAACTAGATAACCTTAATGTAAATATTCGTGTGCACATATAACATAGAGAAAAACTTGATTGCAAGTTATTCGGTGAAGAGAAATTACATATCATAACACATTGGGCTAAGTTATCTGATATACAATGGTAGAGATGAAAAATTCTTTAATTTTTGAATACCTAGTTGTGATGGTAAAAATTGAATAATAGAATTATTTGATAAGTAAAAAAAGGCATAATTAAAATATTTTAAAAAAATGTAAGAGTGGGATATAATAGTAGAAATATATGGTAAAATTATGTGCTGGAAAATAAATAAGTTTTATATGTGATCGTCTTAGTCTTATTAAATAAACTTGATGTATTTATATGTCTTCAAATGTATTCTAGTGTCGTTGTATATTCATTGCAAGACGCATTTACACATACTCACTACTAACATTTCTATGTGCCGAAACATAAAGAAAATAGTAAAATAATATTATATGACTAAAAGAAAATAAAAAAATTCGTCACACAGAGGAGGCGCCACTCTGTGTGGCGCATGCACTCAAATTAAAGAGGATGCGCCACACTACATGGTGCATGCTTCACTGTCATGTCATGCAGTGTGGCGCATGCATTGTGTCTGTAAAAAGGAGGTGTCATTGAATGTGGCTACTCAGCTGTTTTTATTTTTTTATAACTACACTCATTCATCCCCACCATTTACCACACATCTTCTCATTCCACTCTTAAATATTTCTTCTAGAATGCTTTCAATGTTTCCAATTATGAAAAGAAATATTCAACTTATTTTTTTCCAATAAAACCTTTGATGAAGATCCCACTTTGGAACACCGAGACCTTCGAGCAATTTTAGAGGAGCTTGATTCATTGGTTAGACTGAGACATTTCTGACGATGAAGAAATCAAGAGAAATAATAGGATTGTTACGGTGTCCAACCAAGATGGAGAAACTCGTTCCTGGAAACCAGTTAAAACCGACAATGATGTCCTTATAATGATGCTCGGACCAACTGATATTGTCTTGGTGGTTATAGTCTCATAATTATGTTGATGTGTTTAATTGTATTATTTGTTTATTGTATCGTTGTTTTATGCGTGGTTGTTTTTTATTTTGTTTTACCCCAATATTCAAACAATTTTTTCAATTGTGTCCGGGCTGACGATATGTACTGCATAATCTTATCATTTTGTTTGTCGTATCCATTTTGGTTAGAATACGTGTGCTGTTAGGCATACCATTTTTCTTCCTTCGCATTTGCTCATTGTGCCAAACAATCTCTCCTATATAAGTAGATAAATAATCCTCCTTTGCTACCACTGAGAGGGTATTTATATACACGCTTAATAAGTTTTCGACTTTGTAAATGGGGGATATATGTCCTCTAGGGTCCAGGCGAGCATGTGAACATGTTGCTATGACATGAATGCAACACATACTAAAGGCTTTAAACATTCCACAAACGCACCAACTTCTATCTAGTTCGACCCGATAGAATCCCCTTGACCCCTCCACATTATGGTCCATTGCCTCTTGTACACTGAACCAATCTTTAATATGTTCAAACATTGTAACACCATGTGTGTTAGCTTTGGCAGTTTCCTCCTGAATTAATTTCATAGCGCTTTCACTAAACAATTACCCTAATTGTAACACTGACCTCCATTTTGAACCTCTGGTATTGAATAGTGACCCCAACCTAAAATATGTTGCTCTCACCAATGCGGTTATCAGTAGGTTTATAATGCCTTTGAAGACAAAGTTCGTTGATTCCACTAGATCTGTTGTCATGTGGCCCCATCATCGACCATTGTCAAATGTCCGGATCCACTTCTCCATTGAACATGTACATGTTATTGGGTATACCTATGAATGGTAAGGTTATTTATGGTTGAGTCAACTAAGACAACCATATGCTAGGAACTTTTGGGTGCACCTTTATTTGAAGAAGGATTAAGGGGCCAAGATATTAATCTCAAGTTCCTTAAACAACATTATTCAAGAATGATAGTAACAAAAAAATTCTACCGGGCAAGAAAAAATAATGAAAACTCTGTGTTATATTATGATATTATTTGGTCACTTTTTATTTTCTGAAACAACGGATAGTGCTGTGAATATTATGTATATACCTTTGTTAAGAGATTTCGATCAAATAAGCACATATTGTTGGGGTTCAGTTGTTTTGTCTCGTCTATATAGTTATTTGTGTAAAAACGCATGGAATAAGACTTGTTCATTTTATTCCTGCACTTTTTTTCTCCAAACATGGGATTAGTCAAGAATGCTGAGACTCGCCCCCTACAACGACATACCCTTCATGTTCCTCTACGCGACCAAGTAAGTTTACAAGATTATTCAATTTACTTACATTATACTATAAATATCAATAATTAATTTATTGTCACTTTTAGGTATAGGTGATTTGTTCCAGTGATGAACTACAACAAAACTCCTAGACACGCGACAATAGTCTATCGAAATCTTCTGAATCATGTTGGACCCGATGAGCTATTACAACTAGACACCTAGTTAGTTTAGTTTAATATTACCATGAGATTAACTTATTTTTCCTCTACAGTTTGTTTGGAGGCCGTATCTGGGTCTCAATCATGAGATTAACCCCAATGATGCTACAGTTTGGACTGCAAAAACAACAATCATCAGGTTCACTACTTTGGAGATGCACCAGAGTGACCATGTGAAGCTCCAGCTCGGCATCCAACAAGGTATCCCAGATCCCCCGACGTGTTTGGGAGAATGGCACCAATTAAGAGTAGATGACCAATAAAGATTTACTTATTTGAGAGACTTCGCAAGAGATGCATGTCGTCCATGGAGGCAGCGACGTGAACTAGCCATAAATGAACCAATCTTGCAGGAAGATGTTAGACCAACTCGCTATTATATGAACTGGTATACATCAGTTTCAACAAATTTGTTTCTGTCTCCGGTGACATATTTGATCGACACACGCCAAAGAGTTTCATCATACGCCCAACAACCAACCCCACAACAATACCAAACCCAACAACATTGTCAATCCACCCAAAATGATTCATCAACCCGGTTTTACCAACCACCCCACGCACACATAACCCAACCAACACATCCTAACTTCAACAACATGGACACCGATCTCTTTGGAAGCACCGCAAACTGGGGAGAAATGGTCGACGAGTTGTATGATCAAACTGTTGTCTCGGGGCCATCGCATCAAACACCTATGCCTCAAGCGAATCAGAACATACCCCAAACACTTCAAGGAAAACATAGTCAGAGACCTCAAAAGCAAATACGAGGACGTTATTATTTTACCAGTGGACGTTCGGGTGGATGAGGTCGGTAAAAATATATGCAATCGCTGTGCAATTTTTTTCTAGTAATATTATTATAAAATAATTTTTTATTTATTTATTTTTTAAAAAATAAATTAAAAAATAAAAAATCCTAAACAGCTGAGTAGCCACATTGGATGGCGCTTCCTCTTTACAATCACACCGCATGATGCATGCTCTTCTGCCATGTCGTGCAGCGTGGCGCCTCTTCTTTAATTTAAGTGTATTGGCGATTTTATTTTATTTTTTGAAAATTGGTTAATTTGACATATTCTGAAATAATGGTTATTTGATTTTTTTTAAATGATTATTAAAAAAAACATAAATAAACTATAAGCTCGTGAAAAGACAGCTACCAAATAGATCTAAATTATATTATAATCTATTTATATTTTTCTGATTTTTAACTCTATTTCTTTTACATGGAAGTGGTGATAGAAACTGACCCCTTAAAACCCATATTAATTACAAATGTAGAATTTTAAAATTGATTAATATTTTGCTTGCTCGACCCATTTTAATTACAAATGTAGAATTTTAAAATTAATTAATATTTTGCTTGACGAGCAATAGTGGAAAAAAAGATTTTATTACATAAAATATTTTAGATCCTTCAATCGCATTATGTTTTCAATTTATTTCGACTAAATTAAACGTGCCGAATTTGATTAATTTAAAATTTTTTATTTCTGTTTAAACAAATTAGTTGAATTTTAGCGCGTATGTTGTGAGTCTTTTAAAAAGAAAAAGAAAAAGCAGGAAAAGAGCAGAATAAAAAGAAAATATCTATCTGTTTGAGAATTGGCGCAGGCCTCTTAGTAGTACTAGTACTATCACAGCTACCGTTCCAACGTTAACTTGTTCAGCAAACAAAATTATGCTATATTAACAGCTACTGGCTTCCCTCTACCCATTGAAAATCCTCTAGTACCATCTGGCATGCGGGGACCCGGAGGTTGCTTGGCATCACTCAAAAATGAATTATTTGAAGGGAGAGTTCCCAAGTGATTTACACGATTATTTTGATGACAATGAGCTCGCCCACGTCCCTTAGCCCGCACCCGACTACGCCCCCCCTTCTTCTGTCCGCTCTCTTTCTCATAACTAGCCTCTTCTCCCTGCTGTCAAAATATAAAGGAAACCAATCAAACAGCAGCGTATTACTGGTGAATGATGCAACAATACACTTCACAACCTCTATGATTTTACTCATGGAGTTAACAAGGGAAGGGATGACAGAGAGCACATAATACTCAACCTTGCATGCAATAGTAATACCCTTTTGCCATAGACATTGATGGAATCAATCATTCTGGTCAGCTAAACCAATTATTTCATGTTCCAAAACAAAACTCTTATATCATATAAACAGTCAGCTAAAGAAAGCAATTACTCACCACATGTTCATGCACCAGAGTATCAGGAAAGGAAGCATCCTCTAATTCTTTCTCAATTGTCTGTGGCTCTGACACAGAAGCATAATCCCCCTCACAGCTAACTTCAACATCAAGTCCCTTCCCTCCCCGTCCTTGAGTAAGTTTTGACTGGAAATAAAACATTTGTCATAAAACCCTTTATGACACATGAAACCATTCTGCCAGACTAGAGATGTTTTTTTTGTCCTTGTTACACTTATTTTAAAAAAGAGTGTCACTATATGTAGCAAACAGAAAGATCACGAAGATGTCATGATCTAATAACAATCGATGGATCTTGCATTTGTAGGAAAACATAAGGAATCTTTGTTGCGCTGACATTCTCCTATCATGATATTCTCATGAGTGATCTTTTTGGGACAAGTAGCATTTTCCTTCAAAAAATATAATATGTATTGTTTTTTTACCAACAAACAGAATATGCATTTGTTAACAAGGCCGTAGAGAGCTTAATGACACAAACTCCAAATTAGCAAACTGGTTGTATAACAGAAGATCATTGGAGAAACAGTGAAATACTTTGCTAAATAAATGGAGGAAAATAATTGAGATATACCGTGTGTCTAAGCATTAAACGAACCCGGAGGCCACTCCGCCAATTTCTCTCATCATTTAGTTCAGCGACCTGCCATTATTTCTCAATCTTATCACCATATGGCCGAAAGTATCAACTAAGATGAAAAGTAACCTGAATTACGCTGTTACTCAGAAAAGGCGCTGTTACTCACCGCTCTCTCAGCCAGCTCGACAGATTCATATTCAACAAATGCATGCAACTGGAACAAAAAGTTACATTAGATCAATTACGTTACTTTATCTTTAGTCTTTATTGATACTCAAAAAGAGAAGAGAGGCAACTTGCATGCTTAACCAGTATAAATTAATCTCCATTAAATTGCTAACAACATAAAATGGTAGAATGCAAGTTGCAACACAGGTGGACATGTCTATACTGCATATCATAAGACTACCAGTTGAAATAAGAGCGAGCCTAAAATCTCAGAAAATGAATTATTGAGACTAGGAATTGAGAGCATATATTTACATTGAGATGGTCAAAGCAGCAAATTGGGCCTGAAATATATTACTATTATTTGTAGGCAAGCTCTTTGGATCAGATCTGAAATACCATTAACAGCCCCAAGGCGATATCATCTATGGAGTTAAGGCAGTGTTAGAACATAGCTTGATATTAAGCTAGAATGTCTTAGTTTATCACATAGGGTCAGTTTCCCCATTATGTTTTGTTTCCTAATATATCTACTATTTAGGATTATGAGTCTCATATCCCAGTAAAAAGGAGTTTGTGTTTAGTCTTATGAATCAAGTTAGTATCAAATCATTATCAATCATATTTCACCATAATTATACTTATTATTTTTCCTCGTTTCTCTAAAACAAATAACTTCCCCACCTAGTGGGATAAGACTTAGTTGTTGTTGTTGTTGTTGTATCTAAAACTCATAACTTCAACATCGCATCAGAGTAGTGTCAACCATCGTGACCTGTTTCGTTACTATTTAATTGGCCGATTCCGTTAAGTATGAAGGAACTCTAATAATCTGTTAAACCTTAAGAATTACTAAGAACCGAAACTGAATGTGACAGTTTCTATCCTGTCAATTACTAATTATTAGCAATTACTGTTTTAATATTAACAATTAATAGCAGTTATTAACTAGTTATTTGTTAATGCCGGTGTTTTATTCCATACAAGCTTAAAACTAAGTAAATTTTAGCTTGAGGTTTGAATATGACAAAATATTGTTTAAAAAATAGCTTGATATTAAGCTAAATTATCTTAGTTTATCTTATAGAATTGATTTTTTATCAGAGTATCTCTTCAGATTACTTTCTATATTATGTAGTTATTATTATGATTTGTTTTCCGAGTTTCCTAGTATCCCTATAACTAGGGTTTAGTGTTTAGTCTTTTGTATCAAGTTAGCATCAAATAGTTATCAATCATAGCTAACTATTATCATATTTCTTTTTACTATTCTTCTTATATCTAAAACCCATAGCAACAGACAACAATAAGATCTCTTCTCCATGATTCAAACAAAAAACTCAAGCACACTTAAATAGCTGTCCAATAAAAAGCCTCATAGAATATCACGTAAAGCTTGGAAACCATCCCATGGAGTTCAAATAAATGTCAATTTCATAACCAGGACAGAATTCCTGTATACATTGGATAAAGTCTTATCTACACGCAGAAAAAGTTAAGGAAAAACAAAAAACAGATAATTATAAGTCTAAAGTGGAATATATAGAACACGAGTTCATGCATGCACAAATACATACCTTGTTATATAAAGGTATGCCGTCAATTTTTCCTAATCTTGAAGCAGAAGAAGTCCCATTATTGGAGATTTGAGGTGGACAGGTACGGATAGTCTTCACACTGACACATAAAATATAAGATGATTATAATTCAAAGTTTTGCTGAGAGTAGTAGTGTCTTTAGATTCACAGTGAATAGCTTTGATTTTGCTTCTATCAAGTCAAATGTGATACATCTAGATGTTCCCTTAGTTTGAATCAAAATTGGTTTTGCCCCCATACATTAGCTTATAAAATAAAAACATCTAAACATGAATAACATTACAAACTCAATTTTAAGATCAATTTTATAAAATTAAGTACATACGTTTTCATGGAAGATATGAAAATACCATGCTGCATTTCAATACCATGTGTATCAAACGGTCACCCGAACATACTAAAAACTAAAGACAAGAAGTTTGACGAAAAGCATCAAGAATACCTTCCAACAGAAGAAAAAAGCTTCAAAAGATTCTGATGGCAATGATCCTCAGGTAGATTTTCAGCTATAACAATGCGAGACTGACAAAAAAATGTAAGATGAAAGAGGGAGTAACCATCCTGAATAAAATATTTGAAAATACAAGCCATGAAACCCATGAAATGCGAGTTAGAAGTAAGTAATTACTTGTAGCTCTTGAATATCAGACTCTGTTAGGGAATAGTGGCGTTTGATTTTCTTTCCATCTTCACTAACTAGCTGGAGAATTAAGCGATGATGTAAATAAAAAAGAAGTGAGAGGAATAAATGATGAAAAGATGGGAGTAGAGAAAGTTACAAGTTTTGACGAGTTCTTCAAAACATTAGCAAGTTGAGAGTGGGTGGTTATGAGGGACTTAATCTTCTTGAAAGATGCAACAACAGATATTGGCACTGTATGTATAAATTTAGAAAAGCATTAGAAAAGACATACAGATTCCCTTAGAAAGGAGGGAGGGAGACGAGAATATTATCTTACCAAAGCCTTCTGGGTCTTTGTTGATGAACCTGATCAAATGATCGGTAGTAGCTAAGTTTAAATCACTAAAATAATACTCCACCTACAATTATTTACAAAGATATGATAAACAGAAACATAAACTCAGAATGAAGGATCAAATTCTCCTTAAGAATGCTTAATACCTGATTGAGAATTTTCTGATCAGCTTCGTTGGTTTTGGAAGAAGGCTGGGGGTGATGATGGCGGACAGATGGGGGTGGCGGCGGCGAGAAAACTACTAGTCTGGGGTGCTGCAGCAAATCGGTCCGTGGAGTGGGAACAAACGCAGGTGCCTTAGCGTTCCGCGGAGTGGGCACAAACGCAGGTGCCTGAGCGTTGAGGCGGCTCTTAGAAAGAGATGGATCTGGCGTACTAGTGGTAGTAGTCGAATCTGTGAATGACTCGTGAGCCATTTTCTTTATTGATTACTCGGCGGGACCAAGATCGTTAATCGGGGATTAAACCTCAAACTCAAACTATCGTGGAATCGATTCATTCATTCATTCCTGACTTTTAATACACCAAGATGGACGCGCGGGCCACAAACACTACGTTGGCCCATCCACCTCTCGCCTTTTATATATATATAATAGTAAAAATAAAGTAATAAATAATAAAAAATTAAAACACAAACCCTAAAACTAAAAAGATAGGTTTGACTCTCTTTAGGAAAATATTTCCAGTAGAGTCGTCAGCTGTCGCGAAAAATATATTCGAGTTCATCGCATACTCGAATATAACATAGTCGCCACCAAAGTTTTAATTGAAGGAAAACATCGATAAACCAACAAAACATGGTCATCGCAAACCAGTTTAGGGTTCATAATCGGTTATATAAGGAGAAGGTGTTAGACACCTCTCAAATCTATTGTACTCAACGGGAACTTTCTAATAGTTTAGGGTTAAGTTGTTTGTTTAAAGGTATGTTTGTCTAACTACTCGTTTCTTACTTGTGTGCTTTCTGTATTTTATTTCCTACCTATTCACATTGTGTAATAAAAAGTCACAGTCTTCGTAGTTCGACTATTTTTTTGGTTAGTTGATTTTAGAGAACAATGTTAGGTAGCATTTTAGCTGGTAAACATTGGCTTGTTGCTAGTACGATAGAGGCGCTAGTTTGTTTTGCGTTAAACAACACAACAATTCTTTTATGAAAAAGTTTTTTTTGAATTAAGTTAGTGCTCGGGAAAAAAGGTTAATTTGATGAATTTTAATTATTTTGAAAAAAAAGTGTTTTGGTCTTTTATCTGTAAAATTGATGTTAATGATTTAAGTACAGGTTGTGAATTATCTGCAAGTTAGTATATTTACAAACGGTACGAACTTTATTAATCAAGGATATAACCCTAATAAATATGTATAGTCTAAATTAATTTTCTTAGTGAAATAAAAGTCTACTCTTTAGATTTTTGTATTTGGTTAATGATAAAATAAAGACAAAATTTTAGTCTCTTACCTATACTCTTGGGTTTAGATTGGTCCATTAATTTTTTTCGTGTCATATTAACATTGTCATGTTTGTCCTTCCGTTAGTGGACGTTAGTCAAAGTCAAAAAATAGCTTTCAGGTGGCATGTAACGTGATGACGTGGATATAACACCTTACACATTGTTTAAGTCTCTTGATAAGATTCATCATATTCTCTTTTTTTTCCCTACAATTCTGAAACACAAACCATTATTTCATCTTTTCCATCAACAACACCTTGATCATAAACAAACACATTGTTTCATTCACCGCCACACTACTCAGATTCTCACAGCCAGGGCCGTCTTTGAGGGCGTGCAAGGAGACCTACAGCACAGGGCCTCACACTTTTTCATGTTTAAGTTATGGAAAAAAGGCCTCAGATTATATATTTCACTGCTAATTTACGCTAAAATAGGGCCCTTTAAAAAAATTCTCGATTCAATTGAAGATAACTTCAACTTCTTACACAGGACCTCTTCAAAGTTTGAGACGGCTCTGCTCACAGCCACTAATAATTACACTCTTCAACACATCTTTAATCTCCAAATATCCATCATCATGCATCACTCCAACGAATCTGACCGTAAAATCTAACGACTCCGTACAAAAAGAACCGCAGCTGGCGGCGGTGCGCCTTGGTGAAATTGCTTCTAGAGTTGTGAACCTTGGTGAAATTGAAGTTGAGGAGAGGAGGTAGTGCAACACCAGCATCTGGTGGGTGTGTTGGTTGGGCAAGGGTAACAAGATATTCCATTAGGGAAGAAATATTGGTGAATTAAAAAGTAGCTACATATATCACTACCAAACACTTTTAAACATACACACATTTAAAAGACACACAACCATATAACAATTTTAAAAAACACACAACAACCATATATCACTTTTAAAACATATATGGTGTATGGTGTATGCACACTTGAATGCTTGGAATCACTCTTTGCAAGCTAGCATTTTCCAGGCCCGGCCCTAGGGGTAGGCAAACAAGGCCTTTGCCTAGGGCCTCAACTTTTTCTTACCTATACTAATGGAAATGTGTTCTTTTATACACTGAATCAATACTTTTTTTTTATCTGATGCACTTTTCAATGCGTCGTGTGAAACTATCAATGTGTTTATGTGCAACAATTATTGAGCTTTATTATACTTTGTGTCTTCAAAATACAAGTAAGAACAACAATTTAACGTTATTATTTGTGATTAAATTATTTTAATTGATAATAATGATTATGGTATCACGTGAATTTTTATTTTGAAGTAGATGTTTAATTTTTTAATTATATTAATTCTTCAACAATGTTATATTGGTCAGAGTAACTTTATATGAAATAATATCTTAACAATTAAGTTGTATTTTATTTTATTTTTACATTTTAGCCTTAATTTATAATCTTTTATTTTATTTATTTATTTGTATACTTGGAATTTATTTTAATTTAAAAGTAATATCAACTAGAATATTTAAACAAGTTAAGCTAAAACTTAAAAATTTGTTTAAAAATTAAAATTTTATGATCCCACAATAAAATCAAATAAATTAATTTTAAAATAATTTAATAAATAATTTTTTTAGAACAGAATATAAGTTTGAATAAAATAATAATAATTTTATAAAATATCTTTTAAAAATCTATTTTTTAAATTCGCCTTAGGCCTCGACATGGTTTAGGCCGGCCCTGACATTTTCAATTCCATGTAAGCTACCATATCCAACTTTGTGCAAGCTATCATATCCAATTTCATACAAGCTATCATCTCCTTGCAAGCTACATTCCACATGCTCAATCTTTCAATATAAAAAAGTCTTATTTTTATAAGATATGTTTCTACCATATTAAATTCATACTAGTATCATCCTCAAATTAATATCAAATTCATGCTAGCAACATACTCAAATTATTATCAAATTCATGCTAGCAGCATACTAACACAAGTTCCAACAAGTTTCAACAAAAGCCGCACACTCTAATAAAAATATGTAAACTAACAAAGCATATTATTTGTGGTTTAAACTAACAAAGCATATTACAGAAATACATTTTTGGACCCAATACAAAGATATCCAGATCAATTTTTAATAAATTAAAAATGTCTTAGCAATTTAAACTAGCGAATGCATGAAAAAATTGCGGTATGTTGGAATTTTAGAACAGTTGTGAACAAATTCGATTTTAAAAATAGAAGAAGTAAAGAAAACAAAAAATGGTTTGGCGAATCATTATTGAAGTGTTAACATTTCCAAAAGAAGAAACATTTGTTAAAAAAGTATAGTACTCCGTTTTATTTTGGAAGTGCTGGCTAAGGTGGAGAGGTTGAATATGTCCCTAAATTCGGAAGTATCAGCTTCCAGCAGCTCTGGCAGAGATTGGTTCTTCCCCTCGCCGTCTTTCTCCGCCTCTTCACAACAACACGCCCGACGATTATACTCTAAATCAAAGCCCCACCCAAGCCCTACTCCCACCTCCCAAGGCATTCGCCGTCGCCGCATTAAGTTCCCTCGGACTAACGATAAACCTCAGATTGCCGATGATGCAAAAAAGATTTCTGTCAAGAATAATCTTATCTTCCTCCCGCAGTTTCGTTTCCAGTTTGCCCTAGCGGTAGGTTAGGTTAGGTTAGGTTGCTCTCCCTCTCTCTCTCTCCCTCTCCCTCTATGTTACTGTTTCTTATGCTCTTTGTGTTGCTGCAGATTTTGACTGTTGCGTTTTTCTTGCTTCTTCTGCTTCTCCGAAATTCACACCTACAAGGCCAACTAAATAAGTTGCAGGTAACTAACTCCAATTCACTACTATCTTTCAACCTTCTTCCTAAAGGAATTAACCAACCTCTATTTTTTCTTTCAAGGATGAGATTCTTGGACTTACTCTCAGATTACACGCTTGCCATAACTTGGACACCTTCAACGTTACTAGCTTCACAACCCAACCTGCTTCACCTGAAAACTTGAGGAGAAACCTTTCTCTTACTTTCTCCTTCACACTTTTACTTATCCCTCTCATCATTTTTAAGTATGTAGACTATGTATCTAAATCAAGATGTGCCGACAATATATCAGAACAAGTTTCTCTAAACAAGCAAATTGCCTACCGGGTTGACGTCTTTCTATCAGTTTACCCATATGCTAAACCCCTTGTCTTGTTATTTGCAACACTTTTACTTATCTTTATTGGAGGCTTGGCCCTTTTTGGTGTAACTTCTGATGATTTACTGCATTGCCTCTGGCTCTCTTGGACTTATGTGGCTGACTCTGGCAATCATGCCAACTCAGAAGGAGTTGGTCCAAGGTTAGTTGCTGTTTCAATTAGCTTTGGAGGGATGCTTATATTTGCAATGATGCTTGGACTTGTGTCGGATGGAATTTCTGAGAAGTTTGATTCACTGAGGAAAGGAAAAAGTGAAGTGGTTGAGCAAAATCATACTTTGATTCTTGGTTGGAGTGATAAATTGGTATGATTCTGGTCTCATCACATGACACCATCTATTTATTGCTTATCTTGTAGTTGTAGACATCCCCATCAAATTTTCAACCACTGATAATGCGATTGAACGTGCAGGGTTCATTGCTAAATCAACTTTCCATAGCCAACGAGAGTCTGGGTGGAGGAACTGTTGCAGTGATGGCTGAGCGAGACAAGGAAGAAATGGAGCTTGACATTGCAAAAATGGAGTTTGACTTCAAAGGAACATCTGTCATATGCAGAAGTGGCAGTCCCTTGATTTTGGCTGACCTGAGAAAGGTGCAGTTTTCATTGGAATCCTGTTTAGGTGTATGCTGCTATAATATAATATGATAAATCTACTGTTAACCTATATATTAATTGATTTTCACAACAAGTTCATAATTGCATGTATGGATATATATTTCCACATTATGTCGGGGTTTGCAAGGAATTACAAGGAGGAGGAACATTCCACATTTGCTTAAGAGAGTCTGTTTGGTTTATTCTATTATGTTTGAAATGATTAGACATGATTTATTGTTGGGTAAAAGTTTAGTAGATCCTTGAGCTATTAATGAAATGAAAACAAGGGAATAAAGTTGTAACAGCAATGCTCAATATTTTCCCCTACAGTCCTTTTATGCTTACTTGTTTGTCTTTTTTTTTTTTGTTGCTTTTAGAGCCCCGACTAGCTGAACTAGTATGCCAGTTCTATATTTTAAAATGATTGGTTTGATTGGAGTTGCCAAAACTGAACTAATTAAACTTGCTATCGGTCGGATGCCAAATTGTTCTGTTGCTGATGTGAAAACTCACACAAATTGCAGTTTTGAAAAAAATAATGAATTTAGAGTTTTCTCTGCTGTACAATCTGTTCATAAATCATTCTCACATCACTTTGATCAGTTACTTGTATAAACATTTTTCTTAGTGATGTATTATTTTTCGGTGTCTGTTACAGTATCATTATGGCATTACTGTCCCCTTCTGATGAAAGATTTTCTTAACTTCTATTTCATCAGTAATCTTTTTAAGCCTGTTAATTTGTTTCGTCACACTATGTGATATACAGGTTTCTGTTTCAAAGGCACGCTCCATAATTGTCCTTGCTGAAGATGGGAATGCTGATCAGGTCTGGTTGAGTGATGATGTGTTCCAAGTTTAACATAACCTGGGTGCATGGCCGTTAACTTGTTTTTTTGTTTGGTATAGAGTGATGCCCGGGCTCTGAGAACAGTCTTAAGTCTGACTGGAGTCAAAGAAGGATTACGAGGGCACATAGTAGTTGAACTTAGTGATTTGGACAATGAGGTCCTTGTTAAACTTGTGGGCGGTGATCTTGTTGAAACTGTCGTAGCTCATGATGTCATTGGTCGCTTGATGATTCAATGTGCTCGGCAGCCTGGACTTGCACAGGTCAAAATCTATTATCTCTTTTTGATATAAATTTAGCTGCATAGTTCATGATGTTAGTAAAGTACTTGACAATTTTTTTTCAAGTTAATAGTTAATAACAATTTACTTGGATAATGTATAGGGTTGTCTTTGTGCTGTCCTGGTAGCGTTTTGTCCTTGGTCTCTTACGGTATTGGATGGAGGGTTTTAGGGGATTTTAGTGGGAAGAGCTTTGTAGGGATATAAGTCTATATTCTGGTATATATTTGATATTTTCTAAAAAATGAATGAGTAGCATGATACACGATCACATGACTTTCAAGTTTTAGTCTGTACTTGAGATTAAAAATAAATAGAAAAAAATAACATGATACACGATCTTATAACATTTCAGTCACATTGCATTTTTTTTAGAACATTTTATAGTTTTGTCAATTTAAAAAATAACATTAAGTCTCCTCCTCCATCCAAACATACTATTCTTTTCTGTCACAGTTTTCAAAAGTGATTGGAGACTTCTATTGTGTTGGCCCTGTTCATTTCCTTACAGTTTTCCTCCTCTTTTGTAATCTTCTCTTTTCCTTATAATAAAAAACTGACACCATTCTTTGGCAGATTTGGGAAGATATACTTGGTTTTGAGAATTGTGAATTCTACATCAAAAGATGGCCGCAATTGGATGGCATGCAGTTTGAGGATGTATTAATCAGCTTTCCTGCTGCAATTCCATGTGGAATCAAAGTTGCATCATATGGTGGTAAAATCATTTTGAACCCTGATGACTCCTATGTTATGCAAGAAGGAGATGAAGTTCTGGTGATTGCAGAAGACGATGATACCTATGCCCCGGCATCCTTTCCTACGGTGCTTGTCACATAATTGATGTTGTTCTGGTTTTTCCCATACTGTTATTTGTTAATGACAAATGCTAATCTAAAATGAAGTTTACTTGAGCTAATTTGGAATGCAACAAGAACTTATGAATCTGTTGGAATAAAAGCGTAGAAAAAAGGGGACTGAGATAGTTAGGATTTTCTAGGTAGTTAGATGAGAGTGAACTAGGTAAATAGGGGAAAAGGTAGAAGGGATTAATACAGAAAATTAAATAGTTTGTGTGAAAGGGGGAATCCTTTGTGAAGGAGAAACTGTTGGGAGAAAACTCTTTCCCATTTTATGTTTAGATTTCATTCAGGAGAAATTTGTTGTTATTATCTTTAGTTATACTCTTCAACTCTGATTTGTGGACGTGTCACAAAGTCTGTCTATCCAAATCTTTATAGGGGGAATCTAGCGTTATTGAATTTAAGTTGCTACTTGGTTGTGTAACGAAGGAAGGTGGATACTTCACATTTGACATCAAGGAGACTGCTTCTTATGCAGATTAAGGAAGATCTTATATGGGCTCAAGAAATCTCCTTGTGCATGGTATTGGAAGTTCATTCAGACTATGATTAAAGATGACTATGTGTTCTATATAAAGGCATTCTAAGGAAAGAAAACTGCTTCTTCTAGTCTATGTGAATGATATAATTATTGCAGGTGATGATGACAAAGTTGAAAACGTGTCTTACATGTCCTACACGTGCTGCATGTCCAAGGTGAAGAAGAGTGTTGACAATATTGAAGTGCTTAAGAAGATGTTGAAGCAACTAACGAGGATGCACATACTCAATTGTAGTGAAGGAATGAATAGGCACCACCCGCTGGCATCAAGAGGAGTATTGAAAGGATGGGAGAGATCATACAAGTGTTGGGTCTAGAGATGAAGAAATAGTTACAATCCAAGATCTCTCAATCTTCCCATTGGCTCTAGTTTAGCTCGGTGCTAGCTAAGGGGCATCAATGAAAGTTTAAGGAGGTCCAATGTTTCCGAAGACTAACATAACCGCTAACTTTAAAACATTTGTCTATAAAAAAAATGTTCACCTAGGACTTCAATTGATTCCCAAGTTGAAGTCCCATTTTTGTGATAATGTGTGAGCAGCTATGGTCTATAACTTTTCTGGTTTCAACCGTCTAGGCAAGGTTGCATTTGAAAGAGGTTGTATTAGCCTATTAGGATAGAAGGGTAGGATAAATGAGTTAAAGTAATTAAGATTAGTTATGGTAGTTGTTTAGGGGATACCCATTAAGATAAAGGGTATTGTGGGCACATGTTAAGTAGTCCAAAAGTAGAAGTTTGTATTGAAAAAACAATTTATAAACTTCTAAGAAATTGAATGCATAACTTTTAAGAGAATATATATAGTTCATTAACTTGTGTCCATTTTCCTATGATAAATAGAAAAAATAGTAGAAAGGATTCATTCAGGAGATTATAAAGTTTATGTGAAAGGGGAAACTCTTCAGCATAATTCTCTCATTTTCCGTTTAGATTTTGCTTAGTAATAACAAATTAGTCATTATTGTTATTATTGAGCAAAATCTAAACAATATCAAGAGCCTCGTTTTTTAACCACATTTCTTAACATGGCATCAAGAGGCTCGTTTAAGATCCTGTGGACAACCTGTTATCAGGTTTCCGCTATCGAGCCACCCACCATTTATTTCCGCACTCCAGATGTCCAATCCTGAGCGTGAGGGAGTGTGTTAAGAGTTCCACATCGCACAATATATGACCTGAACTTGTCCTTATAAGTGGAGGCAACCCTCACCCTTCAAGCTGGTTTTGTGGGGTTGAAAAAACTAGATAGTGGCCTAATCTACTCTCCGTATTTCTCCTCCCAAGTCAACATTGTAGATTTTCTAACTAAGGGGCTGGTCAACAACAATTTTGAAATGATTGTTTCCAAACTGGAAATGATAGTTATATGCTCACTAACTTGAGTGGGAGTTTTGTACATCGTGTATATTTGTAATTATTAATAATAATTGTATTAAGGCTACTAGCTACGCTCAATAGGTTGAGAATAGTCTATTTAAACATACTAGTGCATCTACTTTATTCATAACTTGAAATATATCAGTTTTTTTCTACATATATGATTTTCTATTGTAGATTTTAAGCAAAGAAAAATTGATAAACTAAGTAAAACAAATTTGTTTATAAAGGTCTACTAATGATTACTTTTACATACTGAAATAGTTGTAAAGCCAGAGAAATCAATCATTTTTTAATGAGGATGGAGGAGGCAGATTGAATGATATGGTTTCTTTTCCCCTTTCCCTGTTGGTTTCAGGTATGGAGGGGAAGCTTACCCAAGGATTTTGTTTATCCAAAGTCTCCAGAGAGAATACTTCTTTGCGGTTGGAGGCGTGATATGGAGGACATGATCATGGTAATGCTATTAGAAATCTCTTGCTATGGTCTCTGGCTTTTTTATTTTATTTTATTTTTTATGTTTTTAAATGCCATTGCTTGTAACTAGATTTGTTATTATTCTTGCCTTATCTTTAGGTTTCCTAGTTAACTTAAGAGATATTTGATTTGAACCCAAAATTATAAGATCATGAGAGGATCAAATCTGTTAGTTTATGTCTCTCATGTATATAATATATAAATAAATGCTTGTATAATCCATGTTATTTAGGTGAGAAATATTTAGATCAAATTTATGTTGGTTGGTATCTAGAGCATAGTTTGAAAGAAAAATCATAGTTCTTAGAATTTGGGCTGAGTCTGACTCATCCCTACAAAACCAGCTTGTGAGGTGGTGATTGTCCCCACTTAAAAAAGTGGTGATTGTCCCCACTTTTTTAAATGTCATTGCTTGTAACTAGATTTGTTATTATTCTTGCCTTATCTTTTTAGCTTTCCTAGTTAACTTAAGAGATATTTGATTTGAACCAAAATTATAAGATCATGAGAGGATCAAATCTGTTAGTTTATGTCTCTCATGTATATAATATATAGATAAATGCTTGTATAATCCATGTTATTTAGGTGAGAAATATTTAGATCAAATTTATGTTGGTTGGTATCTAGAGCATAGTTTGAAAGAAAAATCATAGTTCTTAGAATTTGGGCTGAGTCTGACTCATCCCTACAAAACCAGCTTGTGAGGTGGTGATTGTCCCCACTTATAAACATATGTTCATGTCACATATTGTCCGATGTGGGACTCTTAACACACTCTCTCGTTCTCAACACTATTGGGCTTGGTGCGTGGATATAAATGGTAGGTGGCCCCGATAGCGGAAACCTGATAGTTTGAAAGAAAAATGCTTGAAAGAAATATTTAGATAAATGCTTGTATAATCCATGTTATTTAGGTGAGAAATATTTAGATCAAATTTATGTTGGTTGGTATCTAGAGCATAGTTTGAAAGAAAAATCATAGTTCTTAGAATTTGGGCTGAGTCTGACTCATCCCTACAAAACCAGCTTGTGAGGTGGTGATTGTCCCCACTTATAAACATATGTTCATGTCACATATTGTCCGATGTGGGACTCTTAACACACTCCCTCGTTCTCAACACTATTGGGCTTGGTGCGTGGATATAAATGGTAGGTGGCCCCGATAGCGGAAACCTGATAGTAGATGACCCAACGGATCTTGAATTGGGCCATGATACCATTTTATAATTATAGTTTGACCTAACACAATCTTACAAACTGGTTTGTATGGTGGGGATTGTCCCCACTTATAAACATATGTTCAAGCTACATATTGTCCAATGTGGAACTCTTAACAAAGAGTCTTGTGGGCTTAGCGCCGCCAAATGGGCTAACCCCAGTTTTAGTTTTGGTATATGTTATCGAAGGAGGAAACCATAATCTGGTCCGGAGGCTGTCAGCCAGGTGGTCGTTTGAGGATTGTCACCGGATTCCGTCTCATGCAGCACAATGCGCAACTTGTTTGTCTATGTTCGGCAGAACATAGGGCCCACGTGCCACCCTCTGACCACTGTTTCACCGTGCCGCCAGTCACATTTGGTTTTTTTGTTGACAACTTGAACCTGATTTTCTGTTTCTTGATAACCGATGGTTGATTTTTTCTCTCGGTTGCCCTTTTGCGGCAACACTGTTTAAGGTTAGTACTAGTTATAATTTGAAGGTTGCCCAACAAGCTTCCACTATGGCCTTTCTTGCCCATTTTGCCAATTCTACTGATTACCTATATCTGATCGTGTAATCTTGGTACACCTTGAAGAAAATTCCACTGCATTTTCTCATGAAAATCCAATTCTTGGTTATTTCAATTTCCCCTTTTTCAAGTTTAGTTTTCATTTGAGTAAATCAAATTTCTCCTTTCCAGTTCCAGTCTTCCACATTTTTCTTGGTTCGATTTTCTGGCAAACATTTTTTTAACATTGCATCTCTTGTCTATTCAGATATATTTCTTCTTCAGTTTTAGTTTTCTGATTTGTTCTTCTTTTTCTGTCTAATCAATCATTCCTCCTTCAATTTCTTGTTACCACACTCTCTTGTATCCCTTGCATGTTGTGCCTCTTTGTGTGTTAGAACTCTTTATGTTTTGTTTAGATCGTTCTCCTGGTTGTGGTAAATTAGCTGCACTAGTTGTTAAGTGTGTGTTTTTAGGGCATTTCCATAGTCCCATTGGAGAAGTGGATCGATGGAAGGCTCTCCTAGTGTCAAAAAGGTATACTGAGGCCTATGGTCAGGATTAGGGTGGTACATTCTTACTCGTTGCGAAGATGGCCTTTATTCGCCTCTTTATAGCTATGGCTACCATGTAACACTACTCCTTATTTGAGTTGGATATCAATAATGCCTTGTTGCATTGTGATTGGAAGTGGAGATTTATATGGAGCAACCTCCTGGAAGTCGTACCTATACTTTTCCAATTTTGTTTTGCACGATTGTATGGTTATGATTTGACAGTGAATGCTATGATATGGAAATTAAGTTTGCATAACAAAGTAGGACAATCATCTACAATATTACATTTGTAGCAATTGTACTATATTTTTGACAATTAGTAATGAAGTTACTTAAAAAGTTATTTTATCTTTATGAGTCTAAAATTTAATTACCAAATCTAAAGTATAACTTTGCAATAGTAGCAATGTTACAAAAAATTATTTTACATATTTTTTTGGGTCAGTTCAGGTTGTCTCAAATAAATCTGTCTTGATTAGACCTGTAAATCATTGGGTGCGTTTGGGTTAGGGGTGTGTTAGGGTTTTTAAAATGGCCCAATCAAAATTTTAGACAGGGTTAGGGTTGGTGATAATCTGTTTTGCCGCTTTCCTTGGTCACCCCTACCTGAAACAATCATCCCGCCCATGGTTTAGTTGAATCAGAAAAGTTCTGCAGTCAATTGGGATGACCCGATCCTAGTCAGATCTTTCTGAAATGCTTCTCACCAAATAAATATATCCATCTTGTGGTTTATGTTGATGACATTGTGATTACATGTGATGACTATGAGGGTATCAAGGCATCGAAGCAACACTTATTTCATAACTTTCAAACCAATGATTTGGGTCCTCTACGTTGCTTTCTTGTTATTGAAGTAACTTTATCAATGTCAGGAATTGCTATATCTCATAAGAAATATGCACTTGATATTTTTAAGTAGTTTGGTAAAATTCCTCCCTGGTCAGGGGAAGCCCTATCCTGGTCCATGTAGATATCCAAGAGTAGCAAGAAAATTAAATTATATCACCCTAATCGGACCCGACATTTTTTTTAATAAGTCAGTTCCCTAACTCTCCTCGTGACAGTCCCTGGAATGCTGTTGTACGAATTCTTAAGCACATTAAGAGGTTACATGAGAATTTTACATTTAATCAAATGATTGAATTGAATGACATATTGGGTCATAACTCATAAGTTATCTTTTGTTGAGGTAATATGTAAATTTTTAGATAAAAGATTGTGCATATGTATATTCAGCAAGATTTTTAGTTCCGTGGCAAAATCTAGTCCTCCCTTCGTCCCCACAGCAGTTTATTTGCTCTGTGGATACTAATACCTTTTTTGGCATGTCCTGTAGGTTTTGGATGCATCTCTAGCACATGGGTCAGAGCTCTGGATGTTCAATGATGTTCTAGAAAAGGAGAGGGAAAAGAAGTTAACCGATGGTGGCCTTGATATTAATCGGTTGGAAAACATTACACTAGTTAATCGTGAGGGGAATGCTGTTATACGTCGTCACTTGGAAAGCCTTCCGTTGGAATCATTTGATTCAGTAAGTGACCATTATCAGTTTGTCCTCTTTACTTGTATTACTAGATTTCCATTCTTCGTCATACATAATGTAATGGAACCACCTATGGCGTCTGCTATATTATTTACTGTATTGTTCTTTCAGCAATAATATATTATACTGACTAGTTGGTTGCAAGTTGGGGATAAAATTACAATTAAATTATGATCTGGTGAAGTATTTAGGACTTATCTTTAGCAATTATAATGTCTGCAAGTTGATGATGATGGAAATTCTTCTTTTTTGCAGATATTGATTTTGGCAGATGAATCAGTTGAAGATTCAGCCATTCAAGCTGACTCTAGATCTCTTGCCACTCTACTTTTAATCCGTGACATACAAGTGAGTTACCAATCTACAAAATTTGAGCTTCGATTTGATATGATGGCTCATTATTCTGCTGTCCTATAAACATAGTCATGCACATAACATAGCATCTGATATCAATTATGAATGAGGATGTTTTTTCAGAAGTCCATTGGTGATTCTCTATAGTTTCATCTTTGCGCTTTTGGCAATTCTGCTTGTATGCAAATGCTGGCTACACAATAGATGCATGTATTGTACTGAAATCTCATGGTGTGGAAGCCAATACACATTGCATGATTTCATAACCCTTTGTTTATTTACAATTAGATGATATTGTCACGTGAATATTATGAGGGCAGTATATTCTTGATGGATTTCTTTAGGTTTTTCCTTTATTTTAAGCCTTATTATTAGTCATTCTAGTTTTCTCCAAAAGTTTCTTAGTTGTATAAATGATTTCTTTCCTGTGATATTCAATTTTCGTCTTTTCATGTTATACTGTTTCAGAAGCTTTGATGTTTGGATTTCAGGCTAGGCGTCTTCCTTATGTAGCTATGGTCAGTCAAACTCATGGAGGAAGCTTTTCAAAAGGCTCATGGATTGGAGAAATGAAGCAGGCTTCCGATAAAACAGTTATAATTAGTGAAATTTTGGATCCTAGGACAAAAAACCTTTTGTCCATGTCAAAAATTAGTGATTATGTTTTATCAAATGAACTTGTCAGCATGGCTTTGGCGATGGTTTCAGAAGATCGGCAGATAAATGACGTATTGGAGGAGCTCTTTGCGGAGCAGGTACTGCTCTGCTCTTTTAAATAAACCGAAGGGACGGGCATCACATGTTTTGCAATTGCATGCATCACATCTAACTAAACGGTTCTTACAGTTTCAAGTATCCTGCAGGAGAATTAAATAATCAATTATAACTAAACGGTTCTTTTCATTTCATGCTTCATACTGATGAATTTCGTTCTGAGTTTTTGTCAGGGAAATGAAATGCATATACGACAAGCAGATCTTTACCTCCATGAAGGAGAGAAATTGAGTTTCTATGAAATAATGTTACGAGCTCGACAAAGGAGAGAGATTGTGATTGGATACCGTTTAGCAAATGCAGAAAGGGCAGTTATTAACCCCCCGGCAAAGAGCGACAGGCGGAAGTGGTCGCTGAAGGATGTTTTTGTGGTGATTACTGAAAAGGAATGAGGCATTGCTGGACAAAGCATACAGGGTAAAAATAATTTGTCCCAGTCTACCACAACGGAAAAGTTTGCTTTTAGGATTGATGTCACTTGTAAATAACAAGGTTGTTTGCTAGAAATTGAAAGTTGGTAGATGTTTTTCTTTTGTCTTTTTTAAAACATACCAAAGGCAGGTCTAGCCAAAAGAACAAAAACCAAAAATAAACAAATTGTTTACTACAGTTGAATATGAAAATAAAGGAGACGTATAGACATATTGTAGAAGTTACACAGTAGGTTAGAGAATTTGAAAACGGTTACAAAATACAGGGATCCCTCCATACCACACTTCCACATAATAAGAAGAGAAACCGCTGTTCATATAAATTGAACAATAACTATCACAATTTTCATTGTTTTCGTACATGCGGCAACAACGGTTTCTTTCCCATAGTTAATTGAATTGAAAAGTGAACACAATCACTTTCCATTCTATAATATTTTTAATTTATTCCATTTGATGATTAGTGATCTTTTTTGTTACTGTTAATTTTATTTTTAAAATATTATTTTTGATGTTTGATTATCATGAATGCAGTTAAAGTTTGCAGATTTTTTTAAATAAAATGATGTTTATCATGAGTGCAGTTTACTTTCAAATAGATTTTCTGTTTTTCTTTTTTAGTGTGTTTGTCTATATGGTTTATGTGTTTTTTTAGTGCAATTTATAATGTGTTTGCAAACACTGCTTGGTGGTGGATGGTGTATGAACTATGAAGACATAGTTTTCATCCGGTTTTGTATCCAATTTTTTATTTTGTTAAATTGTTCTAATTAATATAGTGATTTATTTTTATCCAATAAAGCACAATCATTTTTCATTCTCTACAATATATGAAACTAATATATACAAAATCAAAACATGTACGGAAAGAGAGATCGAAGAAGGTGAAAGACAAAATAGAAATGACATGATAATCATTCGGTGTGTGTATTAATTAAATTGAATCATTACGAATATGCTAGACATTATAATTAAAGATAAATTGTTTCTAGAAGCCTCCTAAGCAATGAGGGACGTGGGTTCGAACCCTGCCTCCTACATGCTTTTTTTTCCAAAATTTTCCACCTTTTCTATTTTTCCTTTATTTTAATTAAATCACTTTAATTAATTAACCACTAATTATTTCCTAACCAATTAACTTTTTTAATTAACTTAATTATTTATTTTTAATTAGGATTTAGTTCCATCATTTAATTAGTTAGGTCATTTAAATTATGTAATTAGGTTAATTGATTTTTTTCTTTTTTCTTAACATTAATTTTTTAATTAACTTTTTAGGATTTGATTAGATTTTTTAGATTTAATAATTAAAACTAATTTTCAACTAGAAATTTAATTAGATTCAATTTGATTTAATTTGTACATGATTAATTAATTAGAATTAGGTTTAATTTTCATAATTAATTTAGATCTAGATTTTAATTAACTTATTTTTTCTCCAACCCTAATTTCATCCTCCCTTCTAAAACCTTCATCCACTTCTGGATTCTTCGACTCATTCACTATTTAATTATTCGCATTTTCTATTATGTAATTGCTCAGAGTTTGTAATAGCTTAATTAGGGCCCTGCACATATGAAAACGAAAGCAATCTCCTTTCGTGCCCTAAAAATGGTGTAATGCGTTTTGGGCCTCAAAACTCCTCACTAATGATTCAATCCTTCTCTAAATGACACCAGGAGCTCAAATATGTAATTAGTTTGAATCAAAACACAAGGAAACACAAGTTACGAAAATCAAGAATATGAATAATAATGAGGAATGTGACATATGCATTTAGGTGTTATGGGGCTTAGTTAACGATGCATTCTTATCTTATATTACCTCGAAAGTGAATATGGATGGCTGGTTAACCTTGAATCCCAGATACTCTGAAGCTCTCTATCAGATATACATTCTGGAAGCATGTCCCACATATATTCTAAAACATTTTATCGGATACACATTCTGGAAGCATATCCCCTAGATACTCCGAAGCTCTCTATCAGATATACATTCTGAAAGCATGTCCCTCAGATATTCTGAAACACTCTATCGGATACACATTCTGGAAGCATATCCTCCAGATTCTCCGAAAATCTCTATCAGATTATACATTCTGGAAGCATTGTTAGAACAAGATTTGTTCTGATCAATATTCATAATTTTGATGATAACAAGGATATGAATTTTGTGTGTGATAATGTGATACTCTAATACATTGCAATTTCCCTTTCAGAAAATATATAAAGAGTATGCACAAATCAGCGCTCAGAAGCTTTGACTCAGAAGGTTCAGCATGCAACATCAGAACATGGTCTGGCAAGACATCAGAAGATGGTCAAGGCAGAATCAGAACATGGGTCTATGGAAGCATCAGAAGAACTTGAGTTCAGAAGCAGAAGCACTGAAGTTCTCATGGTATCACGCTCAGAAGCACTTCAAGGTCAAAAGACAAGAAGATGTTATGCACCAAGCTGTTTGACTCTGATGATATTCAAACGTTGTATACACAAACATCAGATCAGAAGAAAGTACAGGTGGCAGGCTACGCTGACTGACAAAAGGAACGTTGGAAGCTATTAAAGGCAACTTCAGTAGACACAGCGTGAACAAGGCTCGAGGTAGTTGACAAAAGCGTGAAACATTAAATGCAATGCTGTACGGAATACGCAAAGCATTAAATGCTCCCAACGATCATCTTCTCAAGTGCCTATAAGTATGAAGTTCTGATGAGAAGCAAGGTTACCAATTCTGAACGAACTTAATCTGAAAAACTTGCTGAAACGTTGTTCAACTCAAAGCTCAGAAACTTCATCTTCATCAAAGCTCACTACATTGCTGTTGTAATATATTAGTGAGATTAAGCTTAAACTTTAAGAGAAATATCACTGTTGTGATTATAGCTTTTCAGAAGCATTGTAAAACTCTTATTTGATTACATTAATTTGTAAGTAACTAGAGTGATCAAGTGTTGATCAGGATACTCTAGGAAGTCTTAGCTTGTGTCTAAGCAGTTGTAATTAGAGTGATCACGTGGTGGTCAGGATACTCTAAGAAAGTCTTAGCTTGTGTCTAAGCATTTGTTCCTAGAGTGATCAGGTTGTGATCAGGATACTCTAGAAGACTTAGTCGTGGGCTAAGTGGAAAACCATTGTAATCTGTTGCGATTAGTGGATTAAATTCTCAGGTGAGGTAAATCACTCCGTGGGGGTGGACTGGAGTAGTTTAGTTAACAACGAACCAGGATAAAAATAACTGTGCAAATTGTTTTTATCGTTCAAGTTTTTAGACTACACTTATTCAAACCCCCCCTTTCTAAGTGTTTTTCTATCCTTCAATTGGCATCAGAGCGCCGGTTCTAAGGTGCAAGCACTTAACCGTGTTTAGAAAAGATTCAGGAAGAGAAAAATGCTTCAGTAAAAGATGGCTGGTGAAATTCCAACAAATCCACCTGCATCTACATCTGGCTCTGTTGAGCAATACAATGGTAACAATGGTTATACTAGACCACCAGTATTTGATGGTGAAAACTTTGAATACTAGAAAGATAAACTGGAAAGTTACTTTCTTGGTCTAGATGGTGAACTATGGGATCTTCTGATGGATGGTTACAAACATCCAGTGAAAGCTAGTGGCGTAAAGCTTACGAGGCAAGAAATAGATGATGATCAGAAGAAGCTTTTCAAGAATCATCATAAATGTAGGACTGTTTTGCTGAATGCTATCTCTCATGCTGAGTATGAGAAGATATCTAACAGGGAAACTGCCTATGATATATATGAGTCATTGAAAATGACCCATGAGGGAAATGCTCAAGTCAAGGAGACTAAAGCTTTTGCTCTAATCCAGAAATATGAAGCCTTCAAGATGGAGGATGATGAAAACATTGAGAAGATGTTCTCAAGATTTCAAACGCTAACTGCTGGATTAAGAGTTCTGGATAAAGGCTACACCAAGGCTGATCATGTAAAGAAGATTATCAGAAGCTTATCCAGAAGATGGGGTCCAATGGTGACTGCATTCAAGATTGCCAAGAATCTGAATGAAGTTTCGTTGGAAGAGCTTATCAGTGCCTTGAGAATCCATGAAATAGAGCTGGATGCAAACGAGCCTCAGAAGAAAGGTAAGTCTATTGCGTTAAAATCAAATGTTAAAAAATGTACTAACGCTTTTCAAGCTAGAGAAGAAGATCCTGAAGAATCAGAATCTGAAGAAGAAGATGAACTGTCCATGATCTCCAGAAGGGTAAACCAACTCTGGAAGAGCAAGCAAAGGAAGTTCAGAGGCTTCAGAAGTTCAAAGAGATTTGAACGAGGAGAATCTTCTGGTGACAGAAGATCTGACAAGAAGAAGGCTGTCTGCTTTGAGTGCAATGAGCCTGGACATTACAAGAACGAGTGTCCAAAACTTCAGAAGGAGAATCCCAAGAAGAAGTTTCATAAGAAGAAAGGTCTTATGGCAACATGGGATGATTCTGAATCAGAATCAGAATCAGACTCTGAAGGAGAGCAAGCAAACTTCGCGCTGATGGCTACAGAAGATGATGGATCAGAATCTACATCAGAATCAGATTCTGAAGAGGTATTTTATGAACTATCTAGAGAAGAATTAGTTTCCAGTTTAACAGAACTTCTGGAACTCAAGGCTCATCTTAGTATCAAATACAAAAAGCTGAAGAAGCAGTTTGAATTTGAAACTAAGAAGCTGGAATTGGAAAATTCTGAACTGAAGGAAAAAGTTTTAAATCTATCCAAAGATAGTGGATCTCCTTCTGAAACAGAAAAATCCATTCCTAGCATGAATCATATTCTGAAAGAATATGACTCGAGCTTCAGAAAGTTCTTATCTAGAAGTATTGGCAGAAGTCATCTTGCTTCTATGACATATGGTGTTTCTGGAAACAGAAGGTTTGGTTTTGGCTATGAGGGTGATACCTCACATAAATTTGAACCTATTGATGATCTGAAGATCACATACAAGCCATTGTATGATCAGTTCAAATATGGCCATGCACATGATATTAGGCTCACTTCACATGCACAGAGCTTTAACACTGTTCACACCAAGAAGCATGTGACACATCCTAAGAAATATCATGCTGACAAACCTAAAGAATATCATGCTGTTCCTCCTGTTAAATATTATGCTAAACCCAAGTTCAATCAGAACTTGAGGAGAACTAACAAGAAAGGACCCAAGAAATTGTGGGTACCTAAGGAGAAGATAATTTCTGTTGCAGATATCCTTGGCGGCAAAGAGGACAAAAAGCAAAATGTCATGGTACCTGGACTCTGGGTGCTCGCGACACATGACGGGAAGAAGGTCTACATTCCAAGACCTGGTGCTTAAACCAGGTGGAGAAGTCAAGTTTGGAGGAGATCAGAAGGGCAAAATCATTGGCTCTGGAACCATAAGTCTTGGTAACTCTCCTTCCATAACTAATGTACTTCTTGTAGAAGGATTAACGCATAACTTATTGTCCATAAGTCAATTAAGTGACAATGGTTATGATATAATCTTCAATCAAAAGTCTTGCAAGGTTGTAAGTCAGAAGGATGGCTCAATCCTATTTACAGGCAAGAGAAAGAACAACATTTATAAGATTGATCTTTCAGATCTTGAGAAGCAGAAGGTGACTTGCCTTATGTCTGTTTCTGAAGAGCAATGGGTCTGGCACAGAAGATTAGGACATGCTAGTTTGAGAAAGATTTCTCAGATTAACAAACTAAATCTGGTCAGAGGACTCCCTAATCTGAAATACAAATCAGATGCTCTTTGTGAAGCATGTCAGAAGGGCAAGTTCTCCAGACCTGCATTCAAGTCTAAGAATGTTGTTTCTTCCTCAAGGCCGTTAGAACTCTTGCACATTGATCTGTTTGGCCCAGTCAAAACAGCATCTGTCAGAGGGAAGAAATATGGATTAGTCATCGTAGATGATTATAGCCGCTGGACATGGGTAAAGTTCTTGAAACACAAGGATGAGTCTCATTCAGTGTTCTTTGAATTCTGCACTCAGATCCAATCTGAGAAGGAGTGCAAGATCATAAAGGTCAGAAGTGATCATGGTGGTGAATTTGAGAACAGATTCTTTGAGGAGTTCTTCAAAGAAAATGGTATTGCCCATGATTTCTCTTGCCCTAGAACTCCACAACAAAATGGAGTTGTAGAGCGAAAGAATAGGACTCTACAAGAAATGGCCAGAACCATGATCAATGAAACCAATATGGCTAAGCACTTCTGGGCAGAAGCAATAAACACTGCGTGTTATATTCAGAATAGAATCTCTATAAGACCTATTCTAAATAAGACTCCTTATGAATTGTGGAAGAACAGAAAGCCCAACATTTCATATTTTCATCCTTTTGGATATGTGTGTTTCATTCTGAATACTAAAGATCATCTTGGTAAGTTTGATTCTAAAGCACAAAAGTGTTTCATTCTTGGATATTCTGAACGCTCTAAAGGCTACAGAGTATACAATACTGAAACATTGATTGTAGAAGAATCAATCAATATCAGGTTTGATGATAAGCTTGGTCTTGAAAAACCAAAGCAGTTTGAGAATTTTGCAGATATAGATATTGATATATCAGAAGCTGTAGAACCAAGAAGCAAAGCTGCAGAAGCCGAAAGTCTCAGAAGCAATGGATCAGAAGATCAAGTTGCTGCATCTTTAGAGAATCTCAGGATTTCTGAAGAACCAACAGTCAGAAGATCACCTAGACTTGCATCAGCTCATTCAGAAGATGTGATCCTTGGAAAGAAAGATGATCCCATCAGAACAAGGGCATTCCTTAAGAACAATGCACAATGTCAATTAGGTCTTGTTTCTTTGATCGAGCCAACTTCTGTTGATCAAGCTCTAGAAGATCCAGACTGGATAATTGCCATGCAAGAAGAACTAAATCAGTTTACAAGGAATGATGTATGGGACTTGGTTCCTAGACCAAAAGGATTTAACATCATCGGCACTAAGTGGGTGTTCAGAAACAAGCTAAGCGAGAAGGGAGAAGTGGTAAGAAACAAAGCCAGACTGGTTGCTCAAGGTTATAGTCAGCAAGAAGGGATTGACTACACAGAAACCTTTGCACCAGTGGCCAGGTTAGAATCTATTCGTCTATTAATTTCTTTTTCCACTCAACATAACATCACTCTTTATCAGATGGATGTCAAGAGTGCCTTCTTAAATGGTTATATAGATGAAGAAGTTTATGTCCATCAACCTCCTGGTTTTGAAGACTCCAAGTCTCCAAATCATGTTTTTAAGTTAAAGAAATCATTATACGGATTTAAGCAAGCTCCTAGAGCTTGGTATGAACGTTTAAGTTCTTTCCTTCTAGAAAATGGTTTCACTAGAGGAAAAGTGGACACTACTCTCTTTTGTAAAACCTTTAAAAAGGATATTTTAATTTGTCAAATATATGTTGATGATATCATCTTTGGAACATCTAATGGTACACTTGGAAAGGAGTTTGCTGAGTCTATGCAGGCTGAATTTGAAATGAGCATGATGGGAGAACTCAAGTATTTCCTTGGGATTCAAATCAACCAAACTTCTGATGGAACCTATGTTCATCAAACGAAGTATGTGAAAGAACTTCTGAAGAAGTTTAATCTTTCTGAAAGCAAAGAAGCCAAAACTCCTATGCATCCAACATGTGTCCTAGGTAAGGACGAGGTAAGTAAGAAGGTAGATCAGAAGTTGTACAGAGGTATGATTGGATCTCTTCTATACCTAACTGCTTCTAGACCTGACATTCTCTTCAGTGTTTGTTTGTGTGCTAGATTCCAATCAGATCCAAGAGAATCTCATTTAACTGCGGTTAAGAGAATTCTGAGGTATCTGAAAGGTACTACTAATGTTGGTTTAGTTTACAGAATATCCAAAGATTACAACTTAGTAGGATTCTGTGATGCTGACTATGCTGGGGATAGAATAGAAAGAAAAAGCACTTCTGGAAGTTGTCAATTTCTTGGAAGTCATCTGATCTCATGGTACAGCAAGAAGCAAGCTACAATTGCCCTCTCAACAACAGAAGCAGAATATGTTGCTGCTGCTGGTTGTAGCACACAAATGCTCTGGATGAGAAGTCAGCTAGAAGATTATCAGATATATGAGAGTAACATTCCTATTTTTTGTGATAATACTTCTGCTATATGTTTATCTAAGAATCCTATCTTACATTCAAAAGCTAAACATATTGAGATTAAACATCATTTCATAAGGGACTATGTTCAGAAGGGTGTTATATCTTTAAACTTTGTGGATACAGACCATTAATGGGCTGATATCTTTACAAAACCCCTTGCTGAAGATAGGTTTAAGTTCATTCTGAAGAATATCAGTATGGATTTATGCCCAGAATGAGAAGATGAGAAGATGAGAAGATCTTATGTATGAGTATCTTCTGAAATGAGATTGGATTAGTCTTTAATAAGAAGTTCTGATTGTAATAAATTAGAAGTAGTGATTTTGTTATTACTAACGTTTCATTGTCTAAGTTAACTCAGAATCTCTTTAAAAGTAAAACAGGTGTAACTGGCTATCCAGATGGTAAACACGTGTTCACTATTTCTGGACAAGCGTGCATGCAGTTGAGGGGACGCCTACTTAGGTAACTGTGCTAATCACATCTTTTGTCATTATTATCTCTCCTCACGTCACGTAACATTAAATGCTATCCATCATTTCCTTTTATTTTTTTTTATATTCTTCAAACGTTTCTTTTCCCTCTATTTATTTCTCTCTCTCTCTCTTTATCTGCATTTTGCATAAACCCTAGTTTATTCATCTTCAACCTAGCATTCACCATGAATCCTTTTTCAAGTTCCTCCCAACAAGCATTCAACAGACAAGAGGTTTCTCCACTGAAAACTTGCTCCATTCCTCCATCAGAAATGGAAGTTTTGTGTAAATCTTCTGTGGACTCTGATGACTTGGGTGCTTATGGTGTCAAACCAGAAACGAAGACGAAGTCTCAAGGGTGGTCGATCTATTTGAATAGAACGGTTGGAAGGGTTGTCTGGTTCCAGGTTGAGAAACAAATCTCGGGGATCGCTGACATTGATTTCAAGACGGATCTCTCAAGATTCCAAGAAGTCTCAAGTCATATCTCTTCTGTGATGTTGTTATCAACATTTATCCAAAGGAAGAAGACTTTCTTGAGATATTGGATGAAGTTAAGCATCATGTTCTTGACTTCTATGTTAAGGGAAAGCCCCGTTTAAGACATTAGCTCTTTTCCTGTGAACTGTCTCTCACTTCCTCCTTGGATTCATGTATTCTCTTCCAGTGAAGCTTCTCGTCTGGACAGGCATGCAGAGTTTCAAGATTTCAGGGCTAGACAAACTGAGAGCACCGCAGGGATTCATGATATGTTAGCTAAGATTATGTCTAAGCTAGGGTTGTAGTCTTTAAGTCCTTGTAGTTTTCTTTGTTTGTTGCATCTGCTTGTTCTGCATACATCTTTTGTAATTCTGTTTGTTTAATCAATGAAAAATTATTCTGTTTCTTTCTTTTGTCGTTTTCTACATCTGAATCTTTTATATTCTTTTTTGATGTTATGACAAAAAGGGGGAGAAAATATATGATAAATGATCTGATTAATATTATCAGTTACCGGGTAAAAAGGCCTCACATTACTAACAGAACTTGCAAAGTTCTATGCTTTAAGTTGTGTTGTTGCAGGAATTGAAGATTCTCTTTAAAAGATCAACACAAGAAGCAACAAGATGAGGAAAAGCAATTCTATAGAGAATCAAGCTCTTGGATTCTTGAAGCAAGCTGAGTGCTATGAAGCTTCAGGATCAGAAGCAAGAAGGAAGAATGTTCAGATATTCTAATGATAGAATATGCTCTGAAACATTATGTCTATGTGTTCTGATACATATCATATGGCTCTGATACATATTATGTGTTATAAAACATACTCTATGTTCTGACTCATTCATGCTGACTTTTGTCGTTTAGTTTTGTTCTGTAACATTTCAGGATGTACAGATGCTCTGATGATGCTCTGGTACATTCAACAATGTTCTGATACAATCTAGCATGAAGTGATGTAAGAAGAAATTCAAGCTCTGAAGCTGTTCTAATGGAAGCAGGAATCAGAAGCTGTGAATGTTCTGAAGATCAAAGAAATTCAAGTTCTGAAGCTGTCCGATGGAAGCAGAAGTCAGAAGCTGTGAATGTTCTGAAGCTCAAAGAAATTCAAGTTCTGAAGCTGTCCGATGGAAGCAGAAGTCAGAAGCTGTGAATGTTCTGAAGATCAAAGAAATTCAAGTTCTGAAGCTGTCCGATGGAAGCAGGAATCAGAAGCTGTGAATGTTCTGAGGATCTAAATAAATTCAATGTTCTGAAGCTGTCCTATGGAAGCAGAAATCAGAAGTCATGAATGTTCTGAAGATCAAGCATATGTGAACGTCTCTACTGAAATACTCAGGGAAGTCTTTTATTTATAAAATTCTTCTAGTATTAATTTCAGGGGGAGATTATTCATCTCAGGGGGAGATTGTTAATCTCAAGGGGAGACATATTCACATGCTTATGCTATAGCTGGGTAAATTTTCTTTAGCCATCTGCTCTTTCTGATCGCAAATTCATATCATATATATATGTTTTTGTCATCATCAAAAAGGGGGAGATTGTTAGAACAAGATTTGTTCTGATCAATATTCTTAGTTTTGATGATAACAAAGATATGAATTTTGTGTGTGATAATGTGGTACTCTAATACATTGCAATTTCCCTTTTAGGAAATATATAAAGAGTATGCACAAATCAGCGCTCAGAGGCTTTGACTCAGAAGGTTCAGCATGCAACATCAGAACATGGTCTGGCAAGACATCAGAAGATGGTCAAGGCAGAATCAGAACATGGGTCTATGGAAGCATCAGAAGAACTTGAGTTCAGAAGCAGAAGCACTGAAGTTCTCATGGTATCACGCTCATAAGCACTTCAAGGTCAAAAGACAAGAAGATGCTATGCACCAAGCTGTTTGACTCTGATGATATTCAAACGTTGTATACACAAACATCAGATCAGAAGAAAGTACAGGTGGCAGGCTACGCTGACTGACAAAAGGAACGTTGGAAGCTATTAAAGGCAACGTCAGTAGACACAGCGTGAACAAGGCTCGAGGTAGTTGACAAAAGCGTGAAACATTAAATGCAATGCTGTACGGAATACGCAAAGCATTAAATGCTCCCAACGGTCATCTTCTCAAGTGCCTATAAGTATGAAGTTCTGATGAGAAGCAAGGTTACCAATTCTGAACGAACTTAATCTGAAAAACTTGCTGAAACGCTGTTCAACTCAAAGCTCAGAAACTTCATCTTCATCAAAGCTCACTACATTGCTGTTGTAATATATTAGTGAGATTAAGCTTAAACTTTAAGAGAAATATCACTGTTGTGATTATAGCTTTTCAGAAGCATTGTAAAACTCTTATTTGATTACATTAATTTGTAAGTAACTAGAGTGATCAAGTGTTGATCAGGATACTCTAGGAAGTCTTAGCTTGTGTCTAAGCAGTTGTAATTAGAGTGATCACGTGGTGGTCAGGATACTCTAAGAAAGTCTTAGCTTGTGTCTAAGCATTTGTTCCTAGAGTGATCAGGTTGTGATCAGGATACTCTAGAAGACTTAGTCGTGGGCTAAGTGGAAAACCATTGTAATCTGTTGCGATTAGTGGATTAAATCCTCAGGTGAGGTAAATCACTCCGTGGGGGTGGACTGAAGTAGTTTAGTTAACAACGAACTAGGATAAAAATAACTGTGCAAATTGTTTTTATCGTTCAAGTTTTTAGACTACACTTATTCAAACCCCCCCTTTCTAAGTGTTTTTCTATCCTTCAAGCATATCCTCCAAATATTCTGAAACTCTCTATCAAATATACATTCTGGAAGCATATCCCCCATACATTCTGAAAGACATCTACTTCAGATTCACATTCTGGAAAGCATGTCCCTCCAAATCTTCTGAAAAGCGTCTACTTCGGATATACATTCTGGAAAGCATATCCCCAATATATTCTGAAAAATATCTCCTTTGGATGACATCTACAAGCCCATCCCCAACAACATTCTGTCAACTCCCTGGATGGCATCTTTAAGCCCATTCAAACAGCCAACAATACTACTTCCTGCAGCAGCGAGTGCAAATTTTAGGGCACCTAAGTGTTCAATCACCTTCCACCTTCAGATCACGATAGGCGAATAAGCCAATCTACTTCTTTAGGTTTAAGAAGATTGAATAGGGGAAGTTGTTGCACCCTCAAATTTGCCCTCACAATATTTAAGGTAAGTTGGCTCAAGCAGTCCCCTCAAGCTCATAGGATCTCCAAAGGTTGGACATACCTACACTCCTCCTAAACAAAGGACCTCCAACTAGGGTTTTGATTTCCCTCAAGGAAATGGAACTCCCAAGGCCTCTAGTGGACTTCATAGTATCTCATATGTCTCCATGTCAAATTTCAAGCCTTACAATGCAAGGTTACTCAGTCAATTGCTCAGATGATCAACAGTCGACTGTATTAGGTCAAAAGTCAACTATGGTTAATATACAATCAAACTTCAAGATTTTTGGTCAACATCAAGGTTTTGAGGTCACATTCATCATTTGATCAAGGTTTGATCATGATTCATCAAGAAAATCTCAAAGATCATCAAAAGTCAAAATTGCTAAATTAGGGTTTTCTAAAGGAAAGTCAACTGAATTTTGACCAAGCATAACTTTCACATACTTTATCATAAATTCCCAACAAAAGCTAATTTGGAAGGAAATTCAATTATCTACATTTTTGTCGAACCAAAGACATGGCAAAAAATGCTTCATTTTAAAGATATAAGCTAAAACATTACATGTCATCTTGAAAGTCAACAAAAACACATCTTTTGTCAAAGCAATTTGCATAAATATGGAAGCTCCAAATGAACAAATGACCACCAAGAGGTTGTAGTAGACATTGTGAGGTTTCTAAAAAGTCCAAGAACACTTTCGTAGTTGAGGAAGTTATGGATTGTACAAGTTGATCAAAATTCAAGAAATGCATAAAAGTAACTTTGGAAAATTATGGATATTTTGACTAATGGGCCTAAGTTTTGGACTTCAAAAATGATTATGACCTAAATAAGGACCTATAAATCCATTCATTTATTTTTTTAACCTTTATTTATTTTATTTGGATTTTATTCATTTAAAAACTAAATAAATTAAGTCAAATATAAAAATAATTGAATTAATTCATATGGCAACAGCGCCTGAAAGCAATTTTTGGGTTGGGGTTTGTCGTCCCGTATCAGAATTAGAAGTGCGTGAGTAACGCTAATACCGAGAGCTTAATTGGCTGGAAACGGTAACCAAAGAATCATTAGGGATACTGCGAGAGACAATGATAAGTTAAAAATGACAGCTAACTTGAATGTCAATGTCAAAAGATTGAATACGCATGAGTCAATACAAATAATTCTACGTACTTGTCTATGAAGTTTTGATTTCCGGAAAATCCTCATTGATATAGAGCCTCGTAACATGAAGGTGTTGGTAACCGATAATGGATATTGTCCTACAATTACAAATTCATTGTCAAAGTAGCGTATATTGACATAATAAAGTAAAAGTGTTTCAATTGTCTAACCCTCTTCTTTAACTTTTGCATATTAAAGAACCAGAATGGTTAGATTAGATGCATCACCCCGTTCCTAGTTAAACTTAAAGAATTGAGCATCATAGGCCTCCCACAGGGTGCAATTCATCGTGTTGTTGCTGGGCATAATAAAAGGGAAGGATTAGAAACACAAAATGGATATGGAGCCAAACAAACATAGGGTGCATATTATGAAAAATTACCTCTCATCCCTAAGGACCAAATTAACTTGCAATTTTTTGCCTCCGCTCTGTGTCTGGGCATATCCAATAGACTCGACCATACCAATAACATCTGCAAAAAGCAAAACAACGAACAACATAAGTAATATGAAGGAAACATTCAAAAAAATGTGTAACATGCTGCAAGTCATTAATATTATATTATCGAGCAGCAGATCTTTCCGAAACTTGCCGATAATAATATTAGCGAAACTGGTAAACTTCTGTTGCTTGGGTTGTATTTCGTGTTTGTTAACATCAAAAACCAATGTTCCTCCAGTAAACTTGACCGGATACTTGTGTGTGGATGGTTTAAAGACCAAGTTATTTGGATGTACTTTAAAGTTTGACACGGTGCAGGTCAAGTCCAAAGCAAACTTCTCGTAATATGCAGCCATGTTCGCAGGCGGAACAACAACATGGACATCGCACCCCTGACCAAGATATTAAAAGTCCATGAAGTTATGAACTTTAAACAATATTCTGCAACTGTTATGACCAAAGTTATCATTTGCAATTATGTAACACAGATTATGAATCCAATATATCACAATAAGCTTTGTCATATATAAAGCTATAAAATACATAGACCTTTTGAAAGTTACATCCAACAATTTTGTTTTTTTATCTAACTACTAACAATCAGTTTCACCCAACAGATACGCCCATTTGCAATTTTTGCAATATATAAAGCTATCAATAACATACACCTTTTGAAAAATATGATTGAACAAAAAACAAACACCTTTTGAAAGCTACCAAAGAACATACACCTTTTGAAAGCTACAAAAAACATACACCTTTTGAAAGCTACCAAAGACCTCTCAAAATATGACAGAACAAAAAACAAAAAAATAGAATCAGAAAAATATGAAACTGTAAAGGGATGTAAAACCTACATCCTTGTCAATGAAAATAATTTCAAAGTGTTCTTTGTTGTTGGAAACGACACTCCATTTATGCTCAACTCGAACCGCCACCTTCCATAAATCCTTACCGTCGTTATGTCGGCAACGCGCTCGAACGATCTTGCCGTGAGGGAGGAGGAGAAATGAAGAAATGAAAGTTTGGCTATGAAAAGAAGAAAGACTTTTGAGAGAGAGAGACAGAAAGAGTTGAAAGAAATGAAGGAGAAGTTGGTTTACCTTTTTGAAGGAAAATAAAGAGAGATATGGTTTGTATTGAATGGAGCAAAACCATAGTTGCAAGCAATCTGAAAAGTTGAGTCTGCATATTTGAAAAGGTGAATAGGGCTTTGCGAAAAAAGAGAAAGAAAAAGATGGGAAAAATAGAAAAGTTTAGTGAAATTGGAAAGAGAAGGCAAGCTGATGCAAATAGAGTGTCCACGTGTGTAGTCTAAATGAAGAGGAATTTAGAAAAGGGCGTTAAGGGTATTTCAAGAACAATTAACTTTCTTATATGATAGATAACTTCTTACTCCTATTTTATACTCCCTCCGGCCTTATTTATAAGCAAAGATTCTCTTTTTAGATTCATTGAATAATGAATGTATCTTGTCTTTTATGTAGATTAGATACATTCATTATTCAATGAACCTAAAAAAACATTTTTGCTTATAAATCAGACCGGAATAGTATCCAACAATTTTGAATTATATAGTTATCTATAACGCTACCCATGGGTTACCAAAAATACACACGGTTAAATTATTTTATGTGGCAGTTTGTTTTATATTTAAGAAAAATGAGTTGAGTTTAGCAGATATGCAAGAATAGATAGATTATGGCTCTGTTTGGTAAGACATATTTTCGAGCTTATAGCTTATGTCTTATGTCTTATAAGCTCATATGATAATTTAGACCCGTTTGGTAACAGTCTTTTCATCACGAGCTTATAGCTTATTTTACCAGCTTATAGCTTATTTTCTAGACGCTATTTCAAATAGCGTTTTAGCTTATGTCTTATAGCTTATTACTTTTTCTTCCTTTTTTATCCTTATTATTTTAATTAAAATCCATTTTTAACCCTTATAATTTATTTTAATTTAAAATAAAATAATTATATATTAAATATCTTTTATGTCATTTTAAATTTATAAGTTAATTGAACCGCTAATTTTACCAAACACTTCAATGAGCTTATAAGCTATCAGTCTCAACCATCCGCTATAAGCTATAAGTCATCAGTCATCAGCCATCAGTCATAAGTTATAAGCTATCAGCTAGCTTATCAGTCAACCACTCTTTTTACCAAACAGACCCTATACCTATTATTTTACCAAATCTGCGAGGAAACACTCCACACTTTGTTTTTTTTCACAAATTTTTTATTTTTAAATGTTAATGATGATTAATTATACCCGTAAGTCCATAAAATTTAGAATTTTTTCAATTTGTTAATTTTCATTCTAATTATCTACAACCATAAGTGTTTTCAATATTTATTCTTAAAATATATGTCTATCTCGATAACAATCTATAAATTAATAAACATTGTTGTTTTTCTTTAATTATGTAAACTAGTACCAACGCGACACATAAAATCGATATAAATATTAAATAAATATTATATAGTTATGGTTAAGAAATATATATATATATATATATATATATATATATATATATATATATATATATATATATATATATATATATATATATATATATATATATATATATATATATATATATATATATATATATATATATAAATTAAGAGAAGAAGATTGTCACATAAATATTAATTTAATTTATTAAATTGTAGTAATTATCAAGATAAATATAAAAATTATGTTCAAAAATATATGAGTATATGCTTTAGTACACTTCACACATATATAAAATTGATTACCTACCCGTTGGACATGTCTATTTTGCTTGCATATTTCATAGGGGGCATATGTTTGATGGGTAATAAATTTAATAGAATAGGTCATTTTTTAATAGAGACTAAAAATAAAATTTGAAATATTTATAGAGAACAAAAACATATTTAACCCTAAAATAAATAAAATAAAATTTTATACAATACTAATGAATATAAATTAAAAATAAAAACTATTTCACATTGTATCAAATAAATTATTAAAATAGTTTCTTTTATGTGATATTACACTTTGTCGGCTTAAAACTTCACATTAAAAAATTAAAATAATTAAAACATAAATTAAATATCACAAAAACTTAATCATCAACCTATTATTTGGTTATAGTAAATTTAAATAGGCCAATGAATTGAATTAATATCAGAGGTAATTAATTATAATTCTTACTATAAGGAGTTAAGTATTTTGATATAATTCGTATTAAAAATTAAATAAATGTTTTTAATCTATTAGTTTGAAAATATTAAATTCTTATTATATGGAGTTAAGTATTTTTTTCTTGTATTATGTCATAATATTAAATATAATTTTTTCATCAAGTTTATGAAATTGTCTTAAATAAATTAAAAAAATATATATATTTAATTGATTGAATCAATTTTTGTACGACCAAAACTATCTTATCAAATTTTTGGATTCAACTATCATTATTGTCCCGTGTTTTTTTTATCAATAACAAATATTTGTAATATTTTTTTGTATGAATGATTACATTTAATAAATAAAAAATAAGATAAGTTTTTTATCATCGTCCAATTAAGATTTTCCCTTCTTATAAATATTATTTTAATTTTATAAATAAACAAAAATAAATTAATTATTGAAGTAGAAATTAAAAAATATATATTATTGAAGAATAAATTAATTATTGAAGGTAAAATTATATGTTTTTTTAGGTAAACAAAATATATATTAAAGGGTAAATTAATTATTGAAGGAGAGATTGTAAAATAATATAGTATTGAAAGATATATCATATTAATTCTTTAAGTATACATTACAAAATAATGTAAAAAATATGATGTTTTTTATTTTTAGTAAATATACTATAAATATATAATTAAAATAGTCACATTTATTACTAATTTTTTTTATTACTATTCAAAGTAATATTAATTTCCAAAATAAAATTTAGAAGATAAATTACTACTTTTAATAAATTATAATAATTTTTACAAAATCAACCCATTTAATTGAAAATAATTTTTATAATTTTTTTTATAAAATCAACACATTAATTAAGATTTCCATTTAAAAAAAAGGCATTAAATTGACAATATTTTTTTAATAAAATCAACATTAAATTAACAATCACATTAAAGTTATTTAATATATTAAAGTGAAAAGATTGAAATACATAATTATCAAGATTTTAAAATTAAATTTTTTCTTTATGTTAAAATATTTTATTTATTTTAAAAAATTTATGATGTGAATTGTTTGGATAAAAATTTTAAAATATTTATTTTCATGTTTAAAATTAATTTTAAAAAATAAAAGTTATGTTAAATAAAATAAAAATTTAGTTTTTTTTAATGAAAAACGACTATAATTGTTTTACAAATAAATATGACCTCTTGAGCCCATAATTATTTTACAAATAATTATTAAATTACAACAATCTTCCTCCTGATATTCTTAGAATCTTTTTGATATCGGAAAAGGAAAAACCTCATAGCAATCAATGGTTTAGGAAAATGAGGAGAAACATTAAACATAATTGGGATAGGTAAGAGATTCCTACCGTTTCCAATGTGCTGCAACTGATAAGGCAAAATTAAAAACAACATACGGTAAAATTTGGCAAAATTTGGCAGAGAAAGAGATTCATCCATACTGAAAATATTAACAGACAGATATAAGATATAAAAAATAATGATATCTCTAAAATTATGGTTGTTAAACCCGTTATCCAATTTTACACCAGTAATGTGAATGCAAATAAACTGAAGAGAAATTAAGTATAACTTGATTAATATATAGTTTCCTTCGAAATAAGTTTTGTTTCTTCACTATCTAATCTTCTTGGATCCTTTTTTGATCAACTTATTTGTCTTTTGTATTATTGCAGCCTTGCAAAGAAACCTATTCATTTATTTCAAAATTATATTAGACTATAATAGATAGATACTAATAGATACATGTAATAATCATATAGATAATTTTTTCATCCAAAGAGATGGACATAAACTTCCGATTATGCTCTCTAAGTTAATGAGCATTATTTGAAAAATCCACAACTATTTTACAACCATTCAATTAATGAAACCTCTTAATTGAGTCAATTAACAAATACAATGTTTATTTTCGGTTATATGAAATTAATATACGTGAAATGATTAAGGAAATAATTTATTGTTCTAATAATTAAGGAAAAAAAGGTGATTGTTATGAATTTATTTTAAAAAATTATTAATAAAAAATATGAAAGGTTTTTCATTAATTAAAAAAATTGTTATCATATAAAAATGTGTCAAGCTTTTAGTTGATTAACAACAAAGAAATTTAAACAGTATCATTAAGTAGTCGATTAGTTTATATTGTTATGACATAAAGAATTAAACGAATCAAATATACTAAAACTATATCAGTTGGATGCAAGTGATTAATTTTATTATCGGTAAATTATGGAAGGCATGACTGGTGTTGATATTATAAATGAGAGACAAACATACTTCAAGAAATATTAGTTTGTCATATTTTTTAATATTTTTCTCATAACTTGATGATGCAAAAACATTAGAAGTAATTCAGGACAAGGAAAACAAAAGACAAACATACTTGAAATTAAAATCTTACCATCATAGCTATTTAAATCTATGTTGATGGCTTAGATAAAAAATATAAGGTTACCAATCTGAGCCAGTGAAGTTGAAACTGGTAAGATTGTAATGAACTTGTTATGAGTTATTTTTTTTTACAAAAACTTGTTATGAGTTTTTTTTTTTTGAATAAAAAAACTTGTTATGAGTTTAAGAAACTGAAAATGTGCATCCGTCGAAACACAGTTATAACATTAGTTCAATACTAAACTTGTTTTGTTATTAATAGTAGATCACCAAAATCGATAACGCAAACCGTGAAATTGAATGGACTAAAAACCAAATCAAATAGAAATATTGTAATGAATTGAAAAGGAATGGATTTATAATCTTAATCAACAAAAACTAAAAACAACTCATTAAATCAAATCCCATAAAAGATGAGATTGATAGATGAAGAAAATAAAAAATCTTACCTTTTCTCCTTTTCAATTTGAAACCCTGACACACAAACTCACTGATAGATGAACAAATCAACTGGAATTAAAATTGAAAATGAAGGGATTGTAATCAACCTAAACCGATTTGAAAAGTTATACACCATTCTACTTTTGATTTTTTAAAAAACAATGAGATTCATAGATGAAGAAAATAAAAAAACATATTTTCTTATTTTCAATTTGAAACTCTGCCACACTAATGCAGTGGATGAAAATTGGTTATTATGGGAGAATCAAAGAGGTTCGTGGTTAATGAAAATAGTGAAAAACATTGGAAGCATAAAAGAAAAGGTAAAAATAGTGAGAATTATTGGAAGCGTAAAAATATTGTGATTGTTGTGTTCAATATGAGGAAAATTGGAATGCAATAAACAGTGAGTGGTAAAATAGGTCGCAAGATGCATGAGATTCGGAAGGACCTTTACTTTAATGTTTTATATAGTAATGGAAGGAGTGCATATGAATGGAAAGGGAATTGTAAGGGTTCGGAGTGTTTCAAAGAAAAAATGAAAATCATTGGAGATTATCATCACATTATTGTAAATCTTTTCCCTAGGCTCTGCTAGGGTTTTGGTGTTTCTTCTCTTTTGAAAAGCTTTGTTTTTATTTATTTTTCAGATTTATCTTATGGTCCTTTACTAGCATTAGTCCTCTTAGGAAGAGGGAGAGGAAGGGTTTTGCTTCGAGTTGGCAGAGGAAGACGAGGCTTTGGCATATCTCCGATGGTGTTTGGTGGGATGATTTCTCACCAATCGGCCCATACATGTTAGATCTATGAAGGTTAGAGTGAAGGATATGTGGAGGCCGGTGAAGGGAGTGATAATCAAGAAAGCATCGAGTGAGGGTTTGTTCTTATTTCAATTCTCCCACAGTCTCAACATGGAAGTAGCTTTAAAAGGTTGTCCATGGACTTTTGACAGTCAACTTTTGATCTTGGAGAAAGTGAAGATAGGAATCTGAATCGATAATATCCCATTATTCCCCGTCGATTTTTGGGTTCAGATTCATAGTCTACCGACTGACCTTATGATGGAGAATGTGGGGAAGATGTTGGCGAATTTAATAGGAGAATTTGTGGAGTACGACAAGAATAATAACTCGAGTTTCTAGTGGCAATACATGAGACTGAGAATTAGAATAGATGTTAGGAAATCTTTGAAACAAACAACTAGAGTGAAGAACAAAGGAGAGTGGTGCATGGTGAATTTTAAATATGAGAAATTGTCTTTGTTTTGTTTCGTGTGTGGAATCCTAGGGCATTCAGAACAAAGATGTGAGGTGCATTTTTCTAATGGAGAAGATGACGGGAGAAGGGGATGGTCCAACGAGATTAGGGCAGAAACCAGGAGGGTTGGCGGCGGAGCAGGTGCATCTAAATGGCTGAAGGATGAACGAACTAGTGAGGGTGCAGTAGCAGGAAAAATGGAGAGTAATCCCTTGGACTCTCAGGCGCGTGTGGTTCAATCTTAGGCCAATGAGAGTGTGATGTGTGAAGGAGTTGTAGTGGAAGAATCTTTGGTAATTAAGTCACAAAGTCTAATGAATCTGGTGACATTAGTGGGGAATCATGGAGAAATCATTGAAAATTATGGAGAAATAAATGATGTTAACCAAATTGTCCCTTACCAAAACGGAAACACCATATGCCAGCCTACCTACACAAACGTCCAAATTTTCCCAAAACAAGAAAATAATATTTCCTTAAATACCCATACTTTTAATCCTATGCATAACAGCATGTTCCCCATTTCATTCCCTAATACTAGCTGCAGCATGTTAGGGCCCACTAGCATTCCAGCCAATAGCAAACCCGGTAACCCCATGCAACCTCAATTATTGTTGCATGAAACAACATACGATACTACCCTAAAAGCGTTAAACCTTGTTATACAATTTAGCTCTACTCCTATCAATTCCAAAGCTTCCCACATTAAACACGCATCAGCCTCACAAACTGTTCTAACCCCAAAACTGATACACTTTAACACAAAAACCTAAACACCAAACAACACACAAACACCAAACAACCCCTTATTAAACAGAAATAATCCATCAATAAGACCAAGCTTAGTATCCCCTTGAATTTGCCTGATTGCTCTTCATAGTCAAACTTAAAGGGACAGTACAGTAAGGATGAGTAGGTGGATAAGAAGCGAAGAAGGGAGCCGGGTGCCACAGTCGAGAGTAAGGAGGAAGAGAAAGAAGCTACCCAGTATTTTTTAATGGCAAGTCCTGGCAGCCAGGACTACCGGGACTAATGAAAATACTTAGTTGTAATTGTCGGGGTTTGAGCAATCCGAGTGCAATTCCTTACCCAAGAAGTTGGCTCAACAGCAACAACCCGATATAATCTTTTTAGCTGAGACACTTTCTAATTCTCGTAAACTGTAGACTATTCGGGTTCTGCTGAAGTTCGATGCTTGTTTATCAGTGGATGTTGAAGGAAGAAGTGGGGGGATTGCGGTCTTATGGAAAAACACAGGGAGTTGTAGTGTGCTAAATTATTCCAGAAATTTTGTTAACATTATGGTTACTGACGACGAGAAAGGGGTGTGGAGGCTTACTTGTTACTATGGTTTCCCGGAAAGAAGTAGAAGGAAACTTGCTTGGGATATGCTACGTGAAATCCGAGACATGTGGAATTTACCATGGTGTGTTATTGGAGATTTCAATGACCTTCTATCTCGACAAGATAAAAAAGGCAGAAATCCCCATCCAAATTGGTTGTACTCGGGATTCCGTCAAGCGGTGAGTGATTGTAACTTATCGTATATTATGCTTGAAGGATACTAATTCACCTGGGTGAAGAGTCGGGGAACAAATCACATGATAAAAGAAAGACTTGATCATGCTCTTGCGAACTCCGACTGGATGACGACATTCCCTAATTCTAAACTTACAAATCTTATTGCGTCGCATTGCGATCATAGTCCTATCCTCTTATCTTGTGACCCAGTCCAACATAATAGTAAGAGATATCAATTTCGATTTTAGAATAGTTGGTTAAAAGAAAATGGTATTAAGGATGTGGTGTGTTATGGCTGGAACTGTGAGGAACAGGTTAAGGTGGTGAAGAGAATTTCTTCGTGTGATGAGCATCTAGAGAAATGGAGCAAAAATATCAAGAGGAATAGGAAGGGTGATATGGAAAGATACAAGACTACAATGGAATTGTACAGGGGAAGTCAAGATTCTTTTTCGTCGGATCGGTACCTCAAAGCTCTCTATGAGTTTAATAAGGCATTGATTACTGAAGATATTTACTGGAGACAAAGAGCTAAGATGCATTGGTTGAGAGATGGCGATATGAACACGAAACTCTTTCACCTGTCGGCGAGTGTGAGGAAGAGTTTCAAGAAAATCCTTAGCTTATCCCATGAAGATGACAGCGTAGTAAAATATCAGCAATGATTAAGTGATATTGCAAGAAAATATTTCGAAGAGCTTTTCACGTGTAATAACAACAGTGATTACGAACCAGTAGTGTGTAGGACTTGACAGCGAGTGTCGGTGAAGAATAACAATGAATTGATTTCTCCTTTTACTAAAGCTGAACTGTATGCAACATTGATTGATATGCACCTGTATAAATCCCTGAGACCAGACGGTTTCAGCCCCGATTTTTATCAGCACTTTTGGGAGATCTGTGGCGATGATATTTTTGTGGCAGCATCAGTGTGGTTAGAAAGAGGATATTTTCCTAAATCTCTCAGTGATATTGCAAGGAAATATTTCGAAGAGCTTTTCACGTGCAACAACAATAGTGATTACGAACATGTATTGTGTAGGATTCAACATCGAGTGTCAGCGGAGAATAATGCTGAATTGATTTCTCCTCTTACTAAAGCTGAACTGTATGCAGCATTGATTGATATGCACCCGAATAAATCCTCGGGACCAGACGGTTTCAGCTCCGGTTTTGATCAGCATTTTTGGGAGATCTATGGCGATGATATTTTTGTGGCAGCATCGGTGTGGTTAGAAAGAGGCTATTTTCCTGAATCTCTCAATGATACAAATATCTGCTTGATTCTAAAGTGTGTTCACCCCAACGGAATGCAAGATTTTCGACCCATATCGCTATGTAATGTTATTTACAGATTGATCTCTAAAGCGTTGGCAAATAGGCTGAAGCCTTTCTTAGATAACTGTGTTTCGGAGGAACAATCAACATTTATAAAGTGTCGTTCTATTTTACGTAATGCTATGACCGCGGCCGAAATTATTCATACCCTTTAAAGAAAGACGAAAGGCAAGCGAGCCCATTTGGCTTTTAAAATCGATATTTGTAAAGCATATGATAGGGGGACTGAGGGTTCCTAAAATCTATGTTGTTGAAGATGGGTTTTGCTGAGAGATGGATTCATTAGATTTTGACGTGTGTTACTTCGGTTCACTATTCTCTACTGGTTAATTCGGACAATGTAAGACCTATTATGCCAGGAAGAGGACTTAGGAAAGGCGACCCACTGTCGCCTTACCTTTTTATTCTTATATCTGAAGGACTTTGGGTGCTTTTCAAGGGGTCTGTTGCTAATGGGAATATCCACAGGATACAAATCTGCAGAGGGGCACCTAGTGTATCGCATATACTTTTTGCTGACGACTGTTTTCTATTTTGCAGGGCCAACATGGAGGAAGTAACACATCTTATGGAGATTATAGATATCTATGCCAAAGCATCCGGTCAGGAGATTAATTTAAATAAATTTGAGGCTTTCTTTAGTCGTAATCTGAGTTTGCCAGCACAGGAAGACCTAACCAAAATCATGGGAGTTCGTCATGTCTTAGGGATGGGGAAGTATTTAGGATTGCCCTCTATAATTGAGAGGAGTAAAAAGGTTACTTTCGCATTCATAAAATATCGTATTTGGAAAAGAATTAACTCTTGGAAAGGTCGGTCCTTGTCTAAAGGTGGGAAAGAAGGCATGATCAAATCGATTCTCCAGGCAATCCCGGCCTATGTGATGAGCATCTACATCCTCCCCAATGCCGTGATTAATGATATTGAGAAGATGATGAATGCTTTCTAGATGGCTTAGGAGAAGTTAACTTGTTCTAAGAAGGAAGGGGGGTTGGGTTCAGAGATTTTAGAGCCTTCAATATGGCTATGGTTGCAAAACAAGGATGGTTCCTCATGAATAATCCACAAGCTTTGGTGTCCAGATCCTTTAAGTAAGATATTTCCCTATAACATCCTTCTTTGATGCTAATATTAGTTATAACCCTAGCTTTGTTTAGAGGAGTATTTGCAAATCCAGAGAGGTTCTAACTATTGGTTGTAAGTGGAGTATAGGCGGTGGTAGCAAGATTAAAGTAATGAATGAATCTTGGATTCGGGGAAAAGCAGAAGGTTGTGTGCAAGGGATGCAACATTAAGGTATTTATAATATGGTAGTTAAAGATTTGATGTTACCTAATGTTAAAAAGTGGAATATGAGGGTGATTCGAGATTTATTTGATTGTGCAGGGATGTAAGAGATCATTTATGTTCCTTTAGTGGAGGGTGTTACCGAGGATAGATTGGTTTGGAAGGAAGAGAAAGATGGTCAATATAGTGTTTGTTCAGGTTATCGAGTTTGAAATAGTAGAAAGAAATTCTATACTCCGGAGATTAATACGGACAATTGGAACGGTTTGTGGTCTATTCTTGCTCCCCCCGAGTGAAACATCTTCTTTGGCAGATTTTCATAGGTTGTTTGCTATCCCGGGTTCGGCTTAAACAACACCATGTCTCTTGTCCTACTACCTGTCAGTTTTGCGGAGTTTCAGAGGAGGAGGATTGGCATATTTTTTTCGGATGTTCTGAAACTAATTCTTGTTAGAGGGCAACAGGTTTGCAAAACACCGTAGCACCTCATCTTATTCATTTTAATGATATTAAATCTATTATTTTGAAAGTGTGTAGAAAGGAGGATAGAAAGGTGGCTGGGCGCTTTGCGATCATGCTCGAAACTTTATGTCAAAATAGAAATAATTTTATTTGGAATAATGAGAAAGAGGAAGCATCAAGACTTGGTCGGTTAGCTTCTCATAAGTGGCAGGAATGGTTTTTGGCAAAAAATACTCATGATAGGGAAGTTGTTCCCCCTAACAATCAACAGTGGATCCCTCCCCCTTTGGGTTGGTTCAAGTACAACGTCGACGCGGATTTTAATCGCAACCAAAGAAATACTAATAGAGGTTGGTGTATCCGGGATAATATAGGCAACTTTATTAATGCGGGTGTTGCTTGGGATGTTGGTACTTTATCCGTTCTAAAAGCAGAGGCGTTGGCTTTGAAAGAAGCTATCCAAGGTGCTTTAGACCTTCATCTTGATCATGTAGCGTTTGCGAGTGACTCGCAAAAGGTGGTGCAAGCCATCCACTCCAATGTTACCGGAGGTTCCAAATTTTATTTTATTATTCGATCTATTAAGCTGTTGTTACTTGATTTTCCAAACTTTGCGGTAGAGTTTGTCAAGCGTCAAACGAATATGGTTGCTCATTGTTTAACAAAGGCGGCCAATTCTTGGTCTCAATGTAGTTATGTTAATGTTATACCTCCTTGTATTTAAACTATTTTATTGAATGAAAGAAGCTAGTTTTGCTTTGGTAAAAAAAAGCAAAAATGAAAATGATAGGATTCAGTAATAAATGTGTAACATTTTTAAGGCAAACTCTTAAAAGTTGGTTGTGACAATGTATTAATTACTCTACTGCATACCATTTAAACCACCAACTAATAATTAATTACAAATTTTGGTTATTCAAAGTAATTGTAGAATTCTCCGACAAATAATTTTGATATCTTATATGTTTTGGAACAATGAAAGAAATAGATAGACGGTTTTTAATGTTGTTTAATAGCAATTTTCAAATATTTATATTCTTATATGACTAAAATATTTTTTTGACACAAATACAACAATAAAATTATATATATATATATATATATATATATATATATGTATATATATATATATATATGTATATATATATATATATATATATATATATATATATATATATATACATATATATATATATATATATATATATATATATTACAAAATTTAGGACAAAGTAAAATGAGAAAATAGGATACATACACTTCAAGTAAAATAATAATTTTATACTTTCAACGAATCAGTCACGTGTATTCTCTCCCAAATTAAATAAGAGAGACTTATGCTTTCTTGAGTGCATGTTAAAAAAAAAAACAAACAAATGAGCACATAAGTATATATCACAAAATTTACACACAAAAATATCTGTTTATATTTTGACACGTAAGCGAACTAAAAAAAGCGGATAAACGGGCACTGATGTGCCCGTTTAGACGCTAGTAACTAATATATATATATATATATATATATATATATATATATATATATATATATATATATATATATATATATATATATATATATATATATATATATATATATATATATATATATATATATATATATATATAATTTTGACAAAACGCCTACTGCTTTGAACTTTGAAAATGATAATTAAAAAAATTGTTCAAACAATAAATACTTCCAAAGAACGGAGGGATTATAATATTAAAAAACATGTTATTTCTATATTTTCACAATATAATATTTAATTTAAATATCAAGATAAAGCATATAAATTAAATTTGAGGCTCATTACATATATAATCAATTTTAGGTCCTGGCTAAAATAAATTTTGTAATTATGTATGTGAAAATTGAATATTATATTTTTATTTGGTGGCTTTGTTTGCAGCACCTTTTAATTGCTATAATCTCCGGAGGATGAAAATCTTAGAAAAAGATGGTGCTATACATCCTAAAAAAAGAAAATTCTTAAAACACACTCACTAAGATCATGTGAATTTTTCGCCTTCATGGGTGAAAGTGAGAATGCATCTACATACGCACTTATTTTTTTACCTACTATTATAACTCAGTCTACTTCTCCCATTACTTCTCCTAGTGATGCTCTTACCAATAAAAGGAATAAAAGAGCCAAAAGTTTGATTGTGGATGCGGACAAGGATAAATAACCTCCCCATATCTGTTTAAAATAGTTATTGACGGTTTTCTCAAAAGATATGTGCATGGGAAAGAAGCACACGACATTTTTTGGCACTGCCATAACTCAACTTATGAGGGACACAATAGTGGAGAAAAGACAACAACAAAGGTTTAACACTGCGGGTTTTGGTGTCCAATGTAACATCCCGATTTTTATTAGTTATTTATTTAATTATTTTATTTGGTGTCTTTATTAATTATTTACTTATTTAAGTATTAAGTGGTATAATCACTATTTAATCATTTAATTGTGTGTTATTGTGCTAATTAGTTATTTGAGATACTAGTAGAATAATGAGATAATATGCTGTTGGGCCTAATAATTGAGAATAGAAATAATAGGTGAATGGGTAGCTAATCCCATTAGACTTAAGAAAGATAGTAAGAAGGAAATTAGGTTTAGTTGTCATAATTATCATTTGAGAGAGAGAGAGAGAGAGAGAGAGAGAGCTCTAGAGAAGAGAAGAAAAAGAGGAAAAAAGGGAGAAAAAGAAAGTGTGGAACTAGAAGAAGAAGAAGGAGATCTAACCTAAGGTAAGGGTTTGATTTCATGTTGTTATGGTTGTATGTAGTCTTATGCAATGAGTAGGATACATGTTTAAGATTGGGTGTTTCAATTGATGGGGTTTTAGAATAGTTAGGGTTTTGATATAAACTCTTGAATTGATGATGAAATAGGAGAAATTGATGTGATAGGTTAGTAACCAAAAAGACTAATGCATTAGGTTATTATTGTATGGTGATAATCTGGTGTTTGATGAGTGTATTTTGGACCTATAACATGTAAACTCATATTTGGTTTTGTGTTGGAAGTGCTGAAAACGCACAATATTTTTCTAGTTCCGTATTTTTCTGGTGTTTGTGAATTTTCTAAAGGGCATAACTTTTGATCCGCAACTCCGTTTTATGTGTCATTCGAAGCATTAGGAAGCTAATGAAACTATCTTTATGATATAACTAAATTTTTTGGCACTTGATGACTTAATTATGATGTGGTTGTATAATAACATGTATTTATGTGAATATGTGTTATGGCTTGATGGAATGTGAATACTAATTGTTAGTATGATATATTGTATATGATTCATGATTGCGTGTAAATGAATATATGCTATTTTAATGTACCTTGTTATGGATGATTACTTAATGCATGTTGTGCAACTTTTGGTGAGTAATTCATATGAGTTGGATTATTGTGATATGCGTGTATGGTTAAGATTGAGAGATGATCTTAATTTGCATATGTTGTTGTTGAGTTGCAGATGCATCATTTGTGTCAAGAGACAATGGATTCTAGTTCTTGCGGAGACTAGTGACTTGTCCCAAGCTCAGAGAGGGGGCTTAAAATCTTAGAGAACGAGCTTTTTGCAGGTTATTTATCTAGTAGATGAACTTAGTATGTCCGAAAAGGATAACAAAGTTTGTACCACATGCATGAGTTTACATGCATTATGATTTTCTTGATGTTATGCAATGACGTGATTTGTGATAATTGTGTTGGATGCTATCTTGAGCTTTGTTGCATATTTGACTATGTGAAGTAGATTTGAGAAATGTTATTTACATGATTATGCAAGGTGTGATGAATTCTTGTATATGTATGCTATGCATTGCTTATTTTTACATATTTCTATGATAATGTGAATTCTCACCCTTCTGTTGGAATAATGTTCTATGTGACATCGCTCAGGTACCGAAGATAGTGCTGCTTTGCACGAGGATAACAGAGAATCCTAGTTGGTCTTCTTTTCCATTTGATTAGGTAGTGAGTCAATGCTCTGGTCATGTAACACTCGAGGGTTTTTAGTGTCGAACTCATGTTTTGTTATTGAGATGTATTATGATACTTATTAGTTAACTCGTATCTCTAAGATAATTTTTGTTGTTGAGCGACCTTATTGCCTAATATTCTGGATTTGGTATTTGGTGATAATCCTGATGAATATTTTTGCGACATGATTATAGTATGGGATATGATCATTTTGCTAATACATGAGTTATGCTATTTTCACTGTTGTATGCATTGTTATGAGAAACGTAATGTTTAATATGTGTTATGTATTTATGACCAGGGTTATCTGTTCTCTGGGATATATGTTGTTGGTTTTTTGAAAGCTTTTAGTTTTTGGGACCGTCGGTGTGACACCCTGTGTATGTATGCATGTTAATTTACTCTGATTATATGTTATATTTTTGGGTTGTAGAAAGGGGTGTTACACCCAACATTGTTCAAAGATAGTTTTGAGAATGTAACCAAGTGTAAATAGTGTCAAAAAAACATGTAGTATCTTAAAGAGAGACAAATTGCCTCTTCGCGACATGTTAAAAGTGAAACCTTTTGATTGTTGGGTATTGATTTCGTGTGTTCTTTCTCACCTTCATACTTTAATTTTCGTATCTTAGTTTGTATTGACTATGTTAACAAATGGGTCGAAGTGATAGCTTGTGTTGCTATCTCCCCCGCTTTTTAACAAAACATATTTTTGCTAGGGTTGTAGTGTCAACGTCCTAGTTAGCGGTGGAGGAAAGGATTTTTGCAACAACTATCTATAGAGAATACTAATAAAATAGAGTGGGGAATACAAGGTGTGTAAACATATCATTTGCAAACAAATGGACAAGTTGTGGTATCAAGCATGCAACTTAAGCAATGGAATAAATAATTAGTTCATCTTGGAAAGGTTGAGAAAGGAAACTAGACGATACACTATGAGCATACCACACAACATTTAAAACTCATTTAGGGTTGTCTCCTTATCAATTAGTGAACGTTTAAACTTGTTACTTATTAGTTAAAACTTAAATATAAAGTCTACTATCACCAAAAAAACATAAGGTCTATTGGGCTATCAAATTTTTAAATTTAGACTCAGGTACTTCAGGTAAGAATAAAATACTAAAATTAAACAAACTAAAAGAAATGAGGTTATAAAAATACAAAAATACAGTAACTTATAAGCTACAGACAAAACAAAAAATACCATGAAAAGTATTTAGTCAAGAAGAGTTTGCAATAGGTCAATAATTGCTACTATTTAACTTGAGGTTTAGCACTTTTTCAAGTTAACTGAAGTTCAAATGGTCAGGGTCATACATGGTAAAAGTTGTATTACCACATATAGCAATTGAATTAGTTGATCCACGCATAAATACCACTTTTAAATTAAATGAGCGTATGACAAAAATGTATCATGGAAGAAAGCTCCCAGCAGAAGAAGTAGAATTAGACTTAACATACTGGTAACTTTCTTGTTGGTCAAAATAACGATGTTAAACGAGCGTTGGACGTGTCCCAACTCACCAAAACCAACTTATAACTTTTATTGGTTTAATTTTTTTTTGTATTGGAGGTAAAATAGAACTTATTTTGAGAGAAAATATAATAAGTTTGGGGTATGAAGGTTGATTTTAAAAGGAAAAAGGATTTTTTTTGCGAGTGATAGCATTGCGCCTCTTGTGACAGTGGTGTGATCCAAACTTTCTATTTTGTAACGCGTCGCTCTCTAATTGAATCCATAAGGTGATTTTTTTGTTGCAATATAAAAAAATTATTTTAAACATTGCTATTGCGCGACTCACCTATATATTCCAGTGCTGCGATTTTACTCGACTATATATACATTATTCTAGTTAGATCTTTTTATATCTTTCATTACTCAATTTTCAAGCATCTTAGATTAACAATGCAGAAGTCATTGACTAGAAGGTGTGTTAAGATGAAGCTTAGAATATACTACTCATCGACCTATAGAGATTTGATTTGTTATCTTCATTTCCTCAATGTGGTTCTTTGGATCTGACATATAATTCAGGCATTTCACGCAAATATTTGTTTCTCCCTATTATTTTTCTTATTGCTTGTTCCAATCTCTCTATTAAGTTCTTATTTTATTATTACATGTGATAATTTTTAATTTAGTTTACTTTATCAGTTTTATTTAAACTATTTCTAACACTTTAAATTAGGTATTTAATTTCAAATTTTCATAAAATTGATGAGTAATACTCACGACACTAAATTTGTATCAATTTTCATTATTCGATAATGAAAGTGTAACACCATATAATAAGTATCTAGAATTATTATACAATGTTAGTCATTACAATTAGTAGTGGAAATAGGCCAGACCGACAATAGGGGCCTACAGGCTAGTCTATATAGACTCAGGCCAGGCCACACATTTTTTGAAATAGAAAAGCCCTATACTTTTTTATATGTCTATTTAATTAAAAAGGCTAGGCCTCAGGCCCAAACAAAACTTTTAAGCCTATTAGGCCGACCTATTTAAATAAATATGAATACTTTTTTTATTATCATTATGTTATGTTTTGTACTTTGAATTAAAATACATAAATAAAACTTTGTTATGTTGAATAACTTGTGAAAATAAGATGAAAACACCTTATGAACATTGTTCTCATAAGTTCTCTTAAACAAAGTCTCCCATAACTTATGCTAATAGGTAAGTTAAAATAAGTCAATGCAAACAAATTTTTAGTCTCTTGATCTTTTAGTTAGTTAGTCTATTTAAATATTATTTTAATTGCTTATTTATATATGTATAGAGTGTTTCGTAGAAACATCTACAAAACAGTAAAATGTAATTGATTTAAAATATAACATAATATGCCCTAAATACATATACGGATCACTCTATTTTCAAGTTTCAATATGTTTTGACACTTTCATAGATGTATTTGCGAAAAAAAACCAATTTTCTAAAAAAAGTACTTTCAAATATACATCTACAAAAATAAAAAAGCATAAATAAAAATTCGCAAGATGACCGAAAGAACCATGAGCGTGGATTGAGAAATTCTCTTATTTTATCTAATCAAAATCAAAATATCCTATAAGATTTGAGTCATAGTTTTGACCAATCTAATGTACTTTATATGAATTAGATCTTAGATTTTGACCAAACTCAACTCAATCCAGCCTAGAATTTTAATTATGAAATTTATTACTTTTAAAAATAAAAATTAAAAAAAAAAACGGTTAAAGTGAAAGAAAATATTTAGGGCGAGGGTGATAAAGAAGAGAAAGAATGAAAGCAAAGCAACATAAACATAAACCCTAGTTTTCAATCCATCATCTATTCTTATTCTAGTTGTATTCTATTGATCTAGAAAGGTGAACGCTATCGTCTAACACTCTTTCAGAAAAATATTCATCGAATAATATGGATGATTTAGAGAAAGGTATTCTTATCATGTTTGATGAATCGGGAGCCATAGATCATGAATTGAAGATAAAAGCTAAAACTTATTGCACCGATGTTAAGGAGAAGCCATTGGTTTGCAGATTATGCATTGAAAAGTTATGCTCTTCAAATCTTGTTCAAGTTCAATTCTGGTGCCTACAGACTTTGCATGAACTCATTCAGACACGATACTCAACAATAACCCCCGAAGACAAGAACCTCATCAGGGGTACTGTCTTTTCAATTCTCTGTCTCGAAGACAATAACCCTACTAGGGTTTTAGAAGGTCCTGCATTTATTAAAAACAAGCTTGCACAGGTTTTGATAGCTTTAATTTACTTCGAGTACCCTTTGATTTGGTCATCTGTTTTTGTTGATTTTTTACCCCATCTACGCAAGGGGAACCTGGTCATAGACATGTTCTGTAGAGTGTTGAATGCTCTTGATGATGAATTGATTAGTCTCGACTACCCTAGAACCCCCGAGGAGTTGAATGTTGCATGTAGGGTTAAAGATGCAATCAGACAGCAGTGTGTATCGGATGTAGTCAGAGCTTGGTATGATATTATTTCTATGTACCGAAATTCTGATCAAGAGTTATGCGCCATTGTTTTAGATTCCATGAGAAGGTATATTTCTTGGATTGACATAGGGCTGATCTACAATGATGTTTTTGTCCCTTTGTTATTTGATTTGATTTTGGTTGGCGCCCCATCGGATCAGCTCCAAGGTTCTGCAGTCAGATGTTTGTTAGCGGTAGTTTCTAAGCGAATGGAGCCCCAATCGAAACTCTCATTGTTGCAAAGCCTTCAAATTAGTCGCGTATTTAGGTTGGTTACCGAGGATGTCAATGCTGACCTGGTTCCTGACATAGCTGCATTGCTTTCTGGGTATGCTGTGGAGGCCTTGGATTGCTTTAAACGTATAAGTTCTGAGGAAGCCAAAGGAGTTTCCATGGAGCTTTTGAATGAAGTTCTACCGTCTGTTTTCTACATAATGAAGAATTTCGAGGTTGATGCTTCATTTAATATTGTTCAGTTTCTATCAGGTTATGTTTCTACGTTGAAGAGCCTTACCCCTTTGAGCGAGAAGCATATACTTCATCTAGGGCAGATATTGGAAGTTATCCTTGGTCTTATCCGTTATGACCCTGAATACCGTAACAATCTCGATGTGATGGACAAAATTGGAAAAGAGGAGGAAGATAGGATGTCAGAGTTCAGAAAGGATTTATTTGTTCTACTTCGCACTGTGGGTCGAGTTGCCCCTAGTGTAACTCAGTTGTTTATCAGAAATTCGTTAGCAAGTGCTATATCAAGATCATCAGATAGCAATGTGGAGGAGGTGGAAGGTGCACTTTCTCTTCTGTATGCACTTGGAGAATCCTTGAGCGAGGAAGCCATAAGAACTGGGAGTGGATTATTGAGTGAGCTGTTGCTTATGCTTCTATCAACAAAGTTTCCTTGTCATTCCAATAGGCTAGTTGCTCTTGTTTACTTGGAGACAGTGACAAGATATGTTAAGTTTATTCAGGACAATACTCAATGCATTCCTGTTGTTTTGTCTCCATTTCTTGATGAAAGGGGCATACATCATCCAAACATTAGTGTAAGCCGCAGGGCCAGTTATTTGTTTATGAGGGTTGTGAAATTGCTGAAGGTGAAGTTGGTGCCTTTCATTGCGGTGATTTTGCAGGTAGCAATTATCTAATCCACCACTCTTGCTTGCTTTTTCCGTATTTTTAAAACTTAAATTTTTAAGCAAATTTTTGTAGAAACTACTTGTGACTTGTGTGTTTTTTTGTCGGCCCTTTTATGTTTGGATGAATCATGTGACTGGTTATTCCACTATCTCTGTTGTCGTTAATTTGTATGTCTGTCAAATTCAGAGCCTACCTGATACTGTTGCTCGGTTCACTACTACGAATTACACAACAGAAGAGCTATCAGGGTCAGAAGATGGTAGCCACATTTTTGAGGTATACACATTTTTCAAAGTTTCAGGATATTTCTGTGAAATTTAAAGCTGCTATGTACATTCTTAAGTTCTGATTGACACACTTAACAGGCAATTGGGTTATTGATTGGAATGGAAGATGTCCCACCTGAAAAGCAGTCTGATTATCTATCTTCTTTGCTCAGCCCTCTTTGTCAGCAGGTGATTTTTTACTGAAAACTGCGAGATACTTTTTTACTAATAAAATGTGTACAAAATTTCAAGATACTTGAATTCTGTGAAATGCTTGGCGCCCTTTTCTTTTTTCCTGACAATTATGCTTGGGGATTGTTACAGCTTGTATTTGAATCAAATAATTTAGTGTGATTGTTTAACACAGGTTGAGGCTCTGCTGAGAAATGCTAAATTGTTAAGTTATGAGGAGACTAATGCCAGAATTGCTGTAATCCAGCAAATTATTGTGGCAATTAATTCTCTCAGCAAGGTGCTTCTGTAATTTAACTTTTCTGCCTTTCATCATGTCTCGTAAAATTCTGGAAAGATCCATCGTGATTTTGTTTTTACCTCCATTCTTATTAATAAATTAAAAAATCTAGGGCTTCAGCGAGCGTCTTGTAACTGCTAGTCGCCCCGCAATTGGAAACATGTTTAAGCAGGTTAGTATTTTCTTCTCTTTAAGTTGTATTGCTTGTGTCCTGGTGATGTGTTTGGTTTATCACAATGCTATTAAGTAGCAGCATTATAGCGCTACTGTGTGGCGGAATTCGCACAATCTGCTTTTGTTCCCCAATAGCTATTTAATTCAAAATGTCTAGTCGCGACGCAACAACATTGTTGCATAGTGGAGTTTGAAATAACCGCTATTTTCTGCAATTGACAACAATGATTTATCAGATGTATACTTTCTGTTATTGTGATAAGAAATTTTGAACAATATTTTCGTTATAGATGGAAATTCAGAGATTTTTTTTTTTTTTTTATAATTGTAGAATCCATCATTGCAGCATCTGCCCATGAAAGATAATTTTTGTGTGTTAAGCCTTTCTCTTTTCATGAATAGAAAAACAACAACAAAAAACAGCAACCAAGCCTTATCTCACTAAGTGGGGCTGGCTATATGGATCAAACTACGCCTTAATGTTCTATAAAAAATCATACTTCTTTTCATGAAACACAAGTTATTATTTCTTTATCTTTTATTGATCTGAATCTTGCCATTCATTCTTCTCTGCAGACATTAGATGTACTTCTCCACGTTCTTGTTATATTTCCACGAGTAGAACTTCTACAAAACAAGGTACGATTACATTTAATGACTGGATATGTGTGTGTGTGCGCGTGCGTGAGAGGGACATGTTCTTGTCATCTGATATCCATGCATTATATGTAGGTTACATCATTTATACACCGCATGGTGGATACATTAGGTGCATCTGTCATTCCTTACCTTCCAAAGGCACTTGAGCAGTTACTTGCAGAAACTGAGGTACGCAGTATCTCTAATTATATGTTTGCAGTGTTCTTGATTCAAAGTGGCATTCATGTTTTGCACCAGAATTTGATTGTTTCCTACTTGACTTTATGAGGTTGTTTTTGCTTTCCTGCTGTTTCCTACGCAAATAAAATAAGAGAAACCTGTGTAATGTCTTGGTTAATTTTGTTGCAGCCAAAGCAAATGTCTGGTTTTCTTTTGTTGCTCAATCAATCTATCTGCAAGTTCAATATTTTGGTGCATGACATTTTGGAGGAAATTTTTCCATCTGTCGCTGATCGGATATTTAGTGTTATTCCAAGAGAGGGATTGCCTTCAGGTCTTGATACAGTCACTGAGGTATGAATGTTTTAATGCAGTTTCCTAATAAATAGCTGTGGTATATTTTACCTTTCCTTTTATTTTTTTAGAAGTAAATTATCATGACATTTGATTGCTCATTATGATTGGATAACTTTTGGTTGGGCAGTTTGTACTTTGTGATGTGTGAAAATAGTCATGCTCCTTGCTATAACTATTATCAAATATCCAGTTCTCCATACTCTTTTTTAATTTTCTATAAATTCAAGCCATGCTATGGAAATTCAATGGATCATAGATTAGGGAAGCAGTGATTCTCTATTTTGGAATTTAAACAAAATATTTTTCTTAGTTTGTAGCTGTATATTTTGGGTGCAATTGTAGCTATATATTATTTTGAATCGAAACCCATCATGAAATGCCATTTCCATTCATCTTATGTTTCTAAGCTCTCACAAATTTATATGCATGATGAGATTTTTTTCCTTTTTTTTCTAGGAAATTCGTGAGTTGCAAGAACTTCAGCGAACATTGTATACATTTCTTCATGTGATTGCTACACATGACTTGTCAACTGTATTTATTTCCCCAAAATGTAAAGCATACCTGGATCCAGTGATGCAATTGCTTTTTTACTCCTCCTGTAATCATAAGGATGTTCTTATAAGAAAGGTATGTGTTCTGCTTTCTATTTATTTAACTAGAGCCTAGAGGTGGTCATTTTTACTAGATTTGTTAATACTTTTGACAATTTACAATTTGAATCTTACTTTTTTTTCCTTTTACAATTTAGGCATGTGTGCAGATTTTTATTAGATTAACTAAAGATTGGTGTGCCCAGCCATATGAAGAAAAGGTACTTTTTACTCATTTCTACTTATTCTGACGTTTTATTATTTTTAACTAAATGGTTAATGGTTTAGGTTCCTGGTTTCCGGAGTTTTGTGATCGAAACGTTTGCTACAAACTGCTGTTTGTACAGTGTGCTGGACAGATCTTTTGATTTCCGTGATGCAAATACTGTAAGATTCATTTATTCTTGTGTTAAATACTCTTTACCTATTTTTCTCAAGTGTTATCATTTTGCCATCCAAAATCACCATGTGAATGCATTATGTCCCTCATACATAGTAGAATTTAGAATTGTTTTCTAGTTCTTTGGCTTGTTGAGGAACTATTTGCTTAATTAAAATGGACATTATTTGAGGGGAGTTCAAGAAACAGCTCTGGAGCAGAATTTCAAAATTTGATTCTTCATTGAAATGGAGTTTTACACTTAATTGAGAACAAGTTTTTGAATTTCAGGACTAGGATGTTCTAGTTTAGAATGCCAAGACTCAAAAACACTGGAGCTTATACCAACATTATTTACAACATGAATGGAATTACAAGAATTAAGACTAATGAATACCTAGGTGAGCTATGTACAAGTGTGGAAGTATGCTTGAAAACTGGTAGAGTCCATCTTGGCCAAGCATTCCTTTGATAAGTATCTCATTAGAATCCTGAGAATTGATGAAACAAATATTAGGATGGAATTCAAAATAAATTCCATTATCACGATCAAATTGACTCACTAAGCATGTTTTTGGTTGTAATTAGGGGAACAGGTAGCTGATTATTGGGAGTTAGTTTGGTTTAGGATTAATAGGTGAAGAGAATGAAGATGAACCGGATGAGGAAACATACAAACCTTGTCCATTACCAATGAAAATTAGGCTAGGACCTTCAAAAGGAGATAGTTGTTGAATATTGTGCATTAGATATAACATGATGAGAAGCCCCTAGGCCTGGGTACCAATTAAGAGAGGATGCATGTGTAGTATTGGCCATGAGCGCTTAAGGAGCTACCGGCACTGGTGCTGGAGGTGGCAATGCAGGAAACTGGGGCTTGGCAGGGAATATTGGTGTAGGGGAAAAGTTTGGCATGGGGAAATGAAAGTAGTAAGTCCCTCATTGAATAAAGATAAGGTCTCATTAGAATTTATATAGAGTGGCACCCCTCCTTATAAGTCTAAGTTCAATATAAAAACCTAATATGGTATCAGAGCCTAAGCCTATCAATTAGGGTGACCCACCGTGTATATCCATGCATCTAGCCTAATAATAGTGTTGGGCGCAAGGGGGTGTATTGGGAAAATCCAAAGCTTTGATTAGAGTTTTTGAAGAGTGACACCCCTCACCTTGCAAGCTGATTTTGTAAGGATGAGTTGGTCCAATATAAAAACCAAATAATTTGGTTGTGCTCTTGAAATGTAGTATTGCAAAGGTCAGGGCATAGGACAGAAATGGTTGAGGGTTCAACTTGTTGACACCATATCAGATAATTCTGTTTCAACTTAGAAATGACACTGAAATGGTTCTCTGATTTGATGAAGATCCCTACAGTGGCAAGGGAGAAGAGGTGACGGGGATGCATTTGCATTGGATGCTTGAAGAGAAAGATCCATGGATCAAAGAGGGATTATTGATACCATTTTAGAGAATAAATTGTTGATTTGTTTCTGTTATAGAATATTCAGAGAAATGTATACTGCTATTTATTTCACAAAACATAATGATTACAAAGAGGGTTCTTCTACTCCTTATATACCAGTGTTGAGCTAGTAACTATGTAAGTAACTTGGCAGCTGTCTAACTAACTGAATTCGGTTCAGTTAGTTAGTCAGTTTCATGAGAGTTTATTCTTTAGATGCATTGCGATGCTAAGTGTGGGGTACTGCTCAAAGGAGCGTGTTCTCTAAGGTGTGTCCCCATGCTAGACAGGGTGCACTATATGTATCTCTAATAATGTGTATTAAAACATAAAGTTATACCTATACTTGATAGGATTCAATTTAATATCTAAAAAACAGTAAATAAACAGGGAAAAGATTGTGTAAGAAAGCTCTGATTTTTATTAAGCTACTAGAGTTCAAATGGGATCTAGTAGTACAAGCTAAAAGCAGAAAGCTTAGAAATTGCAGAAAAAAAAGATAGAAATGACAAAGGCTCTTAGAGAGGCCTATTACTCTCCCAAGTGGATATTCCACTACTCAATTTCTGCCTCTCTGACTCACAATCATTACTGCTATTTATTTGCAAACCTAGTACTATTTGTCCACTCACAGCTGGACACCTGGCTCTGCCATGTGCTGTCCTAACAACCTTTGTCTCATATGCCAGCTGTCTTTTTTTTTTTTTTTCTCTCTCTCTTGCGGGTCCTTTGGTAAACTTTTCCAAATCTACCAATTCTCCCCCCTTCAAAATTCTCCTTGACCTCAAGGAGAAATTCTGGAAATTCAGCCTGCAGTTTGTCCACACTCTCCCATGAATTTTCAAACTCAGGCAAGCCCTTCCATTGAACCAATGCCTCTAGTCCACCCTGCTCATTTTTTCTCTGTTCCAGAATCTTCTCAGGGACTGGTTCCAGATGCCAATCTTCATTGATGCACACAGGTAAAGGCTGTGTTGCCACAGAAGGTGATACAGCTTTCTTGAGCAATGAAGCATGGAACACAGGATGCACCCTAGTGTCCTCTGGCAGCTTTAATTTATAAGCTACTGCACCAATTTTTTGTATTGTTTCATAGGGACCATAATACCTTGGGCTAAGTTTTTTATTCAACCTTTTAGCCAATTTCCTCATTTTATAAGGCTGGATTTTCAAAAAAACACTCTCTCCAACCTCATACCCCACAGCCCTTCTATGTTTGTTTGCTTGACTCCTCATGACATCTTGAGCTCTAAGCAATTGCTCCTGCAGTTCCCTCAAAACCACATTCCTCTCGGCAGTCAATTTATTCACTTCATCTATTGCTGATGAAGGAGTATCCCCTCTTATCAACACAGGAGGCCTTCTCCCATACAATGCCTCAAAAGGCTTCAAAAGTTTCTCCCATTCCTCCTGCCCCCCTGTTTCCTTCAATGCTTCTGGTTCCCTAGAGTGCACATAGAATCCTACACCTTCATCTCTTAAATTTCTGAGCATAGCCTTCCAATTTGATTGCCTAACACATAAGGCAGAATCTCCTTTGATTTCATATGCCAAACCCTCTTTCTCCCATTTTAAACTGAGCTCTCCAAAGTTGGCTTCAATCTTCCCCAAACTCGCTAGCCAATCCATGCCTAACACCAATTCAGTACCACCTAACTCCATCATGAAAAAATGTTGACTGAATTTCACTCCCTGCATATTGAATTCCAGCCCCTCACACACTCCTTGATTTTTCACCTTCTCTCCATTTCCTACTTCAATCACATAAGTAGGAGTTTCCACTATTTTCACAGCTAGCTCTGCTGCCACTTTTGGGTCAATAAAATTGCTGGTAGCCCCTGAATCTATTAAAGTCAGCAGCTTCTTCCCCTTCACTTCCACCCATACCTTGAAAGATTTGTTAGAAGTGAACCCATCCCTACTCTGCATAGATAATTGCAGAGTCTGCAGCTCTTTTACCCTATCTGCTACTGCCATATGGTTTTCTTCTAACCTCTCTACCTCTACCTCTTCCTCACTACTGTCTTCACACAGCTTCAAGCTCATATGTTTAAATTTGCAAACATGTTCCCTATTCCACTTGTCTCCACATTTGAAACAAAGCCCTTTCTTGCTCCTTTCCTCCAGCTCTGCAGGGTCCAGCCTTCGACCCTTTCCTTTGTCCATTCCTCCTCCTTGATTCTTCTCACTTTCCTTCTTAGATCCTCCAGCCTCTGCAGGATCTTTCAATCTGAAAGTGCCTCCCCTATCTTTCCATGAGCTACCCTTCTTTGTGACAACCTCATTTTTTTCCTCAATTAATAGGGCTCTGTCCATCAACTCAGCTAAATCCTGGCTTTCATGGAGCTTCAACTCAGCCTGGATCTCATCCTTGAGTCCATTCAGAAAAATGGAGTCTAGCATGATTCGTTCCTCCCTCCTCAAAGGTGCCACCATCATTTCAAATTTCTCTCTATACTCTCCTACTGAGCCTTTCTGTTTCAGACTCAATAATGGTCCCAAAGGGTTGTGCAGCAACCCTGGTTGAAAACGTCTCATCACGGCTATCTTGAATTCCTCCCACGTTTTCAAAGATGTTTGTTCTTCCCACCATTGGTACCAATTTAGGGCCCTATCCTCCATTGCCATCATTGCTATATCTAGTTTGTCCTTTGTCCTAACTTCGTTCAACAGGAAGTATCGTTCTATCTTCACCAGCCAACCATAAGCATCCTCACCTTTGAACAACGGAATCTCCAGTCTCCTTCGACTTCCAAAGAATCGTGAACGACCCTCACCTCTATTTCGCCGGTAACGGTGTTGCGATTCGCGTGAGAGGGAGCTTCTGTCGCTCTCTTCTTCCTCTTCTTCGTCGTACCCACCCCTTGGTGGGCGTCCGTTTCTTCCATGGTTTCGCCGTGGTTGTTCTAAGATTATCTGACGGATTTGCTCAGCTGTAACGTGCGGCCTCGCCTGCTGCTCCAACACCATCAGGCGAATCTGTTCCAACGTTCCTTCGAAAGTGTTCATCCTTTGCTCTACTGAGTCGACTCTGTTTTCCATCTCACTACGAGTAACAACCATCCACTGTGTTCTTCGAACCAAGGCTCTAGATACCAAATTGATAGGATTCAATTTAATATCTAAAAAACAGTAAATAAACAGGGAAAAGATTGTGTAAGAAAGCTTTGATTTTTATTAAGCTACTAGAGTTCAAATGGGATCTAGTAGTACAAGCTAAAAGCAGAAAGCTTAGAAATTGCAGAAAAAAAAGATAGAAATGACAGAGGCTCTTAGAGAGGCCTATTACTCTCCCAAGTGGATATTCCACTACTCAATTTCTGCCTCTCTGACTCACAATCATTACTGCTATTTATTTGCAAACCTAGTACTATTTGTCCACTCACAGCTGGACACCTGGCTCTGCCATGTGCTGTCCTAACAACCTTTGTCTCATATGCCAGCTGTCTTTTTTTTTTTTTTTCTCTCTCTCTTGCGGGTCCTTTGGTAAACTTTTCCAAATCTACCAATACTCTTCTCTGAAGTTTTGATAATTTGTTACATTTTAATGTGATTAAATTAAATGTTTGTTTATAATGTTTTATGACTAAGATTGTGATGGTCTTTGGATATTTTAAAGCCGAGTTATATGTTGCACTTGTAGTTTTAGTCAATGTTCTTTTTAATTGATTTAGTAACTTTTCAGAGTTAGTAGTAATATTATAATATTAATTTTTCAGAGTTAGTATTAATATTATAATATTAATGTTCAATTTGTTAAACGATGCATTAAGGGAGACCACATGCAAGTTAACTAAAGTGTGGGTGATGGTTCTGGGCGCAAATAGATAGGTGTCTATTGGATATAGAAATAGGTTTTGACGATGCTATCCATGTGAGTATCAGAATGCATATTAGATGTGGCTAAGAAACGGGGATGCTATCTTAATTTACCTAAGTTAATTAAATAAGAAAATGGAAATCCATATTTCAGTTTTGTCTTGACATTTCATGCCAATTTTTAGTACTAATTTTGTTTCCTTTTTATTGTCTATGTTTCCATGCAGCTTCTTTTGTTTGGAGAAATTGTGGTCGCGCAGAAGGTCATGTATGACAAATTCGGGGATGATTTTCTCATTCATTTTATATCAAAAGGATTTTCTGTTGCCCATTGCCCGCCAGATCTGGCCGAACAGTATTGTCAAAAGTTGCAGGTGAACTTCTTTCAAACCGAGAAATTGTAGTGTGCTTTTCATGTCTTGCCGAAGCAAAATTTATAGAGGCCTTTTGTCCATAGCAAGAATTGAGATACACTGAAATGTGATAGGAAGTAAAATTTGAATCTGAATGTCAATGCATTTTGAGCTTTTGTTGATTATTACAAAGGTATTTGTAATCTGAATATAACAGAATCTTAACAGTAAGCTAGGTCTGTTACACTAAACGACTAACCAAGAACCTTCCAGAACACCTTCCAGAACCAAGCTAGATCTGTTACACTAAATGACTAACCAAGAACCTTCCAGAACCAAGCTAAGTCTGTTACACTAAATGACTAACCAAGAACCTTCCAGAACCTATACAGTTTGAAAAAAGAGAGAAAACCAGAAAATAATAGAATCTGTGTGGGAGCAATATACCATTCATATAATGAATTGTAACAAAGCTAGTAGTGATGTCTCTTGATGAAATATTCTTTATAATAAAGTGACAATTTATCTGCAACTTGACTATCACAAATGAGTGTGACAGGTTCCTAATGTAAAACTGTAGCCCTAATTCTAACAACGTGAAGTGTTTTGCTCCATTAAGCTCATGTAACAAGTCGTTCAGCAATGGAATGTGAAACTTATTTTTAACTGTTTTGGCATTGAGTTAAAAGTAATTGTTAGATACTCGAGTTTGGGCCTCAGCCCAACAAATGGGCTGAAACGAGAAGTGGTTATAATTGCTTATGTGGCTTATTTGTTAGAGGGAAACAACAATTATATTATATTAAGGACTAGATACATCGACCAAGCTTTATCCTATTAAATGAGATCAGATACATGGATTAACTTTCTATATAATGTTTTATTCAGGATCATGCTTCTATCCAAATCATTAATCTCGAGATCTTTTTTAATAACTTCTCTTATAGTCTTTCTAGGTTTTCTTATACCTCTAGTTGTTTGACTTCTCTCCATCTGATCTACTCTCCTTACCCCTGAGTGCCCAGGTCTTCTCTCTACATGTCCAAACTTAAGTCTATTTTACACCATCTTTTTTTCTATAAGTGCTACCCCAACACTATTTAATATTGTCATTTTTAATCTTATCCTGTCTAGTCTTACCACACATCCTCTTCTCTGTCATACTTTTTTTATTCTCGTGTTGATTCTTAACCGTCCAACAATCATTCCTGTACAACATCACATATCTTACCACAGACCTATAAAAAAATTTCTTCAACTTGAGTGGTAGCTTTGTGTCACATAAAATCCTTGAAACCCTCCTTCATTTCAGCCATCCAACTTGAATTCGATGATTTACATCTCCTTCTATTTCTGTCATTTTGTATTACGGACCCAAGATTTTTAAATAGTGTGACCTTGTGGGATGATATGATTTCCAACTTTCACATCTAGGTTAGAAACACTTCTCATTTTGTTGAACTTACATTTCATATACTCCGTCTTACCCACGGTCTCCAACTTTCACATCTAAGTTAGAAACACTTCTCATTTTGTTAAACATACATTTCATATACTCCGTCTTACTTATGCTTAGGTGAAAACCATACGTTTTTAAAGTTCGTCTTCAACCTCTCATTTAAATCCTCCTTCGACTCTCTCAGTAGGACTACATCATCTGCAAAAAGCATGCATTTCGGTGCTAACTCTTGGATGTGTTTCGCTAGTCATCCAATACTAAAGTAAAAAGGTAGAGGCTTAGGGTTGAACCTAAATGCACACCTTGTGTTTGCACATTAGTTCATACATATCTTGGATATATCAGATATATGCAATCTTAATGCCTTCCTTCTTTAGGGCTTTCCAAAAAATCTCTCTTGGCACTCTATCTGATACTGCTCCATCACACGTCGTGCGTCTTCTCCAAGTCAATAAATATTAAGTGTAAGTCTTGTTGGTCCATCCGATATTGCTCTATCACACGTCGTAGTAGATAGATCACTCCTATGATCAACTTTAGGCATAAAACCAAATTAATTTTTAGTGACTTTAGTCTCTTTTCTCAGTCTCCGTTCAATCACTCTTTCCCATAACTTCATGGTATGTGAAGTTATGACTCATACGTACCTTTTCAGTTAGAAATTTTTTGGCTTGGGCAGAGAGAGTATTATCTCTTTTTTGAGAAGCATTTGCTGAAATTGCAAGAGGGGTTCATCTTCTGTAGTATTTCTATTTTCCATCAATAATTCAATTTCTTTTTCTTTTTAAATCTGGGTTCCTATCAATAATCCTCACAAAAGTGCCACAAACCATCATGATTCCTGAATAGGGGGTGGGTGAAGAGAATGGGGACTTGCTGACTGAGTTAGATAATTCCACTGTTGCAAAATTCGAGTGCACTGTCTTTCAATCTCATATTTTTGAAAATGTGGGTAACTGGACTGAGGGGAGTGCGGTGATCATAGTGGCAACTAGGCTGTAAGCAAGAAGGTTCCATATCACAAGTTTGCATAATCGGCCAATAACTTCTCCAAGATTAGTGCTGGGAAATTCTGTCCCTGCATCACATTCAGTCTGTGTTCTACTTCAAGAGCCTCAACCTGGGCTTAACCTTCCATTTTACCTTCTTCTTGTTCACTGCAAACTCTGTTTTTAAGGACCTAAAATCCCACTTGATGGGACCCAATGTGCACATCCACTTGATTCCTAAAATCACATAATCGAGCAAGTGAAGAGATACAGAAGTGTTTGAAACACATCTCGTGTCCTAGGGAATATAGACTAATAGTAGACTTGCAAAGTCCCATAATAACTACCTTTCCCCAATTTTCCACATATACATGCAGCCTTGGTTTTGCCACAAGTTTAACCCCCAAATATGGGATTAAGTCTTTTTGTAGGAAATTATATGTGCCTCCTGAATTAACTAAAACTGATACTGTGATTCTAGCCACTTTCATAAGCAACTTCATATTAGAAGATTCATGATTTCTACTATGGCATATAGAGAAATCGGAGGATCATGAGTAGCTTGGTCCCTCTGACTCACACTATCTTCCTCCTTGAGCCCTTCAATCCAAACCAACTTTTTTTATTTATGCCTTGTGTAGGATGCATCACAATTGTAGGAAAACCTGTGTCCTCCTTTCTGCCATTTATGCTCGTTTTAATTTTTCTTATAAAGGGGGTGCAAGAAACCCTGCTCTGTTATTTCTACTAGTCAGTTTGGCTGTGTCCTTTTGTTGGAGTGCCTTTCGGGTTTGAGATAACAGAACCACTGCTGAAGGTTTTACTCTTATTATTGCATTCTGTAAGCATTCCTTGTGAGTTTACGCTTTAATGCTCGAACCATATTCATTGCAACTCTGAGATTTGCTGATTGCTGAAATTCAACGTCTATGCTCAATTCATCAATCAGCCCAGCCGTAAATAGGTCTTCTGCTAATTCTACCCTGTCTCCTTCAGCTATCATTTGATTTATAAAAATCCTATCACGGTGCCTCAGCCACCCCAACAACAGTTCCCCTGTGTCATTGTAAGTGGGTAACACTTTGGAATAGCAGGGAACCATGAATCCCCATCTGCGAGCTGTTTTTATCCCCTGTCTTGTATAGTTTCCACTACTGCGACTCCCATGTCTTCTGAATTATCTCTTATTGTACCTTTAGTCACTCCTTGAACTGAAATGGAGAGATCAGCCATCTGCTTTCTAGAGCAGTCTGCCTGGTTGTCATCTTTTCAATGAAATCCTTCAATGTTGCTGCCAAATCTGAGTCACCCTATGCTGATTTGTGATACTAAGTTGTTATGGTCCCTGATCTTTGCCACAGATCTTGATGTGGTAGAACCTTTCTTTCGACCTATGGTGAAAGTAGAAGCAGGCCCAACCTTGACAGAGCTTCTTCTTAAATTCACAAGTTCTTTTAATATTTTTTTTGGTAGGTGACAGCAGAAGAAGAGTCCTAGTTAATTAGGATAATAACTAAGCTAATCTTATCCTAATAATACTATCATTTATATTAAAATAATAAATACCTATCTAGTAGATAAAATCTATTAAAATCTTATCCTGCAATGCGGATTCAAGTTTAAAATTTCTGTTATGCTAATTTATTAAAATAAATAATAAAGTCTTATCCTACCAATACTGATTCAAGTTTAAAACTACTGTTATGCTAACTGGTTTATCATTCATCAAACTTGTTTCCTCTTAAATATTCATGACTGACTTCCTTTGACAAATTACAATCTCATCCTTGGATTGTGCCTCTTCTATCCCTTAAAAGTATTGGAGCCTGGGAATATATTTGTTTGAACTTTGAAGTATGACACAAGAAGTTTTGGTTTATATGTTGTTAATTGTTCAATTAGAAGAGGGTTTTTACTGTGGAAGTGTTTTGCTCGGCGTATCCTAGTGCTTGCTATTTTCTAGAGGAATCGCCCATTGAAACTTTGTTGTAATGGGCCTAATATTCCCCATATTTCTTTTTACAGGGTAGCGATATCAAGGCTCTAAAATCTTTCTATCAGTCGCTCATAGAAAATTTGAGACTGCAGCAAAATGGAAGCCTCGTGTTCAGATAGCATACCTATAATAATGGACAAATTTTGAGTCATCGTCCTATACTGGATTATTTTCTGGCCGTCTTCTAGTACGGTTAATGATTTGGGACTACAAAAGGTAATTGATTGTTTGGGATGATATTAATTTTGAGCTCTTTCTATCATTTTTATTTTGAATCCCAACCTTTTCTCCCAAATAAAGCAGTCACGAAATGGTGGTGAATACTGCAGTGTTGTGTATATAGCTTTTGAGGATGAGCTCCGGATAATCTCTTGCCCTATTTTTGATGAGTTCCTCTGTAACCTGACCAATTAGCAAATTGTCTTGGGTCTTTCTTTTTATTCTTTTGTCCCATAGTTGTAAATTTTAGGAATTCTCTTGTTACATTGGGGGTATTTCTGTTGTTTGAAACTTGTCAATGTAAGATAAAAATTTTGGTACTTGATATTCCAGTCCTTTTTTCGTTCCTTGAAATTTTTTATTGATATAAATTGATTTATTCATTTGTCTTTGTACCTCAAGGTTACGATGTACTTTTTATTAAAAATTGTGTAATATTTTTATTAAAAGTTTATAATTGATGTTTTCATTGCTTTGTTTCAAGACAAACTTTCTATTAATATTTTTTAACAAGTGCACTTAGGGCACATATTATATGTGCATGCATGAAAGTTAATGACAATCACAACCGCATTTTAAAAAATTATGAGAAATGAGTTGTAGTATAATAACCAATGTTTTATATCATTAATTGTGGGTGGCAACTGTTGAGTTTTTCCAGCATAATACAGAAATCAATTCAGACTAATTAAAAGGTAAAAAAAACATTCTAATGTGACTAAGTTTGTTAAAATAATAAATCTAATGTTGAAAAACTATATTAGTTTTCTCTCACTAATTGGCAAATGAGTATTGTTAGCATTTTGATTATTGCTATAAATATTTCATCGAACATTGGTTTGTTTCAATTTTTGGGAAATTCATTTCACCTTTTACAAGAATTCAACTCGCAACCTCCGAAAATATACCGGCACCTCACATATTTCATTAATTCTAAAACTGTCTTTGATTGGATCAAAATGTGTGAATTAAAGCACCTCACATATTTCATTAATTTTAAAACTATCTTTGATTGGATAATTACTGGTAGTTCATTGAAAATTTTTGGTATCATTGCCGGTATAAACTCGTTTTTTAAAATAAAATTAACGCTATCTTTGAAACAATATCAGTAATTTTAATAAATACCATGTGAATATGTGATATCTAAAATTTTAGCCAATAAGAAATTTCTTGTAGTGCAAATTTTCAACGATTAGGACTTCGTTGACAATTTTGTACGAATATGACTAGACCGATTGTTTTGTGTGGTCCATATTGAATTCAAAGTTGTATAAATAGGGATTATCTATTGTTGAGAGAAGTATTTTAAAATGTCGGTTTCTCAATTTTTGATTAAATCAGAAGTATACTTCAACGAGGTGAAATTCCCTAGAGTTTCGGCTTTTAAAGGACACCGCATGTCTCACCGTCGTGAGATCCACGTTGAATGATTTGTTGCCCGACATCGAAAATAGAAAAGTGAGTATGACAGAGTTTCGTGCAGATTAGATTGATAATGATGGAAATGTGAAATACAACCTTATTGAGTTGAAGATTGATGAAGATTTGAAGGTTATGTGGAGAATATTTTACCGCAGGCTAACTAAGGGACCGATCGAGTTTGATGCGACAATTTCAAGACCTGTCAACGACATAATCAAGATGTTGAAACGTCTAGAATCATTTGCTATTGTTTAAATTTTGTTACTCTATCCGTCTCATGAAAAGTGTCTCATTTTCACTTTTTCTCTGTCTCAAAATAATTGTCCTTTTAGAATACCAATGCATGACTTATTATTATTTTTCCACTACTATACCCATATTTATTAACTTTCACTTTATTCAAGACAATTAATAAGGATATTTTAGTAAATAATATTAGTTTTGTCATTAAAACTAAGATATCTAATCATTTTCTTATGAAGCGCATATTGCTCAAATATGACACTTTTTATGAGACTGAGAAAGTATTTATTATTGTTAATTTATGTTAGTTGTAATGTGTTATGTTCATCTTCTAAACATGTATTCAACAAAATATTATGCAATAAAAAGCACGGTGCTATTTAGTCCGAGACAAATATACTAATAATACAAATGTAAAATCAAATAGCTAAATAGGTTCCCAATGGGCTATGTGTGTTGCATGTGATAATATGGTAAAAATCTCACTATATGGGTTTACCAAACCCATGAGGTTATCCATAATAAAAATAATCATTTGCAAGTGCTATTGGTCATCAATACTAGATGGAGGCGGCGACACATCATTGGCTGGTCCCTCAATATTAGAAAACTCAACATCATCATGTGTATGCTCAATAGGTGGCCGAATGCGAGGGCGTGATATAGTAAGGTACCACTCCAGGTAACCCTCACACTCGCATGGTGTTGAACCTCCACTTCATTATCTCTAATGACACGAACATAGTTGATGAGGTTACTTTGAAATCCCCTATCAATGCTCGAAGCTTGAATAACATGAACTGGTTATGGGATGTCCTAAACATACCCATACTGGTGCATACACCTATCGAATAAGTGTCTAGCCACTAAGGTCTGCCACCTGATATGAGCAGAAAAAAGAGAAGACTCATCAAACTCACGATGGACTTTATAATCTGTGTATGGTGTCTAGATGACATCCTCTACTGTCACTGTATCAAGCCTTCTCCTAAACTACAGAACACCACTTGAATGTGCTTGCCTGACCTTCCATCTCTTTGCCCGTGGGGAGCCAACAAGGGTATGCTGCACCCTCTTGTCACAAATGGTGGAAAAATGCTCGTATATCTAGCCAACACTTATAAAAGAACATAGAAAAATTAAGAAATGTCATACATCACAATTAAATAAGAATTAAATTACAAACAATAATTTTTAATATACCCGTAACAGACTCAAATAGCCAGCTAGTTGTCTGGTCTAAAAGAAAGTCGCAGTCCCAATGTTGAAAATAGGATAGTCAATGTAGCGCACCCTTAAATCCAATTGGCATGTTCAAGGCTACTGAACATCCACATGTACAAAGCATTAATTTAAACATGGGACTTATTTACAAAGATAATAAAGACTACTAGATGTAGCATGTACACCCTTGCGGCTTCTCATACATCTCCCAGTCCACAAGCTCGATATATTGTTGAAGCGGTAAAGCAGCAAGCAAAAGTTTTTTAAGTATTTAGGGTTTTATCGTATCCACATGAATCGATGCGAGGGAAAGAATGTCATTCAATTGTTTCCGCGTTTATGAGCTTGGGTTGAATGATTTAAAATTTAAATTGTGGAAAGTAAATAATGAACAAGAAAATATATGTATTCTTTGTATAAAAGAAAACTCGCCGGGATTGAATTTCATCTACTCGTCAAATACTTAAACTTATTACTCAATTGCAAGCAACCTAAATTACTTGTCAATATCATCATGTATCACTCAAAATAGAGTTATGTCTAACACAAAGTTGAGATATCAACCGTTTTGATCTCGTCGGCGATGTCTCGCGCAACTCAACCAACATAGAGGCATTAAGAGTCGATACCCTCTATGATTACTAAACCTAAATCTATCTCTAGAGTCTAGAACCAAACAAATATTCATCCAAGAACAAGATTTTGAGTAGTATATGTCTATATCAACTCAAATTCAAGCACAAAGAAAAAACAAGGATAAACATCAACATTGATTTGTAAACTAGATTTTATACAATACCATGTGTAACAAATATACATACAAAATGATTATACTTACAAAACCCAACAAATAAGGGTAAAAAGAGAAGAAAGAAGAAGATGAACAAGAATCTCTCGGTTCGCCAACTCCGATTGAAGCAAACCCATCTCCGATCATCAAGATGCAACCCTAAATATTGGTTTCTAAGCCTCTAGTCTCCAAGAATGAAGTTGATGGAGTTGGGAGAAAAATATCCAATACCATAACCCTAAAAATCTATTTTAAGACTCTACATACAAACTCTGCCCAGAAAAATTCGTCTGGTGCCCAAATATTTCGCTTGGCGAATTTTCACTTACCCAAAATGTAGCGCACAAATAGGCAGATTCGCCCTGAGCTCACTTGGCAACCAAGGGGAGCTTAAATCTCCCGATCTCTCCTGGAGAATTTGACAGCAAAGAGAAAAATGATTTCTTGTTTTCATCATAACTCGAGAACCGTAACTCCGATTTACGCGCGGTTAGAAGTGTTGGAGTCATCACAGTGGAATCATCATCATTTAACTTTTACTATAAATCAAAACATACTTTGAGTCTTAAACCCCAACTTTAATAATCTCAATAACATTAGTGTCATCAACTAACTCAAAACACCTTAAACATAGTTCAACAATTTAAAACCAAAAATGAACGACATGATAGTTTAAGAAATTCAAACGTCAATCCCAATTCGATGTTACATGGCCAGAGTAGAAACCAATATGAAAATGATGGCTAAGGAATGTCTCCACAACTAGCTTCCACTTACTTCCACAGAAGCTTCTTTTGAGTATTTGCATGTTACCCACGTAGAGGCAACATTCAAATAGAAGGGTGAGTAATCATAGTCAATTATAAAAGATAAAAGAAAGAATAGATTTGCCACAATTATAAGCTACAAATCCACAACATCAAATACATCATAACTCACACCCCAAACATCACAAGTAACACATGTATATCTTCCATCGCAAGAGACACATAAGAAATACAAGTGTCAATAAATCAGGTAACACCAACAAAATTATGCAATGCCACATAGGATGCTATGCAACAACATTGATTTAATGCATGTGGTACAAATTTATGAATACACAGGTTCATTTAGCTCCCTATTCCACCACCATAGGATACAAGATCCGCCACCATAGAATCGGATTCACTCTTTAACCAGAGCACATCACAAAAACCATTACTGCCACCATGGATAACACTTCACTAATTCTCCATCACTAGAAATCCGCTACTCGCACTCGAACCACAACCATAGGATCAAGGCCACATCATAATTAGAACCGAAGTTTTGATGACATGGATGCATGACTCACAAAATGCACAACAACAATATCAAAACACATACACATTGGTCCTCTTTTGACTGTGCATGTAAACACCAACACAATTCATCTAAATAACATCATTATAGAAATATTAACACAACACATTTATGGATATTTTTACTAATAATAGCAACATCAAATCTATTAACTTAACATCTCAACAAACATGCCAACATCGGTATCACGTAACATCATTACAACAATGCAATGATTTGATAAACTCAACATATAAACCAACACCTTCATCAACATAATATGCATATAAATAATGCTCTAACATCTCACTTACTAATATCATGTTCTAGCTCTAGGCGTTAGCTTGCCAACACTTCGAACGACGCATTGAACAGAGTTACAGAACCCAAGTTACGACACTTTTGATGTGTACTGCCAAAATGCTCGCCCGACGAATTACCATTCGCTCCGAGTTCGCTCAGCGAATGCCTTCACCTAGAACTCACCTAGTGTTTGCCCAGCGAAATCCTAGCCTCGAGATAGCCCGACGAATTTCTTCACCTGGAGCTCGCCTAGGGTTTGCCATGTAAAATTCGCGATTCCAGCAACCCCCAGGTGCGAATCGTTACAATGCAGACCTTCTTAATACTCAATTTTCGACTCATACATCATCCACATTGCATCATAATCAATGTGATACAAACCTCAACAACAATATATTCACATATTATTATAAAATTAAGATCATGGCATATAAATCATCATCATCAACAATTATTCCACAACGTTCATCATCAATCGAATAGAATCAAAGACCTATATCTACCCTTTCCTCATATCAATCATAATTGAAAGCAATTACCCACCCTCACCTTAGATTATCTGTAGCAACGACTCCCCCTAACTCTAATGGACAGATGTTTCTCTTAGTTTCTCCTTGCCCTAGCCTCTTTCTCACGTTCTTCTAAAGTTTAACATACGATCAGAATGATCTCTCTTTCCCCTTATTTTCATTTTTATTATTAAGAAATATTCCTCAATTATGCTTTTCCTCATATATCCTCACTTACTCTTAAAATGACCACCTTGTCCTTATTTTCTCTACACATCTAATTTATATTATTTTTTTAATAATTAATGAATAAATAAACACAATAATTATATAAAATTAATAAATAATTATATAAACAACATAATTCTAAATTAGGATGTTACAATTCATAGTGCCTTAAAGCCTTATATAGTGGAAGAACAATACCATTGAGGATGTAACACGGGAAGATGATGCATATTTGAAAGAACAATTTCTAGAATTTAGCCTTGAGGACAAGGTTGTTGCTATGAAGGAGAGTGCTGATAGGAATGCGAATGTGGAAGTGGGCCTTGATTATGCGCCCAAACCAAAGATTTAGAGGATTTATACTAGGAAAAAGTGGAAAGAAAAATAATGATGAAGTGCCAGCTCAGTGCATGGGATGCATGAGTTTATTTATCTATATAAGTAATAGGGAGTGAAAGAAAAAGGTAGAAAAGAATTTTTTATGATTGTGGGGTCATTTTATGGTGATTTGGGTGCAATACATGCAAGGCTGATAGACTATCTCTATTAATTTGTTATCTTTCATATAACCTTTTCTTGTAATTGTCATCACCATTACTACAATTGCCAACTTACCTCATAATTCTTTCTTTACTGTGACTGATTTATTTCTATATTCATATTTATATCTAACATTATAAAACTTTTTATTTCTTTTTTATTGAATATCTCATTCTTAAAGTTTTGTTTTAAAATTGTATGTCAAGTTCAAGGCAGAATTGATATAGATAAAAGTGATGATTCAACTTCTAATGCAAGTGATAATGAATTTGTAGAATTTGTCTTTAATAGTATCATTTATGACTATCATCAGAAATATTTTAAAAAAGCAAATGTTTTGACAACTTCATTGACTGATCGTGAGTTTGTTGTTGAAGAATTAAATGGATCTAGAACAAGTTATTTTTATTTATTTCTAATGAAGAAATAATATTTTGTTAATTTATGTAATGAGTAGAGAGAAAAAAACTACTTAATTGACTCAAGAGATGTGTTTGTCAAAGCGAAGATTGCTACATTTTTATTCATAATTGGCCATAATGTTCATCATAGAGTTGCTTCAACCCACTTTTGATATTTTACGGAAACAATCTCACGCAATTTCAAAGAGGTATTAAGGGTCATCTGTCAATTCAGAAAGGAACTAATAAAAAAAATCTAAAGAGTCGCCTGAAAGAATTAAAAATAATTCATAATCAATGATGGCCCTCTGCAAGTGCAACTAGAGCCTTAGCACATGGCCTCTTAATTTATGGGGCCTCTAAACAATCAAAAACACTTAAAGAAATGCAATATGAGATAGTATAACAAAATATTTTAACTAATTTATAATTAATACAACAAAGTGTAGGCCCACGCAATGCTTTAAGCAATTATAATTAGAGAATTTCTTTATAGACCCCCCTTCTTTCTTGGTCACCCGTGGTGAAATACCATAAGTGCCCCTATAATTCGGAAATGCATTTCCGAAAACAACATTTTGGAGATGCATTTCTGAGAAATGCGCGTTTTGCTTTTAAACAAAACAGCCTCCCCCTATTTTCATTTTACCCTAAAACTAAAAACTTTACAAAATCCTTCCATTTCTCTATCCTACTACACGAATTTGCTCTTCAAAGTTGCTCTACAACCTTCAAAGACCACTCAAACTTCAAGTTACAAAGCTTCCAATTTATAAGTTTTACATCCTTCAACTATAGGAATGAAATGCATTTTAGGGTTGTTAGAAATTAGTAAAATGTTATAGGGTTTAGTTACTATACTTCAATGTGTGTGTTTAGTTAGTAAAAATTTGATTTTGAAGCATTTAAGCAGGAAATGGGTTTCTGCAAAAATGGTGTTCGCAGGGGGGTTTTGGAAGTGCATTTCCGAAAACACCTCCCTGACCAATTTCGGAAGTGCACTTCCGAATTTTACCCAGAATTTGTTGCAGTCGTGGAGAGGATGGTCGGCGACGCGGGCGGTGCGGCATATACCAGGCAGAGGAGGTCCAAGGGCGTTAGGGTTAGGCATACTCAGTAGGGGGTTCCGGTTTATTTTTCTTGGATTTTATTGTATTCGGTTTGTATTTCTTGACATTCCCGTACATTTTCGCACACTATTAATATTTTTTTCGGCTTGTATATATAATTCGGCTTGTATATATAATATTAGTATTTTATGTTGATATGTCGCTTATTTTATTCGGGTTATATTTTTTTTATAGTAAGCGTTTTTGTTTAATTAAAAATACGGGACTAAACGTTGTTTAGAAAAACATTAAAAAAAATACAATTTCTGCATATTTCGGAAGTGCACTTCCGAAAACCCCCAAAAAATGTGAAAAATGTGTTTTCGGAAGTGCATCTCTGAAAACACCCCCCATTTGATGTTTTCGGAAGTGCACTTCCAAACTCTGGAAAAATCTAGAAAAAATATTTACTTTGGAAATGCATTTCCGAAGTAGGGGTATTTACGGGTTTTCGCTGGGGGTCACCCCCATAGGGGGGTCAGGAAAGAAATTCTCTTATAATTGAGCTGTCAGCGGGTATTCAATGTGGTACTTCATATTCAAAATGGTACTCTAACCCCAACACTAGTGTTGACGGATATTCCATTTGAAGAATGAAAACTTTGAGGTCTTATTATAAATTTAATATGCTAGCCTAAATTGTTGAAAAATATAATACAACACAAATTAAAAGATTTATAGTTTTGGCATCCAACCAAAGTCGGCACTGTAGCAAGTTCTACTATATAGGCCCAAAATTTTAAGAGTTTCCAAAATTTGAAGGTTCAATTTTTTTCATTAGTATTAGTAGATATAAAAAAAGAACTATGATAAAAATTCAATAAATTAAAAAAAATGTTATGACAAAATTCAAACACATAAAAAAAATTATACTGATTAAAAGTCAAAATAATTAAAATTAAATTTATTTTTTTATTAATATATAATTATATTTTCATGTGTCATTTTTAACTATTATCATTGCATTTTCTTTTTTAAATTTGGCCTATGTTTTTAAGTTAGAACGGAGCCTCCCGATTGATTGGGTCGGCCCTATTCAAAATATTACCCTTGGTTTAAGGTATGCATATATTTCTTATTATTGCTATTGTAGTTGTATCTTTATTTTATCACAATATGAATATTGTTTACTTATTCATATCATTTGGGTTATGTCTTAAAGAACTGCATAGGTGCAATTGATGGTTTACATATAAGTACACTAGTTCCCGCAGAAAAACAAATTTCATGTAGAGATAGAAAACCAACAGTCACACAAGATGTCATGTGTGTTTGTGATTTTAACACGATGTTTATGTATGTCTATTCGGGATAGGAAGGAAGTGCACATGATTCAAAGATTCTTTTGGACGCAATTACAAATCACAATGTTGGATTTCTTTGGCCACCTAGAGGTAAGTTGTAATATCAACATCAAATCATATTTCAGTAAAATTAACAAAGTTGAACTAACATATATTTTATTTGTTGTAAGTTATTTTTATCTTGTTGATTTTGGATATTCATGTATTGGAGGTTTTCTTCCCCCTTATAGAGGTGGAAGGTTTCGTGCACAAGAATATAGATGTCAAGGTTGACAACCCAGAAATCTGAAAGAGTTATTTAACTATAGACACTCTTCTATAAAGATGACAATTAAGTGTTGTTTTGGGTGCTGAAAAATATATTTTCTATTTTAAAATTGATGTCTCCTTATAAATTTTCTAGGCAACGATTTATAATTATTGCATGTGTTATTCATTATTACATATGCAAGTGAAATTTATCTAATGAGTTGTTTAGGATATGAGAAGAAATGAATCCTATCGAACTTGAGAGAATGAATGAAGGTTATATCATAGAAATAACAAGTTTTAATGTCAACAACTTAACAAGGTTATCTAATGAAGGTGCGTCTGAAATGACAATGAAGAGAAATCATATTAGACATGGGATGTGGGCACGCCGTAACAATTAAGTGAACCAATTATTTTTCAAAATATTTGGTTTGGCTTAATATTTATGCTTCGGATATTGATCTATACTTTTGTACTATTATAACAAAATATTTCGTGAGAATAAGTTATTAAGTCGACTCTAAAAAATTATTAAATTATAAGAAGTTTTTATTTTTCGATTTTATTTAGTAATAAATCGCACATTTGTATTCTTAAATATAAGTTATTAATTAATAGAAATCTTGATCATTTTATATTACTTAAAAAAAAATTAAAAATCGAATTGGCAAATAATTTTTTTATTTTTCTCATCTCTAAAATTGTTTTGAAAAATAATTTATCAAATAAATATTTTAATTTCTCATTTCTAAAATAGTTTTGAAAATAAACAAGTTTTTAAATAGTTTTCTTCTAAGAACATATTTTCTAAAACAATTTTATAAGATATATTTTAAAAAGTGAAATGCAAAAGTCATTCAAATGAGTCCTTAATCTCTTATTTCTAAGTATGTTATCCCCAACAGTAAGTGAAAGGAATTGAAGTCCCTTGTGATTGACAATTGAGTAAAGCTTGAGGTCAATGTCGCTTATGTACCCGATTATGTGGAGTATTTGATGAGAATATATGTTTTTCCAGAGATTCTCAGTGGCTTTTCATATTTTAGTGCTTTGTGTTTAGAAATATGCAAAATTAGGATATAATTTATTTGAAGGTATATGCTTGAAAAAGGCCATATTGATGTTTAGCCAAAATGGTTATGCAAAACTCACTCAAATTTAATTTGAAAAATCCATCAAGGACCACTCACTACCTTTGGAAAACAATTGAGGTTTAAGTCAAGCAGAGGAAGAGATCATATATGGTATTTTTCCTATGAAGCTCGGACACCTTTAAAGAGTAGGTGTGTCTGATACGTGTCGGTGTCTGACACTTGTATGATACACATACGACACGTGTCAAGATAGTAAGACAAGTGTCAGAAAAGTTAGAGAAGTGTCTCCCAAAAAAAGTAGATTTTTTTTACTATTTCGGCATTTTTTAAATTGGTGTTGGACATTCATACAACATGTGTCGAAACAATTCAGACAAGTTTTTCAAAAAAAAAATAGTTTTCGACATACCTTACATATCTTTTGGCCATGTATTGAATCATTATTATCAATAAAAAATTAAAGATATTAATTTTCATTAGAATATTTTTAACTCTTCTAATAATAGATAGATAAATGAAGCTTAAATATTATCGTATATGTAGTGGTGTCTGTGTCCTATGTTTTTGATATTATAGGTGTTGGAGTGTCCATGTCGTATCGTGTCGCGGTGTCCGTGTCGGAGTTTGTGTTTGATTGAAAGTATTTTGCCCTTTGGTATCATGATATCTACAGACAAATTTATATATTGCTTTGTGATTAGGAAGTCATCATCACTGTCCATTGTTTTTATCTTTTAGATAAATAAACGGAAAATTAAGAAAACAAGGATTGTGCATGCATGAACAAACCCACTACATGCCTTTCTGAATTCTGACACATAACATATATTAGCAGAATGAGTTAAAGCCATTGCAGTTTAAGTCCTTTTGCAGACTAACATCTTCATTTGCATCATCACTTTGTGGAGCCAACTTTGTCGAAGAAGAATAGTTGTAATCTTTGCTTAATCCAGAACAATTCATAAGAATACAGAATTCAGAATCAAAAAGTACAAAGTTGGAGTCAAACAAACCTTGCAGGAATTGGATATTGATAGGTTAATTTAGAGATTCTTTGAAAACAAGACCCTTCATCGTAACCTTCACAATTGATTTCTCCATGCTCATCTTGATAGGATACTATACCTTCAGATTGATCTTCATAAACCCGTTTTAATTAATTTGTCAAAATCTTTCAATATAAACATGTGTGTGAGAGTGGATGTTAAATAAGAGGTGATCCTATTAATTAACTGACCTTGTTCTTGATGGATGATGTGATCCTCCACAATACTACTGATGATGATGATGATGATGTCTTTTTCAGTAGGAGAAAGTTGCGTTTAAACATGAATGCATTTTTTTGGATAGTTGAGAAATGATACATAGTTGTGAATTAGGAGTTTATTTGTTGAAGAAATAGAGTTAAGAGCCATCAATGAATTAAGAAGGAATATGTTTTGGGTGAGGTCTGCCAGTAAATTGAATTATTGGTGGCTTGTGTCTTATCATGATGCATTATGTGGAGACAAATTTACTTATCTCTAACTACTTTTTTGCTTGTCGGTCAAGTAAAATCCAACTCATAGTTTTTTGTTCATTCTTTCATACTGTTTCCCTCTTATCAATCATCTATTCATCGTTTAATTTACTAATTCCCTACTAGTAACATTTATACTATTTATTAGCTAATGTTCTAAGAGTTGATAGTTACATGAGAAATCCATTAATATCTAACAACTGTAAGTATTTTTTTCCTTAAAAAATTACAAGGAAGTAATTTTATCCCATTTATGTCTTCCCAAAAACGGCCAAGCACGAAATTTGATATTTTAAACTACTTAAATAAGAAATGTATACATGTAAAGTAAAATAGAAAAATAAGATGTGTATTGAAAAATATATAAATATGGTCCGCATAATTTAACATTTTCACCTATTTGCATGATTATAGTGTGTAATTCATGATTATTGTCGTTACTAAGAATATGTGGCTCCTTACTTTTTTGATTGTCTCTCCTTTGCAACATTTCCATTTTTTTTATTCGCGTGTGCATTCCCTCCTTTCAACTTGTCTTCGTGTTGATTGATGCTTTAGTTACCAATTACTACAAACATGAAGCACATGTAAACGGTCAAATTGCAAGGTTCTACAATATTTCGACTGCATCTGACGGTCCCACCACCATTGTGAAACTATATGGACATACATGACAATGATTAGACTATCCCCGTATTCAATTCAATTGTCTTACATTCGGCTGAGCGGAATTCAATTCACCCTAAATTTGATTGTTTTTAACTAATATTTAATTTATATTTAGCTGTGAACAAATGTATTTGTGTTGCATTATTCGTTATCTTAAGTTGAAAGGTTACATGTGATTAATGACATCTCTCTATAGTAAAACACAAAAGTAGTCTCATTCTAAATCATGCATTGACCATTTAATTACCATAATAACAACATTCATCATCTCATCTGATAAACAATTAATCAACATAACAATTAGGTGAACTCTATCTATAAATAGCCTTAGTCTAAAATACAACTAATATGACATTTTTCAATTTTCTTTCTACTATTTTCTCTATGATATTATAGACCCACCTTGCTAAGCTATTTCTATGACTTTCCAACTTTTTATTAAACACATTTTTTTTAATTTTTTGTTGGTGCGTGAGACACTTTTAGTGAGGAGAGAAAGAAAAAGAATGAGAAGAATAATATGAAAAAACTATTATATTGAAAAGTTGTTATTAAACTGAATTACAATTTATCTATTTATATACAACTAACTAACTTCCAAGTTAAGTAACTGATTCGGGATTGAGCTTGAATTATATTGGGCTTGGATTATATCCCAATATACCCCCTTATAATCAAATTCGCTAAAAGCAATTAATCATAAACGATCTGAACTATTCCTAATTTCTTTATCAAATTCAACAATTTGTCGATCTTCAACCCTTTGGTGAAAATGTCAGTCAACTTTGCTTCACTTGAGCAATGTCTCACTTCAAGTTCACCTTGATTTACCTTCTCCCTTAATAAGTAAAATATAGCTTTTATGTGCTTACTCATTTCATGTAGAACTAGATTCTTTGCAAGATTTATGGCTGACTTGTTGTCGATCTGCAGCACTAGAGGTTTCTTCACTTTGACTTTCATCTTTTTCAACATAGATCTGATCCAAATTGCTTGACACACATCATAGGATCCTGTAATATATTCAGCCACACCTGATGATAATGCTACCACATGTTGTTTTCTCGAGCACCATAAGGTTGGGGTACCAAATACTTGAAAGAAGTAACCAATTGTGCTTCTTCGATCTTCCTTATCTCCATACCAATCAACATTTGAATATAAATTAATCACAACTTCTTTGCCTTCAAAACTTCATTAAAATAGAATTTCACAATTTATAAATCCTTTTAAGTATCTCAGGATTCTTCTTGCAACCTTCATTTGTGACACCCTCCATTGGTTCACTCACGTATCTACTCACTAATCCAATTGAGAAACCTATATCAGGTCGATTGTTGCACACATATCTCAGAGATTTGACAATTTATATGAACAAAATGACATCGACTTTTCCTTCCTCTCTGTACTTCTCCAACTTTAAATTTGGTTTTACAGACGGAGATGTAAGAGTCAAATCATCCATCCCGAATATCTTGAGTATCTCTTTGACATACTTCCTTTGATGTAGCACCATACCTTTCTTGGTAATTTGAAATTCCAAGTCTAAGAAATACGACAAGTTTCCCATATCCGACATTTCAAATTGCCTCATCATTAACTTTTTGAATTTCGACAAACTCTCCAAGTTATTTCCAGTTACCAGCAAGACATCGACTTTTACCCCTAAGATTCCACCTATCATTCATTTTCATCCAACTAAGATCAAGAGTGGCACTCTCATATCCCCCTTGACCTTTAGGTTTAGCTTTTGTAGGAGATCCCCAAGCACCCATTGTGTTTCTTTTTGCATCTTTATTTGGCTTATGTTTTATCATCTAACTTGAATACCTTTATTCAAAATATAATATATGTTTGTTTGTTGTTTTCTTTCTCTTATTGTGCAAGATAAGGTTGGCAATCAAAGGGAAAGAGAGTGTATAATGCCTAAAGAGTCTTGTTTCATGTTCAAAGATGGTCAAAGACTCAAAGCAACATGGTTTGTGGTTAAGGTTTTCCTAAAGATCAAGCATTGTTTCTAAATTAGGGTTTTGATCCCCAGAGTCAAAGTTGTAGTCAACTCTTGGTCAAATGGACTTTTCTTTAAGGCATGACCTATAATCTTAGGCCTAGGCCATATTCATGTCAAGCTTCATTCAACTTTATTCGATCAAGAGAATGTCAAGTTTGATGCATCTTTTCACAAGTGACTCAAGTGTGGTTCATGGTTTATTTCCATGCCATTTTTAATTCATTTCTCAAGAAATCATCAAGATTAATCAAGAATCATTCAAGTTTCATTCATTTGGTGTTCATTTGTTCATCTTTGAGCCTTGGAATGCAAGATACCTCAAGAAATCTCAAGTTGGTACATTATGTTTGACCTAAAATCAAGCATGGCATACCATTTGGTCCAAGTACCATAACTTCCTCAATTTTCAACATTTTTAGCTGCTTCTTTGAGCAAAATGTCATTGTTGATGTCCTTTACAACTTTACTTTAGAGGCCAAACATCAAATCATCCTTTAAGCATCTCAAATTTTGATTTGGGTTTCAGGCCACATGTGCACAAAACTAGGTTCATGACGTGTTTGACATATTGCCAGACCTGACTTTCAGTGTCACAACCTCAACTTTACCTCCATGCCATTTTCAACTCAAGCATCTTTTTAACTTGGTTCTTTTTCCATTTGATTCTCCTCCATGAAAGGAACATTTGGCTCAAGAAAAATCACAAAAAGCGTGAGGGGGTTAGATTTGGCCTAAGCTTGAACATGGTGATTTGACCTCTGCATTTTGGCACATGACCTAAAATGAAAAATGCGTGATTCTTTGCTTGGGACCACTTTCACATGTGCAAACTTCTTTGGCTTGATGAAATGCATCCCACTAAGTGCAAAACGACCTATAGTCATTTTGAAATCACTCATTCCATGCTCATCTTCGCATGCTTGCAAAATCAGAAAATTCTATTATGGGTTCACACATTTGGGATCTTATTTCACACATACCCTGAGCTAATTGATTATCCTATTAATAAAGCATAATTTTGTCTTCATTTTCAAGCTTGAAAAGTCCTTAAAACTCTACAAAAATCTCAACCCAATACCTCTAAAAACCAGAAGTTCACTTCTCCATTCAAGCTTGTTTTAACTTCAATTCTTCACCCAGGAACCTTCATCGACATCATCCGAAGTTGTTAGAACCATTACAGAAGTTTGGAATACCTTGCAAAAACCAACTCGATTTTACTATTTTTAGACCTTTAAGCTCACTTTCAACAGGTATATACGAGTTTCATTTCACAACAAGCAAGTTACCACTCTCTTCGTCTTGACCTTCTAATGAAAAACCCTCACTCACTTGCCATTTATTCATCATAATAACCATTTAATTTAACTTTGAATAACTACGGTTCTTTGTGTTTTCTGCAAAATTCTCTCTGCTTTAGTGAATCAATGGCTCCAATGCAAAGATACATGAATGATGATGTGTTTATAAGCTTGCATGTTTGGTGTTTGAGCTTGAAAACATGAGTTCATGGACCTGCAAAATCAATTGAACGAAGGTTTAAGATGAAGGTGTGTGCACGTTTGGAAGTGAAATTTAAATCTTCCAGCCAATCAAATTGCGCCACGCCTTGCTATCCATTGCAACTTTATTTTCTTTTTCATTTTTAAATCATTTTAATTCATTTTTCTTTAAAAGACCTTTAAAAATAGCTCCAGAATGATCTTTGATTCTAACTTTTTCCATAATTTTATAAAACTATTTTCTGCCATATATGTTTTTTTTTTCCAGAATTTAAAAATGATTTTTTTAGCATTTTTTTCTATTTTCTCTTTATTTTCTTTTTAATTGTTTTATATAATTTTGTTTTAATCATTTTCAAACTTTTTTATCCCAACTTTTAAGATCAATTTGTATGGAATTTTTCTGATTTTCTATATACTTTTTTAACATTTATTTGATGTTTTGATGCATCTTTTGCATTTTCTCTTTAATTTCTTTTTAAAATCATTTTAATTTTTTTAATTCATTTCTTCATCATTTTTTGGTATGACTTCGTTGACTTAGATCATGATGAGGTGATTGATGCTTCATCAATTTCAAGGGACCTTTGAATGATATTTTGATTGTAAGAACCTTCATCATTTCAAAATTAATATTAAATAATCATTTGAATAATTTTTGGTACTTTGGATTGATGATAGGATTATGTCATTGTGCCATTAAGTAAAGTGAATGGACTTGATGATGAATGATTCCTTGGTATGTTTCCAATTTGGTTAATTTCTTCTCTTTCTCCACCACTCTCTTTTTGCTTTGTTTTGACTTATGCTACATTGTTTTAGGAGAATGATCCTATATCATTTCTCTAACATGTATGACACATAAATTGCTATTGACCGACCTTATATAGGTGCTACTTCTATATAAGTACAATTACGATTGCCTAACATAGTGATAAATTATTCAGATTCGGTTGATACATCAATAACAATAACTTTGATATATAATTGTGCTAACATTTATTCTTATGCACTTTGCTTTAACGTCATTTACTTTATGTAATTTACATTCATGTCATTCAATACTTGTCATTATTAGGGGTGGCAAAACGGGCTCGACCCGCGGGAAAAGCCCGTTTTGCCCGCACTTTTACGCGGGGCGGGGCAAGGTTTTAGGCCCACTCCCTTTAATGTGCCCGCCCCGCCCCGTCCCGTTTTTTTGCGGGCTTTTGCGGGCATTAGCTTTTTCATACAAATTTACTATTTTTAGGCCTAAAAGGTTCAATGCCCGCGGGCTTTCCCCGCTCCGCCTTCACTTTTTTGCGGGGCGGGACAAGGTTTTAGGCCCGCACAATCAAATATGCCCGCCCCGCCCCGCCCCGTTTTTTTGCGGGCTTTTGCGGGGCAGACCTAAATGGGGCGGGCATGCCCGTTTGCCACCCCTAGTCATTATGTTTATGATTATTGTATTTATTATTTTCTTTTTGCTTTGGGTAATTAAAAGACCAAAAATATCATAAAATGGATAAAACCCTAAAAAATTCTTAATATTCTTGTGGACTTTGTGTTACTATCCCTTACTAAAGGAGTATTTTGAACTTTGGACCTAAGGATTTAGTCTTTCCCTTTGCTTGGAGATTGTTGTATCTGAGACATTGGAATTCAATTGGACCTTTGAACTTTAAATCAAGACTTGGCCTTATTCAGACAAACTTTTGATCTTGGTTGAAGACTTGAGATTCATTTGATACACTTATGATCTTGGAAATTCATCTGATGCTTAGATTTAATCTACTTGCTTAAGAATTCATCTGATCATATGTTTTACTTGATTGATTGTTGTTTATCTTGTGGCTAAATCCAAATGAAAAGGAATGCTCATTTTGACCAATGTACAATGTTTGCTCCATCTTGTGGTTAGTCCAGTCGCACATACAAAGGATTTCTCTTGGGCTACCTTACAATGAGACCTTTTATTTCATGACCTTTATCTTTAGGTTTTAGGATAGTCTCTTCTTCTCTTACGCCATTCTTCAATTTTCAAAGCTTCTCTCTTTTTCAAAACCTCCTTCTTTCAAACTTCAAACTATTTTCTTAATAAATCTTGACTTTGTCAAGTGACATCAAATCTTTTCTTGATAAAATTTAAAACACTTAAGCATATTCAAACTCTTTCAAAAACTATAAAAAAAAAATACAAACATCATTAAACTTTCTTTTTGAGCCTTTGTGCACCTTTTTAAAATTCTTTTCTCAACGGAAAACATTAGTCTAATTCTTGTAGTGATGCAAACCCTAAACCCCTAAGAGATGTGGTTGAAGTGATTGATATTTTCCACTTGAATGTTAAGATATGCTTGTGAGATAGTCCAAGTAAAGTTCTTCATATCAAGATGATGCAAATACACATTCCCTCATACTTGTGGATGAGAAATAGATTTTTCCACTCAAAGGCAACAAAATTTCTTTTCCATTAAAAACAAATAAACAAATCTTCATGTTTTCTTTTTTACACAAACTACAAATGCTCTGACTAGTCTATTGCATAAAAGGGGTATAAAGGCACAAGATGCGATGTCTTGTCGAGCACACAAAAATAATAAAAACATTTCTTTTATCATCTCCCCAATCTTTTGGCAAACATACCTCTTTAACCTAAAACATGTATTTTCAAGAGGTTCCTATGGAGTACCATATATGTGAGGGGTGCTCATACATTCCCTTTACATAACCAACCCCCATATCCATATCTTTCTTTTGTTGGGTTTTATTGATATTTTCCTTTTCCTTTAGAAAAAATAAAGTTCGACGATGACTCTTACTTTCGAGTTGAGTTAATCAATAGTTAAATCTCAATTTTTTTGTCGCGACAACATTCACCATGACGTGGCACCCATAGGGCACCATCCACATTGAAGAACAAGCAAGAAAAATGACCTCTGACACTCATGGCGTTCGCCGTGGACTCCTAACTGGCCATATTCACCATCCAACAATCATGGATTTCGCCATGAGGCCATGGCATCTACCATAGGCTCTGGGAGTTGAAAAACAGCAACAAACTTTGCCCAGTCTTCTCCCACTTTAGCAGAAATATCTCCCACTACTCATACACGAATTGACACTCTTTTCAGCAGTTGGAACACTATATATAGTCATAGTTTTTAGGTTTTTTTGTCCAAGTTTTATCGGAATTATTAGAGTTTTAGAGTACTTCTTTTAGGCAGAAAAATTCACTATTATAATAGTTGCAGTTTCTCACATTGAGGGACTGCGATAACTTAGAATTAGGGAATTCTCTGTGTACTTGGATCATCAATCTTGTCGGAATTATAATTGCAGCTTATTCAATTTCGGTGTTTTACCAATTTCCAGCTTCTAATGCAAAATTTTATTTACAAGTTTTCCGTTTCCAATTTCGCAGTTGTCTTATTTACAGTACATATTCCTTTACCCATTTAAGTTATTCCCGTTTTACCCTTTATTATCTCTATATTCTCTTAATTTCTTCTTATTCCTCTATTGACTCTTATTTTTCTTTAACTTAATTATTAAATATTTTCTATCATTAAGCCACCAATTTCTATATTTATTTTTAATATTCAATATTATTTCTATATTATATTTTAATTAATAAAAATACTAATATTCTAGTTATTTTTTAATTATTCTACTAAGCACTCATATTCTCACCCCACCCACCATACCATTACACCCCAACAACTTTATATAAACACATAAATTATTTTAATTAAAACACATAATAATTAAATAAACACACAAACAATTAAATTAAATTAATTAATACAATTTGGGGTGTTACAATCCATGACAGAGGGAGAACCAGATCCCTCAATAAAGGGCGGGCAGTCCGACCTGGGCATTTGGTAAAGTTTCCAAGTTCTCCACATCTACATTGTTCATGGCCGATCGTACTCTCTATTGTAGAAGCTGGAACTGCTATTTATTATCCATACATTCTGCCAAGGCCGTCACAAGTTTTTGGAGGCCCTGTGTAGATTAGCCGCAATTTAACCATAAAAAAATTATTAGAGGTCCTATGTACTCATGATTTCACCTACCTGATATTTTATGAGGCCCTATTTAGCTATAGTTTAACTCTGGAAAATTTGAGGCCCTGTGCGGTAACCCGCTTTGCACGCCCTCAAAGACGGCCCTGCTTGATTCTGCATACAATTATGGGTAAAGTAAATATATAAGGGATATACATATTAAAATATCGAAACCCTCAAAATTTCAAAATTTACCAAAAAAATTTTTTTTCTTCTTGAGAGCAAACTATTATTAACAGCTGAATGTCAATAAGACACTTTAAATGTTTCTTATCAACCTCTGCCATCGGGGTAGTTCCCCTATATATATATCCCAAATTGCGGATAAATTTCACCAACCGACCCTTCTAATACCGAGCCTCGTCAGGGAGATCCTTTTCATTGTATGCGAAAATGTGATTCCTTGATATCTCAATCCAATATTTGGAGAACAACTCGACACATCTCCCCTCCAATCCATCACCGACATTACAAATTGTAGCACGGGCTTCAAGGCCGACGGGGGTTGCTAGAAAGAACAAGTCTTCTAAAGGAGAAAGCTTCAGAAGAGGTTTGAATCTATGAATTGTCGACTTGAGGTAAAGTAATCCTCTACCCCTAGTCCGGGGTGCCGGGTCACGAAGGCATTTGAAGAGACGAAAGAACAGAAACCCACAAGGGGATATGAAGGCCCATGGTAGAAATTATATTTATACTACTTAAAGGAAATTATATTCTAGAATGCTAAGACGTTTCACCAAACACGTCTAATCACTCGCACACAACTCTGAAGAGTTTTGATTCCTAAGAGTTATAATGATGATATATATGATAAAACATTTGAAATGTGGTGCATTAAATGCCCAATTCTTTAAGAGCTGGAACACTTCTTATTCACTTGTCTTCGATATTCGGGGATACAATATCAAGCCCCCGCCTATCTTCATCTCGGCAAGGGCTGAGGGGAGGAATTGTTTTGGATCGACCAGATCAACCTTAAACTATTTTGGGCCGATCATATCGACCCTGACCAACCACCAGAAAAAGGTCTCCACTCTTTCTAGAATCTCCCTAAAGCAAGAAGTTTATCATTCTTATGATCACAAAAGATCCCAACTGTAAATTCATCCAACGTCTCTCCGCAAATCACAGTTAAGAAATAACAAGTTCGTTATTTCTATCTCCCTATATATGAAAGTCGATAAATTGTGACGATATATTTCAAATTAAATTTCATTTTACTCTTGTTTTTCTTCATCCCCTACTGATTTTAAATGATTTTTATACGGTTTAGTTTTTGTTTTAAATATTTTACTTTTAATTGGAGAGAAGCAATATTATGAATTAAATTGATGGTTTATTGAATAGAGATTGATTATCATCATACATAATAATAAAGCAAAATGAGTTTATTGGCAATTTTGACAAGTGGCACATTTCTAGACTCCTTACTATTTTAATTGTTTCTACTTAAAGAAATGTTTCTATATTTGTTAATTTATTATTTATTATTTAAATAATTCAATTTTTTTTCAAATTATTATTGATTCCTATTTCCTATGCTCTATTCCCTATGCTCTTGGACGTTATTTTTCAATTTTACTTTTAGTTGTTTTATGACTACACAATTCCCATTATCCTTTCTCAAAATATTATTGTTAATTTATTAATTATTATTCAATTTTACTTTTCAAATAATACTTATTCTCTTGGATAACACCCTTTTAGTTGATTTATGACCACACTGCTCCCATTAGCTTTTCCCTACTCTTTTCTTTTTGTTATTGTTTTAAATTTATTATTTATTAATTATAATTAATTAAATTAGCCATTGAAAACAAACAAAAATTCTGCCGTTTCACTTTTTTTTTATCTCAAAAAATAGGTGCTTCATTTGGTTTCTCAATACAAACCCTTTAAATCTAATTTCTCTTCTCCCAATTCCCAATCATCAATGTCATTTCTTCAATTTTCCAAAATTTTTTTATTTCAATTTCTGTTGATTTTTCTTATTTAAATAAAAACAATTTCTTCTCCCATTGATGAAACAGTGGTGAAAGAGGAGAAAAACCGAGGGAATTAGGTGAAACAATGATGTCAAGAGTTGATAGAAACTTTGATGTTGAAACAAAATTAGGGCCTAGAGTTGTTTGTAACTTCGATTTAAATAAGTCCCCAACCAATCATGTGCTGATGAAATCATTTGCCTTTGATGTTTATGTTGAAAGAGAATGAATTATATTCTACTGTCATGTGATTTTATGACAAGAGATATATATATAAGTTTTAAATTCGGATGATTATAAATTTTCATCTTTTGAATTTGTGTTAATCTTGTTTGTGTGAAACTATATATGGATTATTTGCATTAAAGTAGGGTGGAGTTGAGAGTTTGAATTGGTGGAAGAATGTCTACCAGTGAGTTTACTGTCAAAGACTATCTTTTCTTATGTAATTAAATAAAATGATTGTATATGATTTGATCTTATATTGATTAGTTTTGTTTGACACTTTTAATGGTGGACTTTATCATATATTCTCTTTCTACTTGTGCTATTCTTCATTGTTAACCTGGTGTTATTCTGCATTGTTTGAGAGATTGTGGGATTTAAGGAAACTTTGCATATAACTGACAGAAAAACAAATTTAAAACTTTGTATAAAATTGATTTTATTAAACCAGTCACTTAACCAAGTGTCATATTTTATTGGATTTATTTTACTCTATATTGGCTCACTCCATTGTTGTCCACCAGAGATCATAAAAATAGATTCATTCAAATATTATGTTTTACAGTGAGATAGGTTATTGGTTACTACAAGACATGGCAAGGAGAAAGTGTTTGAGTTGGAGAGGCTCTATCTAGAGATAGTCATTCAAACTAGAAAGCGCACATTTGAAGTTTTGTTAGATATAAATCCAATGACAAAACATAAAAGGCATGTTTTACATGATCTTTGAATAAAATGTGTTCAAAATGTCAATGCAGGATTTTGTAATCCAATTATTATTATATATAGAACCTCTCTTTATCCTCCTGTTTTATTTCTACTCATCATAATAACCAAACAAGCCATCTCTTCGTCGTTTTAGAGTGTTGAAAGTACTCTGTAAAAGAATCTTTGATACAACCTTTTAGGACAATTGTTTTTTATGTTGCCAAGATGTAGGCTACACATGAAAGATGGGAGGCTTTTGAGAATGCAATATTAATTAACTAATATTAGGCTTACATTACATTATTTGTTTATAATGATTTTAATAATATAACTTTCAAATACTTTTTCATATATATTTTTTAATTTTATATAATAAGGGTGAATTAAAGATTTAACAAAGAATATTGAAACTCCCTCTCTCTCTTCTATATATCAAGTTCAAAATATTTAAACTTAGTTTAGAATTTATAAAATCTTTTAAAATTTTGTATAATTAATCTCACAAAATTTTAATTTTCTTTATTTATTTGATGTCACAAATATTATTTCTTAAGATTTTATGCTTTTAATAGTATTTATAACGTGATTAAAGTTAAAACCGATTTTATAAATTTTCATATTTATTTAATAATAATAATGATAATGTAACTTCCAAATACTTTTTCATATACTTTTTAATTTTATATAATAGTTCTCCATTTTTATAAATTTCCATAATAAAAATATAACAGTTCTCCATTTTTATAAACTTCCATATTTACTTAATAATAATAATAGTAATAGTAATAGTAGTAATAATAATAATAGTAATAGTAATAGTAATAGTAGTAATAATAATAATAATAATAATAATAATAATAATAATAATAATAATAATAATAATAATAATATAAATTTTAAATAAATTTTCATGTATTTTTTTAATTTTATATAATAAAAATGAATTAAATATTCTAATCGAGAATATAAAAATCCCCTTTTTTCTAATAATTAAATTTTTAAATAGTTTTTCATGTATTTTTTTTGTTTTATATAATATGAATGAAAATGTTGTTTTGTATATTCCAACAATATGTATCGCTCCAACTCTTAACATGTCTTTTGAGTTATCTATGCATAGAGTGGAATGAAAAATTAAATTTTTATTAAAAATAGAAAAGTGTCTATTCAATTTTGTACGGAGAACGTGAATCGGTTTTAATTGATATTCAATTTTATACGGAGAACGTGAATCGGTTTTAATTGATATAATAAAGAGAAATGTAAGTAATAATTATTAGATTAGTTTAACAATAAAAAATATATAATAGTTAGTGATCGTACCTGATCAGAAGAATCGTCAAGGCAGCAGAATCTGGCTTGGAGAGCAAGATGGGGGGGTACCTGCAAGGTTCTCCGATGCTTAAGTTAGTAGCTATCAGAGAATGAGGGTTGAGAGTGAAGAATAGAATACCTGACCCTCTAGTGAAGAGGGTATTTATAGCCCCCAGCGCTGGGCCAAGGTTCCCTAATTGGGCCAGATCCAATTGGAGGCCCACGTGCTAGGGAACTGTCAGAACGTCCCGTGCTAGGGCTGAGTCAGCAGAAGACTCACGTTCTGGATGCACATAGCGTAGCGTTCGGAGATGGTTGACCGAATCCTTCGCTGAGACGTGACGCGTGGTCTTCGCGCGTGGATAGCTCTTGGTGGTTATCCAGTGAGTGGGCCCAAAAGATTTGGGCCTGCTCGGCCGGAGTCTTCGCGCGGGGGCAGCCCTTAACGGTTGCCCAGCAATTGGGCCCAAGGGAATTGGGCCTGCTCGGCTGGTAACAAGGGTTGGGCCTGCTCGGCCCAGTCCAGAACAGTTAGGAAATAGCAAACTTGCTAAAGAATTACTTTTGCTTTAGTATATTTAATAATTTTATTATATTTAATAATTTTATTATATTTAATAATGATAATTTTAAGAAATAATTATAAATTATTTTTTTTACATAAATTTTTTTATCCCGTGCCACGCACGGATAGACAGACTAGTAATATTATATTATGAATCAAATTGATGGTTTATTGAATAGAGATTGATTATATTATATTATGAATTAAATTGGAGTAACTTAATAAGATTAGTTATTAATAAATAAATAAATAAAAAACAAAAGACAGATGACGATGAGTAGATGTTAAACCCTAAAAAGAAAAGGGTGAGTGAAAGAGGGCATTGAGTGGTGCGGCAGCTTGAGAGAGAGAGAGAGATGGTTTCTGTAGGTTCAAAAGCATTGCCATCATCAAGAAGCACCTCAACGGGGAACAAGTACAAGAAGCCTAAGAAGGGTGGCTCTACCCATGATTATCATGATACCACCGCCTTCGACAATAATACTAATTGCAACAACAACAACAACACTTCTTCTTCTTCACGTATCAGGAAACAGGTCGACCCTGAAACTACTAAGTACCTCTCCGAAATCGCCAATCTATTTGAATCCGACGGTGTTGAATTTGAAGAACGTTCACTCATATGTGCCAATGCTTTAGAAGAAACCAAAGGAAAAGAATTTGAAATCGCAACTGATTATATTCTCAGCCACACTTTGGAAACCATTCTCCAAGGCTCTGATGTTGAATCCCTCTGTTCTTTCCTGAACAGCAGTGCCAAAAACTTCCCCTTCATTGCTATGGATAGATCAGGTTCTCATGTTGCACAAACTGCCATCAATTCTCTTGCTTCTCATCTTCAATACGACCCTCAAGTTCATCCTCTTGTTGAGGAGGCTTTAACTGTCATATGCAAGGTCGTTGCGGCTAATTCTGTTGATGTTATGTGTGACTGTTACGGCTCCCATGTGCTGAGGACTCTTCTCTGTCTCTTGAAAGGAGTGCCCTTAGATAAGTCTGGATACTATTTGTCTAAATCAACTACTGCACTGGCCGAACGATTGAATTTCAAACTGTTTTCTTCAAATAAAGATGGTTTTCTGCCTGGTTTCCCTAACTTATTGAATTCACTTGTCTCGGAGATGTTTAAACATTCTAGAAAGTGGATCAAGGATTTACAATTTGACCAATTTAGCAGTTTGGTTTTTCAGGTATGTGTTTCTCCATATTTATGTCTATTACAGCATATTGTCTGCCCCTCTAAATGGGCTTGATAACTTGATGTACTTTCTTTGACATATAGCCTTTTGTTTGTTCAATGAATGGCAGACAACTCTAAGGGTGCTGATAGGCAATGATGAACTTTTGTTAGATGTCATTCCTATCCTTCTTGGCTGCAAGAATAACAGCAACACAGACGGGAGTTTTATAGAGAGTACAGTGGTGCCGGGGCTCAAGCATTTGTTTAAAGAACCTGGCTTTAGCCATCTAATGGAGGTGACCAAGAGTTTTATAAACATACAAACACAAGTTTAATAGAAACCTATATATAATGAGCTTATTCTTATGTTTTCAAGTTTTTTTCTTTCAAAATGATAACCTCTTGTTCCTTTCAAACTGTCTGTTGTATTTACTTGTACTTTGTTTCTTAATAGTTTTATAACATATAAGCTAACTGGTATTATATATTTTCAAAATAACCCTTCGACAGATGTAATCTAAAAGAAAGTTTGACATTCCAAGTAACTAGGTCAAATTAAGTACTATAGATTCGATGAGACTTGTTAGGCCCAAAACAATGTTTCTTGCCTCGAAAATGGTCTGACCATTAGATATATCATGCTTGGAAATTGTTCCTTGATACTTCATACAACCTGTGTAATGCCTATTTTCACGGGTCATTATATACCTGCATTTCCTTATGGCGGCATCAATGAAGTTCTGTTTCTAAATAGATTTTGAGCTAATCAATTTTTCTAAATGTTTTACAGGTTGTTTTGGAAGTGTCTCCCGTGGCCCTGTTCAATGAATTATTCACAAAAGTATTCAAGTATTCATTGTTAGAGTTATCATCTCATCAACATGGAAACTTTGTTGTTCAAGCATTGATTTCTCATGCAAGCGATCAAGATCTGGTATTATGCATAGTTTGTTGTTGGCAATTGATTTAGTTTTGATCTTAATACTGGCCACCAGTTGATTTTGTCCAGTGTTGGATTGATTAAATTATATTGCATGTGTCTGTGGCATATTTTCTTAATGGCATCTATTTTGTATAATATCTTCTGTTTACAAAATGCTACGCCATTTTTGTTTTAACCTTTTCAATGCTTTGGTAGATGGAGCTGATCTGGGATGAACTTGGGCCAAATATGGAGGATCTTTTCCAAATGGGGAGGCCAGGAGTGGTTGCTTCACTTATTGCTGCATGTGAAAGGCTTCACATTAATGAACAGAAGGTTTGCAATTAAGTTACTGTATCTATAATTAATTTGACTGCATATTGAAGTTATTTTACTTTCTTCATTTTGTTCCACATCTTTGTGAAAAGCTTAATTGCCTTTTTGTTCCTCTGTGGCAGTGTTGTCAAGTGCTTGCTAAAACAGTGTGTTTAGCAGATGAGAATTCAAAATGGATTGTTCCACGACTACTATTTCTTGATAGCTATTTCACTTGTGAAGATAAATCCAACTGGGTCTGGCAAAGTGGAGCCAAAATAAATGTCATGGGGTCTCTGATTCTGCAAACAATATTCCGGTTTAATAGTGTAAGCAATTTTATTGAACTTGGATTTTTCTTTCCGTTTTTTATTGAGAAAGGGTAGGAGTGGGGCATACACATATGTGGTTCATCTCAAGCTGTAACATAAATCCAACTTGGACATGCTATGTAGAACTTGTTTTTCTCAAGGTGAGGGAATGTGTATGTAGAACAGGTCTCCAAGGGTTGGTTAGGCCTTTTCGTAGAGAATTTCCACGAAGCCCCGAAATGGATGCTTCAAAAAGAAGCAAGCTGGTCTAAGACTAGCTGTAAGACTTCCATCCCCAATTATAACCTAGAAATTTGGATTAATAAGTCCTGTCCACTGAACTGTGGGAAAATGACTATTTACATTGAATATGAATAGGGTTTAAGGATAACTAAATATAGGAGACATTTGTTTTCATTTTCGAGTTTGTTGCAATCTTTTGTTGTTGCTTTGCTTGGCACGTTAGGTTAGATTGTAGATTTGACGTCACACTCATAATTGTTGAACTCTAGAATTAACTTGGAATTACTAAACCAATTTATGTTAAACTGGGTAGTATACAAAACGTTAACTTCAAAGTTGTAGCACTCTATTCCACGTATGCATCTAACATTCCAACATGGATGCATCTGCAAGGAGGGGAGTGATCCATTAGAGTGTCAATCCCATAACTCCTAACATATATAAGAGACTTGAATTTAGAGAGATTTCAAGAGTTTACGTAGACTCTTAGGTTTGAAAACCTTGGTTAAATTTATTCCAACCAGATTTGCATTCTTGGGCTTAAGGCTTCTTTCTCTGCTCTTGTGGTTGTGTGCAGCACAAATGTCTTGCTACAAACCAACATTACAAAGTACACTTGTAAGGGAGAAGAAGAATACCTAGGCCCTAAAGGTTTTAATCCAAAGAAAAATACAATTTAAGAGGTATCATAAAAAAGTGTACTAGTCATATAATAATAGGACTATGATCAGTAATAGAACTTTTATTGATTGCTGGGAATAAACCTTTTCAGTACAGAAAGGAATTCATTTCCAAGATATCTAAGGTGAAACGAGTAATCTGAGTCCTCCGAAATAAATTCTTATTAAGCATAAGTGACTAAACTAACTCATTGACTCATTTACCCTCTATTAATAAGCTCAGCCTAACAACTTGCCTAACAATTAGTTACTGGCAATTACAATTTACTAATCAGTTATATAGTTATATAGTTCCGTTTCTTCCTTACATAAACTTGTTTAATAGGAAGTTTCCTATTTCTATCCAATGCTAATAGTAAAATAAATATGCTTATTATGGGAGTCGGTGTAAACACTGCCATATATTGCAAATCCTGGTTGTATTACTCAAACATGTGGTGCTTTTAAATCTATCTGTGTGCAAGATAGAATGCCTACAAAAAAGTACCTGGTTTCCCCTTTATTATTTGATTTCATGTATCGATTACAGAATGTTATTCATATGTTGTGTTTCGTTGTCTTTCATTTTATTTTTACAGGAATATATAAAACCTTTTATCACCAGTATAACATCCATGGATACGACTCATGTTCTCGAAGTGGTGAAAAATGCTAGAGGATCACACGTTATTGAGGCTTTTTTGGTTTCAGGTGCTCCTGGGAAACAGAAGCGCAGATTGGTTTCAAAGTATGTCTTTCAAGTTTCAACTATTTTCTTGTGTTTGCATTCTCTGAATTTTTTATTTATGCTGAATGAATAAATGAAATTAAAAGCCAAAATAATTCAACATATGTTTTATTACTTTAGAAACACTATCACCAATACACACATTATATGAGAACAGTTATTTGGTTGAAATCTAAGTATATTTCATTTGTAGTTACAGTTTAACCTTTGTGATTTAAGACTCTTTGGATATTATTTCTTGAGTTTTGACTAGCACTAAATGATTAGCTATTAAAATTGTTTCCGAATTTGTGAGGGTGTTAAATTCTAAATATTTAAGCTGTGGACTCTAGTTGTTAGACCCTAAGTTGGGTGTGTTTATTTTCTCATAGTTTTTAGCGACCTTTTTCTAAACTTCAGCAAGGTGAAAATATCCAGAAATTTATTACGATGTAATAGATTTCACAAGTATTGAGTGTCTATTGTAACTTGTTTTGTAGACTACAGAAGCATTTTGGAGAGGTTGCACTCCACTCATCAGGTGCTTTTACCATTGAAAAGTGCTTCACTGCCTGTAATCTATCTCTAAGAGAGACTATAGTGTCTGAACTACTGGCTGTGCAAAGTGAGCTTTCCAAGGCAAAGCAGGGCTCTTACCTATTGAGGAGATTAGATGTTGATGGGTATGCTGTTGGCTATTTTCTGTATTGTGGAATTTCCATATCTATTTATTACTTTCTGTTGAATAATTTTGACCCTTTGGTCTCCAAATAAATAGATATAGAAACAAGATCATATAACAGGGCTGAGGCCTTTTCTGTTCATACCTTAAGTTTATGAACTACAGTCTCACTTATGACAAACTGATGTAGTGATTCTGTCTCCTTTGGTTTATTGCAACAGATTTGCTGCAAGTCCAGATCATTGGAGGTCAAAGCAAGTATCAAAAGAATCTACTTATAAAGATTTCTATGCTACGTTTGGCTCTGGCAATACCAGATCAGCCAAAAATGATGGTTTTCTTGCCGACACTTCAAATAATAAATCTAATCCAAATAATGTGAAGGAAATGAGAAAAGAAATTGACCAATCACTTGGTTCTTCATCATTTCTGAGCACGGATAGCTTGAACAGAAACCCAAAAAAAGCAAAGAAAAACAAGAAAGATGCTGAGATTGATGGAAATGAAGACGACTCTAGTAGGAAAAAGAAAAAGTCTAAGAAGGAAAAGGTTGAGAGTGGATATGATAATGCTGCTACTGAGGTAGACAGGAAAACTGCAAAGAAACGACAAAGAAATCGTGAAGCATCTGAGGCTTCTGGGAAGAAATTAAAGACATCAGATGAGTAGAGTAGAAAACAATTTTGTTTATTGAATTTAAAGGAAAATGATGGCATTAAGCATGGTTAATTTATTTCTAGTAGTTTTGTACCATTTACTACCTGTTGTAAGCACTTAGTTACTGCAAAATATAGAATTTTTTCCTCCAATGAATACCCCTGAATGTGAATGACTTTGCTTCAAATCCGGAGATCATTCTGACTTTTCCAGATTCTAAAATACAAATATTATTATATATTGAATAAGTACATAACATAACTGAATACAAGCTTGGTTAGAAAAGCTGTAAAATACAATGTAAATTGCAATGCATACAGCCATTGGCACCTGGCTTTTGATCAGTGTACAATAACAGCTGTCCCGTTTGTTCAGAGAATGCAATTCAAACGAAATGAAAGAAATAAGAGAAGAGTATAAAGAGAAGCTTGGATATTGTTGCAATGCTTGTGTTTTCTTTTCAGACATGTTTTGCAGGATTGGACTAGTGGTGGAAATGTAATTTCTGTCAATAATTATGTAGTTTGGATCACCTGCTGCAACAAGGATGGGAAGGTTCTACTTGTTGTTTGAGGGATAGACCTTCAGAGCAGATGGTGTCTTGTTGATGACAAAGAGTGCAGTTGTATGGCCGTAGGAGATGATAAAAATGACATCAAGAGTAGTGGGTGTTGTGAACCATCTCTTCATGGTATTTTTAATGTGAAGAGTGGGTGCTTACTCTTGTGAAGCATGGTATATTCAAAATGGAGGAAAGAAAGATGTGTGAGAAAATAAATTAAGATAGAGAAATTGGCAAAAAGACGGGTCACACTAACATTAATTTTTGTTTTTTACATTGGTGATTCATCATTACAAATAATTTTATATTCTAGCATGATGTTGATTTGGGTGGAAAGCTAGGATTAGTATAACCGATATATTAAATAATTGAATGGATTATTATTGATGATAGTTGGTTGAATTAAATTATGTAATAGAAGTTTATACTAAAATTGAGCATGATAAATGAGGTTATGTAATAATAGAAGTTGAGTGATGATGAATTGAATGCGTAAAGAGAAGAATCTGTATTGATTGCCGCTGCCTGAATTTGGGCGGGCGTATATGTTATATATATACACACAAGTAACAATAAGAATAATGAATTGGTAAATTGGAGTTCCATCCACACTATAGGTAGCTCAGCTGTGTTGTGCTGCTGATTCCTTTGGTTTTGTTTGTTGTTGGAGAGATGTAGTGGCAGCAGCAGCAGTTGGACTCCAAGGATTTAGTCTGCTGTTGCTTAAAAGCCTCTTCAACGACCTCAATCTCCCTCCTCCTGCAGTGGGCGAGGATGATGAAGTAGTTGCCTCACTGTCATTGGGTATATCAATCCTCAACATTCCATCATCACTTGTTCCCTCGGATGAGGAAGAAGATGAAGAACAAGTGTTTTGTTCCGAACTAGTAGTAGTAGAAGAGACAGTTTGATCGTGGTTTCCCCAAATCAAGACATTTGTAGGAAAAGCAGCGGATGATGGTTCTATTTCTACTACTTGTGAAGAAGGAGTAGTAGGGGCAAGTGTTGTTCTGCAAAGGGGACAGGTTGAATGAGATTGGAACCACATATCAATACAATCTATGTGAAACCTGTGATTGCATTTCGGCAAAACCCTCACTTTTTCACCTTCAACTAGTTCAGCAAGACAAACTGAACACTCCAAATCCAAACCATCTTTTTCCGAATTGAACACCGTTACGGGAAGGGAGTTTAGTATCAAAGGATCCAGACCTCCTTCTCCAAGAACAGCAGCCTGTTGACCACGGCGGCGGCGGCGGGATTGGGAATTGTTATCGGCCTGGCTATCATGAGACCACCAGAAACCCTTGGCGAAAAGATGGAAGAAAAGAAAAGTAACAACAAAGAAGAAGAGAATTATAATGATAACAACCATGATCTTGCCGGTTATATCGACGGCGGTGGATTGACCGAGATTATCAGCTGTGGGGGACAAGTCAGTCATTATTATTGTTGGTGCTTGTTAAAAGACAATTGAGGGAGAGAGAGGAAGGTACAATACAAGTTGTGTTTGAATGAGTATGAAGGTTAAAAAGAGGAAGGAGGGAAAGATATATAGGTAGCAGCAGGGAAGGGAAGGGAAGGAAAAGAGTTGATTCAAACCTCCCTCCCTCCCTCCCTCCATATTGGACTTTTGACTGAGTATTCACCAAGACAAGATGACGTCATTCAGTTCGATTCATCAAAATTTCATTTCTCTTTCTACTATGCTTCCAAGATATTTCTTTATTACTTTCATTTCGAAGACAAAGTCAGAGGAGCATCACCCTCTCTAGTATGGTCAACAATGTATCTTATTCTTCCTCCCCTTGACTTATCCCATCCGACTTAACCCCAAAACGCACCAATTCAGTTTATTCAACTTACAACTTTTTTCTAGAAAACCAACTATATGACTCACAACAATGTCTGCTTTGATTTTTTTAACACACCACTATTTGAAAGTCTCAAATTGCTTCCTCCCCCAACTAATACTACACAGACTCAACCACGTCACTCTATACGTGATTTAACAATACTCTATTCCAATCATCATTCATTATATTTATTTATAAACCATTCACTTTATTGGCTCTAAATAGTAAAGAAAGACTTTGTGTCAAAATAAATAAATACTGTTATAATAATAAAGAATATTATTATTATTATTTAAAAATTTCTATCTAATAGTCAAATTTAGAATAGTAATGACAAATTATTGGTGATGTATAATTTGTCAAAGATAGAATAGTGATACTAATTATAATAGTAATTTTTCCACTAGTATAAATACACCTCTTTGGTAAATGTAAATTACACACTAAGTTTTACTTTGAAAGATAGAAAAGTTTCATTCCACTTCCTCTATCATTTTCATAGTTGGCTTCATAAATTCAACTTAAGTTAAGTTCAATATCTAGTTATTCTTAACACGTTATTAGCACGATCGTTTCTATCAGAAGTGTTTACTACACTAGGTATATATTCTAGACTTATCACTTTAGTCTTTTCATTATTATTTTTTTATTTTTATTTTTGCCCCGGTTATAAAAAACTAGCAACCAGTCAAGTGATTTATAACTAGTGTGGCTATTTTTATTATAAACTTTGTATGGAGGTTTAAAACCCCATATAACATTACTAACATTTATATTTATATATTTACTAACTTTTATATTTAGTGGAGGTTTAAAAACCACCATATGTTGTTACTAACTTTTATATTTAGTGGAGGTTTAAAAACCTCATATGCAATTACTAACTTTTATATTCAATGGAAGTCTGAGACTCCTAATGCAAACACTAACTTTTATATTTCAGTGGAGGTCATAATCTCATTTGCAGATATTAACTTCTATATTCAATGGAAGTCTGAGACTCCATATGTAAATATTCTTTTAATATTCAATGGAGGTCTAAAACCCCATACGCATGTACTAATTTTTTTTTATGTGTTCATTTATCTTATATGTTATAAATTATATTTATCTCCAACACTTATAACGGTCATATTATTTTTTTCAACACACTTAATTTTTGGTCTAATATTCTTTTAATCAACCTTTTTCTTTTTCTTTTTCCTTTTTCCCAACAGTAATATAACAACCATTTTTACCTCTATAAATACTTCAACTCCTTTCATAATTTTCACATCATTCTCAAAACATCTACCTACAATTTTTTTTAAATGGCTGATTTTCTTATTTTGCTCATCACCCTCATTGTAATCATTTTTTTAATTTTCAGTCTTATTATGCATGAAGAATTAGGTAATGATTTTGTAGCTTTAATAATAATCCTCGTCTTACCACTACTTATCATAGCTTGGTTTGTTAGAAGAGGTTTTAAATAATATGTAATCATGAATTTTGTGATTGAATAAAATTGATATTTCTTTTAGTTTATAAATATTGATTATGTTCATCTGAATTATAGATATAATCATGTCAAATCTTAAGCATCAATTCAAAATTCAAAGCATAACCGGAGACAACTTCATAACGTGGAACAACAATCTAATTGAGTACCTTACATGTGAGGGCCTTAACAAAATACTTGAAGGAGACAATACTGGAAAATCAACAGACGACCCAGATGAGATGGAAAAGAGAAAATCAAAAGTTAATAGAATAATCAAGCACCATCTTGATGATGGACTGCAAACAGAATATTCAAATGCTAAAGATCCCAAGATTTTGTGGGACAAAATTAAAGCAAGATTTGGACATCAGAAAAAAGTCTTGTTACCCTCATTAATGGATCAGTGGAACAAGTTAAGATTCCAAGACTACAAAAGTATCATTGCATATAATTCTGCTATGCACCAGATTATAGCACAACTGGAATTTTGTGGCACAATTATAACTGAAAAGGAAAAGTTAGAAAAAACTTTTTCAACTTTTCATGCATCCCAAGTATTGTTGCAACAACAATACAGAATGAGGGAATTTACTGAATATTCTGATTTAGTTGCAGCCCTTCTAGTGGCAGAGCAAAACAACGAACTTCTTATAAAAAACCACCAGTCACGACCCACAGGAACAATAACATATCCTGAAATTAATGTCACAACATTTAATCGTGGACGTGGTGGTTTTAATCGTCTCAAGAAACGTGGTGGTCATGCTCGTTTTGATGGTAATAATGGTCGTACTCGTTTTGATGGTCATAGTCGAGGAGGATATCATGGCCGAATTTTTTTTCACGGTCGAAACCATTTTCGTGGTAGAGGACGTGGACGAGGTCATATTAATAATTATAGATCTCCCAGATATGACCAGAATAATTGGAATCATCAAGGAAAGGGAAAGTATATCCAAGAAGGTCCATCGAGAAACTATGAGGATGTATGTTTCAGATGCGGAAAGAAAGGTCATTGGTCTAAGGTGTGTAGAACACCAGATCATTTGTGCAAAAGACAAATGGCATCTGTGGAAGAAAAAGGAAAAGAAGTTAATTTTAATGAGATTGAACCCAGCAATGATAATACATGTTTTGAAACTGCTGACTTCGTTGAAGGATCAATGGATTAAGGAACTGTTTGAATAATGTGTGATATGTGTGTATTATCTGAATACATATTAACTTAATAATTTGTATGTCGTTTAATAGATATTATGTTGTTTAATATATATTATGTTTAATAAATATGGTGTTGATTTACGATCTATTTAATCTTATTTTTATTTGTAAGAAGGTTAGACATGGAACATGTCAAAGACATTTGCATTCCGGACAGTGGGACTACTCATACAATCCTCAAAAGTAAGAAATATTTTACTGAAATAAACCCTACTAAAGGTGTAATAAATACAATTTCAGGTCCTGCAGATTTGATTGAAGGAACAGGTAATGCTATGTTCATATTACCAAATGGGACAAAATTTGTCATTAACAATGCTTTATACTCTCCAAAATCAAAGAGAAATTTGTTAAGTTTTAATAACATATATCGTCAAGGATACGATACTGAAACTGAAACTGAAGGTAATATGAAATACATTAATACTACTTCTAATGTTTTGGGAAAGAAGAAAATTTTAGAAAAACTACCAAAATTGCCTTCTGGTTTACATTACTCATATATACATGAAATTGAATGCAATTTAGTAGTAAAAGAAGATCCCAAAATTGTGATTTTATGGCATGACCGTTTAGGTTACCCTAGTTCAACAATGATGCGTAAAATAGTTGAAAGTACACATGGTCATCCATTGAAAAGTTTAAAACTTACACAAGATGATAAACCATGTGAAGCTTGCTCACTTGGCAAACTAATAACAAAACATTCACCAGGAAAGATTCAGACAGAATCGCCTGCATTTCTTGAAAGAATTCAAGGAGACATATGTGGACCTATCCATCCACCGTCAGGACCATTCAAGTATTTTATGGTATTAATTGATGCTTCTAGTAGATGGTCATATGTATGCTTATTGTCAAGTCGTGATATGGCATTTGCTAAATTTCTTGCACAAATTATTAAACTTAGAGCTCAATTTCCTGACTACACTATAAAGAAAATTAGACTTGACAATGCAGGTGAATTTACATCTGAATCATTTAATAATTATTGCATGTCAATTGGAATTACTGTGGAACACCCTGTTCCTCATGTACATACACAAAATGGTTTAGCAGAGTCATTAATCAAACGTCTTCAATATATTGCTAGACCATTAATAATGAAAACTAAACTACCAGTTACAGTTTGGGGTCATGCAATTTTACATGCTGCAACACTCATCCGTCTAAGGCCAAGTGCTGATCATAAACATACCCCTTATCAACTTGCAATTGGTAAGGAACCAGATATTTCTCATTTAAAGATATTTGGTTGTGCAGTATATGTCCCAATATCTCCACCACAAAGAACAAAGATGGGACTTCAAAGGAGGTTAGGAATATATGTGGGATATGAATCACCATCTATTATTAAATATCTTGAACCTCTAACAGGTGATGTTTTTCAGGCAAGATTTGCTGATTGTCATTTTGACGAGACAAAATTTCCAATGCTAGGGGGAGAAAATAAAAAGGTAGAAAAGGACATAACATGGTATGTGCCCCATTTATTACATTTAGACCCATGTAATAGATCATGGAAAGAAAATGTAAAGAAAATAGTCCATTTACAAGATTTAGCAAATCAATTGCCAGATTCATTTACAGATTTGAAAAGAGTGACAAAGTCACATGTACCGACAATAAATGTCCCAGCTAGGATTGATTTTTCAAATCTAAATGATGTAACAAGTACATCTAAGGCACACTTGAAGCGTGGCCGACCTATGGGATCCAAAGACAAGAATCCCCGAAAAAGAAAGGGAATAGAAAAGGTGGATTTGATTGAAAATGATCTTGAAAAGACACTAGATAATAATAATAAATCCACAATTGAAAATAGTGCTCTCGAAGAAGCACAAGATGGTGATAATGAGATCATCAATAATGAAGCTGAAAACAAGAATGATCTCGAGATTTCAATTAATTATGTTAATACAGGAAATCTGTTGAACCGAAAAGGTATGAATATTGATGAGATATTTTCATTCTCAGTTGCATGTGAAATAATGAATGAAAACTATGATCATGAACCAAGAACTATGGGTGAATGTCAAAATAGACATGATTGGAAAAATTGGAAAGATGCAGTAGATACTGAATTAAATTCTCTTAAAAAACAAAAAGTATTTGGCCCTATTACGGTTTTACCAAAAGATGTAAAACCAGTTGGGTATAAATGGGTTTTTGTAAGAAAACGAAATGAGAAAAATGAGATTGTAAAATACAAAGCTCGTCTTGTTGCACAAGGTTTTTACCAAAGACCAGGAATTGATTATGAGGTAACATATTCTCCTGTTATGGATGCCATTACTTTTCGTTATTTAATTGGTTTATCAGTATTTAACAATCTTGATATGTATCTTATGGATGTTGTTACTGCTTATTTATATGGTTCACTTGACACTGATATATACATGAAAATCCCAGAAGGATTTAAAATGCCCGATACATCAAAACCTAGAGAAATGTATGCAATTAAGTTGCAAAGGTCATTGTATGGGTTAAAACAATCAGGACGCATGTGGTATAATAGGTTAAGTGAATATTTACTTAAAGAAGGCTATGAGAATAATCCTATTTGTACTTGTGTTTTTATAAGAAAAACAATGTCTGGTTTTGTAATAATTGCTGTCTATGTTGATGATTTAAATATCATTGGAACTAATAGAGAAATTAAGGAAGCAAGAGATTACTTAAAGAAAGAATTTGAAATGAAAGATTTGGGAAAAACTAGGTTCTGTCTTGGTTTACAAATTGAGCATACTAAAAATGGTATACTGGTACATCAAGCAAATTATACACAAAGAGTATTGAAAAGGTTTAACATGGATAAAGCAAATCCTTTGAGCACTCCAATGATGGGTAGAACACTCAATGTTGACAGTGATCCATTTAGACCTAAGGAAGGTAATGAAGAAGATCTTGGCTCTGAAGTACCATATCTCAGTGCTATTGGGGCACTCATGTACCTTGCTAACTATACAAGACCAGATATAGCTTTTGCAGTAAATTTACTAGCAAGATTCAGCTCATGCCCTACAAAAAGACATTGGAAAGGAATAAAGCACATATTTCGATATCTTCGAGGTACATCTCATCTTGGTTTGTTTTATTCTAACAATACAAATCCAGTTTTGCTTGGTTATGCAGATGCAGGGTACTTGTCAGATCCACATAATGCTAAATCACAAACTGGATATATATATTTACATATGGTAACACTGCAATATCATGGAGATCGCAAAAACAAACACTTGTAACAACTTCTTCAAATCATGCTGAAATAATTGCCCTCCATGAAGCAAGCAAAGAGTGTAGATGGTTACGACCGGTAACTCGACATATTCAAGGAGCGTCTGGTTTACCAATTGATTATAATCCAACAATTCTGTATGAAGACAATGCTGCATGTGTTACTCAGATGAAAGAAGGCTATATAAAAAGTGACAGAACCAAGCATATTCCTCCCAAGTTTTTCTCATTCACACAAGAACTTGGAAGAAATAAAGAGGTTGATATTCAATATATTCGTTCATGTGATAACATGGCAGACCTATTCACAAAGGCACTTCCTACATCGGTTTTCAAGAAGCATGTGCAAAATATTGGAATGCGCCATCGTAGAGATCTTTGAAAAAGAGCTAATTGTGTATGTTCTTTTGAGGGGGAGCATAATGTTGCACTCTTTTTCCCTTATTAAGGTTTTTATCCCAATGGGTTTTTCCTTATAAAGTTTTTAACGAGGCAACGTATGTGCCCATAAGATTCTCCTCAACAAGGTTTCAAAGGAGCACCATGATAGATATTTCTAAGGGGGAGTGTTATAATAATAAAGAATATTATTATTATTATTTAGAAATTTCTATCTAATAGTCAAATTTAGAATAGTAATGACAAATTATTGGTGATGTATAATTTGTCAAAGATAGAATAGTGATACTAATTATTATAGTAATTTCTCCACTACTATAAATACACCTCTTTGATAAATGTACATTACACACTAAGTTTTACTTTGAAAGATAGAAAAGTTTCATTCCACTTCCTCCATCATTTTCATAGTTGGCTTCATAAATTCAACTTAAGTTAAGTTCAGTATCTAGTTATTCTTAACAAATACCACGGATTTTAGCTTAGATTAACATTTGTATATACACTTATCAATCAACTATTGCTTTATTTATATTTTTAGGAACAACGTCTCACGCATCTTCCAATCATATAACACTCATTCATGAATATCATATGTTACATTTTATTATTTAAAGTTAAATTATTATTTTGGTAATGTTTGTTTTAATTTTAAGAATTTTTTTATAGTGTTATATTTGTTTTAAAAATTTTACAAGAAAATTTTAAATAAAAATTATAAATGAAAGTTTGAATAATTATTCTTAAAATATTATTTTAGTTATTTTTTTATTTTAATATAACTTTTTTGAATATTAAAATTTAAAAAATCAATTAATTTTAAAGCAATTTTAAATTTCATAAAAATCATTTTTGAAATAAAACTTGTTGGAAAAAAATGCAATTTCTACTAATATTTTGATCTTCAATAATATATATTTATATTATAAAATGTCAAAATTAATTTTTAATTTTATAAACGAAAAACTATAAAAACTTGTAATATTTTAGAAAACATTTTTTAAAAAATCTATTTTTTAAAGCCAATTTTTTTTTTTTATTTAATTCTTTTAGAGTCAATTTAAATTGATTTGGTATTTATGGTATTAATACTTAATATAAGCTCAATTATAGTTTCTAATATCTAATGTCAAAAATACACAAATCAAATTTGTAAATTTTATAGAAAATAATGTTTTTTATTAATAATATACGTCCACTAGCACAACTCATGCTAGATGCAAGAACATTTGTTTAAAGGTGATTAATTGTTTGAAAATGTCTAACTTCTTTCCTATATTTTCAAAAACCACCAAGAATATTTCTGTGTGTCAATTTTACGATTTTTGAATTACACAACATTGAAGCAACTTTATTATCTTTAAAATATGTTTTAAAAATTAGATCGGTCATCTGTAAGAGTACTGAGTCACTAGATTATTTGTCAAAGTACTGAGTCATCAGTTGAATCACATAACTAAATCAGATAACTCAGTTGAATAAACATGTTTCTATAACAAAATTATATAGGTATTAAACTGATCGAACTAAATGATTCAATCTAAAAAATTTCATGACATTTAAATTTTTAAATTCAAATTTTAAACATAGTTGTCACACATACCAAAATATTTTTAGTACGAAATACAAATCCTAATAAATTTTGAACAAAATTTATTTGCAGTATAATCTAATTACAACCTAAACTAAATAAAAAAAATAACGGTCTATTAAGTTTAATTCTAAAGATGGAAAGTTGCCTCAATGTTGGCTCTCCTTCATCAAAAGCATATGCATTAAAATCATCAATGACAACATCTTCTCCATCAACAGTATCATTACTTTGATCCATGATTTCCTAAAATTGAGTTGCACATCATTCTCAATCCCATCCAAATTTAATTAACCTCAATTTAGTGAGTTTAGCAATTGACATGTAATAATAAATTAAAATAAAAATTGTAATTACAATAACTAATAACATTACCAATATAATTTAAATATCATTTAAAATAAGTTGTATTGTCCTACTACAAGATCACAATGTCGTTTTGTCTGAGGAAAAGAAAAGAAAAAGCAATCATTGAATTTGTCGATTTTTTAAAACTGTCGGTTATTTGATTTTACTAGTTTTGGTAAATTCTGTCCGCTTTCCCATGGTTCAATAATTTTCCCGATCCAGCAATTTGACCAGATTCGCGACTCTTGTGGTTTGACTAGTCGGTTCAGTATAATTTTTAAAACAATAAGTTTAGATAGACTATTTTTTCCTAAATCAAAATGCCTCGCCTCTATGCACTTCGTTTTGAAGAATTGTGTATCAATGTAATAATATTGACTCAAGGCCCACTCGAGATCAACTGACCTCCTTCCTCCATGTATAAAACCAAGAGAATGCTCAAAAGGAAAGGGGCAAGGTCAAATAAGAATCACAAAAGTTCAACATTTCAGATAGTTATAAGCTCACCAAGCTCGTGGGCGCCTTAAACTGTGGTTCAAATACTAGCTTAACATCAATGACTCACACTCTTTAAATAAGCTCGCCCAATTGTCATACCCTAATTTTTGACCCCCCTGAGATGGCATATCTTCAGGATTTTTCATCAGGTCAAGACAAGTTCCCAGAGCAGTTACTTCTCCATCTGGTATCTAATCGAGGATGCTCAAAGACAAGAAAGCTCAGGCAAAGGATCAATCAATACAAGGATTAGTACCTAATACAATCATGGGGCTCAAGGACTTCATTTTTCTCATCTATGATTGATTAGACATCCAGTCATCTGAGTACAGGTTTACTCAGGTCACCAAACTAGGGTTTTGAGCCTAATCAAGGACTGAAATCAGGGATCACTTTTGGGAAACCCTAAAAAGCCCCAGGAAACCATTCAAAGACATCAATCATCTTCAAATAACTCATATGACAAGATCCACTGGACATTACACCTCAGTTCAAAGTCTACACTCATCATTGTCCTCTGGTCGACAATTAGGGTTTTTGACCTAATTCACCAAGATAGTTGACTTTTAATCAGGGCATGAATCCAAAACTCAAGACATGATTCAAGAGTCTCTACTACCTCAATATAATCCATTTACATCATTCATTTGAGGATAAGATCTTGTTTCTACACAAAAGTCCAAAAATTCACTTTGTCAGGCAAAAGTCAACTGTATGGGATCACCTTTGACTTTTAAGGTTTTTGGTCAAAAAATGACTTTCAAAGATCAATATCATCAATATATGGATATTAAAGTCATTTGACCAAAGAAATTCAAAGAAATTCATCAAGGAGCAAAAAGTCGGGAATTAGGGTTTTTGAGGGCATGGTGAGAACTCAAAATTTCACCTACACAACTCAAAAAACTTCCAACATGAAAGTTGTAGATCTTGCAAAATAAAACAACATCTTACAAAGGAACTTTTTTCAAAAGATCAATCATTTATGAAGTTTTGGAAATTTTGAAGTTTAGGTCATAAACACTTAGAAATTTTTCCAAGTGTTTTAACCTAGTTTTCATCCAACTTTGGGCTCATTTTTCACAAATTTCCCAAATGATTCTGAAGAAGACATAAACTAATGATTTAAAGTAGATGTTTAGGGCTTTCCAAATTGTGTTCAACCTTCTCCAAATTCAATTTGAGCTAAGAGTTATGCTTGTTCAAAGTTGGCCTCATGAAGCAAAATTATAGGTCATGGACACTTTTGGACTTTGCAAATTTTGTGCAAATAACCTCTCTTATGGATGCTACACGACCCATAACACATCTGAAAACATGCCATGCATTCATTTTCACCATGCCATAAGAATTGAAGAAGATTCTAAAAACAAGAACATGTGATTATGTAATGATTACATTTGTGAATTTATGGCAAATTGATGAATCACCCAAGGAATCTTCTCACCAACCAATTAGAGCTCATTTCTGGCTCAGAATTGTCCCCTAAGATTAAACAAAATCGAGGGCTAGGGGATTGATCAAATGGAATCAAAATTCTCATCATTGCATAAGAGATACTTGCAAACTTCCTTCATGGCTAAGAAAGCAAATCAACTTCACTAAGGAAGCTCACTCCTCTGCAGCTATACTGATCCATTTGCCTATAAATACAGATGCATTCCTCATTCAAAAACACACCAAAGCAACCATATTCCTTGCTTTCTCTTTCTCTTCTCATGTTCATTGTTTTTCAAAGTTCTTTGGCAAGAAGAATCGATTTCTTCAAACCAAAGCTCATCTTTGAGAAGTGAACATTCTAACATCTCAAGGGAGGTCATTTGAGGTGATCCAAGCACCTGGATCACTTCTGTAAGTGGAGGAACACCATTGTTGCTCTCACTTTGGAGCATTTGCAGTTGGAGGTCCATGGAGTAATTCAGGAGGTTCCGAGCCAAGCCAATCATCCAGGCACACTCCTCAGGTCATAGTGAAGCTAACCAGATGGCTGCAGCTCATCTGTAACTCAAGAATCAACACCCTCCATGTTCACTTGAAGCTGAAATCGAGGGAGGTCCATAGAACAATTCAGAAGGATTCAGGCTGCAATAAGCATTCAGTTAGCATCATTGAGTCTCAGGGAAGCTATTGAGATCATTCATTCAAGCCCAGGTGCTCTCAATCATCCTCACGACCTCCATTTTCAGAGGTAAGTTTCTGAACTCCACCTCTTTAATTTAAGTACTCTTTGTGATAAAACTCGATTCTATCTTGTTCAGCATCATCAGAGGATTAAAAACCCTCTATCATCATTCATTTATTCATCTTGTGCATCATTTAATTTTAAAATTAGGGTTTATGTGTTCTTCGTGTTCATAATGAAATTCGTTAATTACACTTAGAATAAATGAATTCTGAGCCCATAATCATGTTCCTTGTCCAAAAACGAGTGAGATTGATGCTTACATCATGCCATTTAGTTGAGAAACCAGAGAGTTAGGAATTTGAAAATCTAAAGCTCGAGGAAGAAGACGAACATGGCGCGCGTAAAATTTGAATTTCCTGGCTTATCTGAAAATATAATATATTGAGTGTATATAGTTAACAAGCTACGCGCGCAGCTCAGTTGGTTAAGTTTTGAAATGTGATCATGAAGGGCGTGGGTTCGAACCTCTCTAGGGCCAAACCAATTTTTTAGCATCCATTTTCATTCTTTTTTTTATACAAACTTCACACAATTAATAAACTTATCAAATTAAATCATTTTCACTTCATTTTTCACACACTTGCTATTTAATATACCTACTTTGTGAATAATCAAAAAAATCATAAAAATATTATTTATTTCATGTATTTTAACTAGGTTTAAAATAGTATGTTTTAAATGTTTTCTTAAATACTTTAAAATATATATATTCATTTTGTTTTAACCTAATTACTTTGTGAATAATTTTATGATAAAACCCTAATTATTTAGGTCTTAATTGGGTATAGATTTCATCTTTGCCTTAATTAAGTTGACTTTTGTCAATATTCAAAACTGTTTTCAATCCCTGATTAAACGGATGATTAGGGTTTTCAAACAACAAAACCTTGCATCATTCCAAATCATTTTTTTCAAATTGCTTTTACACCAGTACTGTAAAGTACCGGGCCTCTAATAGAGTGTAAGTCCCAAAAACCTTCTCTTCTTAGCTTGTTTTCAAAACTGTATTTTCAAAATCTTCTTTCTGTTTTCAAAACATTCTTCTGGTATTTGAAGGGCATTATTCCCGGTGAAACTCTTCAGATACCTATGTGACCTTTGTCCATCTTCACTTCTTCTGTTTTCAAAAACCATTAACTGTTTATCATAAATATTCAACTATTATCAACAAAACAACAAAAATACTGTTGAGGCTCTGTACATACTTCTTCAAAGGCCTCCACTCCATCCAGGTTAGGCTTTACAAGCTTTCAATTTACAGTCTTTATTTAAAATACTGTCAAATATAAACTGTGCATATATTAGTTTAGAACTATGTTTGAGTATAAACCCTAGGACAGTTAAACTATATATATATATATATTATAGGAATATGGCCTAGGATTGAGAATGTCTTCCCGGTGAAGGCTCTTTCCTAATTAGAGATCTGTAGTTCAAACCCCCAAGATGAATTATTCCCGGTGAAACATCTTGGTAAAAACCTTAGAATCCAAATAATAGGGCACATCCACCCAAAGAGGAATTATTCCCGGTGAAACCTCTTACCCATTTGCTTAGAGCCAAAATAAGTTCAAAACTACATAGCTTTCTCTTGTGCTATAACAAGGACCCTCGATTAGCCTCCTCTTGGGCTTTGTACAAGGACCCACAGGCTTCTTAAAAGCATTTCCAGCTTCCTCTTGAGCTTGTATACAAGGACCCATCAGGTTTCTTATAAACATAGGAACAGGTCTTTAGTCACCTTTTAGCCTACCCTGGTGAGTTTCTTCCAATATAAACCAGACTTTAAACAAGCTAAGTTTGTCTCAATTTTGCATGGAGTACACCTTTTGGAATGAGAGACATGGACAGTCTCTGTCACCCTTATCTTCATCAATCTTCCTTAGCAGAGTCTAGGATCTATGTTTATTTTCTCCTCAGCATGTGTCAGCCTTCATCTTGGGCTTTAAACAAGAAGTCTCCATTAGATAATCTTTCTGCCATCATTTCAATAAAAACCCCTGGAAAGGGTTAGCCTCCAAATCATTCCTTCATTTTAATTAAACCCCTGGAAAGGGTTAGCCTCCAAAGTCAATTAAAATCAATCCATCATTTCAATAAAAACCCCTGGAAAGGGTTAGCCTCCAAAGTCAATCATTAAATGTCAAAAAATAAAGATTCATTTCTCTTAGGAGATAATTTCCCCCCAAAAAAAGTCAAAACCCTTGGAAAGGGTCAGCCTCCAAAAACATGATAAAGTCAGTCTTTTAACAGACAAATTCACCAGCTGAGTCAAAATCCCTGGAAAGGGTTAGCTTCCAAAGAAAAACAGTCTTTTAATAAATAAAACCTCCTCAGTAGAGTCAAAACCAACAAAAATAGTTAGCCTCAACCTTGGGCTTCATACAAGGCACCCAAACAATAAAACTCCCCTGTCAAGAGTCAGCCTCAACCTTGGGCATTGTACAAGGCAGATAATAGAGTCTCCCCAGTGAGTTCCTCATCATTCAGTAGCCACAACCTTGGGCTTTGTACAAGGCAGATAAACCATACTTTCATGTGTCAAAGATTCCTAACACCTAGGATCTTTTCCCCATAGAGTCATCCATACTCATTTTATTTAAGAGTCTGCCACAACCTTGGGCTTTGTACAAGGCAGAAAATAATGTTTTCCCTAGCTAGAGTCAGCCACAACCTTGGGCTTTGTACAAGGCACATAAAATAGAGTCATTCATTCAATTATCCTCAACAGTTAGCCACAACCTTGGGCTTTGTACAAGGCACATAAATAGAGTCTCCCTAAGTAGAGTCAGCCTCAATTCTGGGCTTTGTACAGAACACAAAAATATTATGTAGTTAATCCCCAGTGGAGTCATCTCCCAGAGTCAATAATTAATTAATCAATCAAAAAGCCTCAAGCTTGGGCCTCATACAAGCCAGCTAAAGTCAAATCTTTTATACAGTTGATAGACATAGCTTATCTCTATAGAGAGATATTTTTACTACTCTACCACATTCAAACAAACAAACATTTCATTTCAATTTTAATCAAGTCTCCCATTTAGGATTTTGAAAGGCATGAGTTGGCAGTAAAACCCAGACATGTGGTAACTTTCCCTAATTTGGATGAGCACCTTTCTTTCATTTAAGAGGCATTTGACTGGTATACTTGCACATACACAAGTAAGGTCCCCCTCTTGAATGAAATGAATTCAGTTATTCTGTCACTCCTTTAAATGTTTGTGGTAGAATAGTACAAATACCTCTCTGTAGAGATGATTTCATGTCTCTTTACTGTAAACAGAGATTTAATTCCAAGCTTCAACCTTGAGCTTCAAGCAAGGCACCAAAAACAATTAATTTCCCTAGTTAGTTCCCCGAACTACATTAAGCTCTGACTTCCACTAGGGATATGTAGGCATGAGGTTCACAAGGAATCTCAGCGAGCTAATAAAATACCAAAAATAGTCAGTTTGTCTGTCTGTCTGTCTTTTAAAATCAATTCAATTCCTTCTCCTAATACAAAGGAGAAACTTTCCCAATTATTAGCAATAAACACAATCACAAATGACACAGAGAAGGTTCCTGTAGAGTACTACAGATATGTAGGGTGTTTAAACACTTCCCTATGTATAACCGATCCCCCGGACTCCAGAATTTCTAGTCTAGGTGAAATCCCCACACTTAGCAAACTCCTAGGGTTTAGTTGAGATCTTTTTCCCCTTTCCTACTCGTAGGACAAATAAGAAAGTTCGTGTGATATCGTAGGAAGAACTGAAACAAAATTCATCCCACCACGGGCGCATTCTCCTTCCAAATTTCGCGTGAAGGGTCTAGCGTGCCGTCCTCCCAAGTGAAACGGGGAGGTAAAGAAAACGACCACCACAGAAAAATGGCGACTCTGCTGGGGATATAAGTGTTAAAAACCTTGGTTTTTCATCCAAACCAATGGTTGACCTGTTGCTGGTCCAGCCCCAATGAGGAATTAGGGATGCCAAATTCCCCCTCAAACAAGAGAGGTCCTGCCTAACCTCTGTGTCATATCATGTGTTTGTTGCATATATATTTGTTTATTTTGTTTATTCTGTATCGGGAAAGGGCTTGATTCCCCCTTGTGGTGAGAAATCCTATACCCGGATTTGAGTGCAACATAAGATAGGATGGAGGATGTCTTCCCGGTGAAGGCCCTCTAATCTTGGTTTCCAAGTCTACTCTTGGGATTTGCCTGGCTGGTTGTGATTAACTGCGCCACTGCATTCCGAGACTGATTTGTACCAGGAGGACCTAGAAACACATTAACCCCACTTAAAGCCTTTTTTTTAGGACGTAGAGCGGTGATTACGGAAGTAATTGTCACGCAGATACTACACTCGGAGAAAACTCTCTTATAGATACCAATCAACGTATCTTTAAGGTTGAGCAAAAACTCTGAGACCCCTAGAACCCGTTCTACAGGTACAAAAATCCTTAACCTTAGTTTACCATTGGGGCGGGATTGCGTTTTGACTTCATGACCACTATACCCTTCAACGCCATGTTTGTTTAAAACTTTTGTGTGTGCATTCATGCATTCATGCATCATTCATTAATAAACAACTAAAAACAAAAAGAGTCTTTTTCGAGTCGTTTTTCAAGGAAACTAAATAACGAACGTTTTGAACTTCATAGAAAGAGAGAAACGGAGAAAGGACTTAAGGGTTTATACCATGGATTACGGAAGAAAGAGAGCTAGGAAATACACCTTCAAGATTCCCCAGGTCGAGGAACTGGGAAAGCTCGGAAAACTGGTGGTCAACCCCCAGGCTTTCAAGGAGAAGTATGGAAAACTTCTGCCTTTGCTCAATACCAACATGGTGGATGGGATCCTTCCCACCTTGGTACAGTTTTACGATCCAACGTATCACTGCTTCACCTTTCCAGATTACCAGCTCATGCCTACGTTAGAGGAGTACTCTCGTCTGATTGGAATACCCGTGTACGCGCAAGATCCGTACTCCGGTTTGGAAAAGAATCCTGACGACATTATCATTGCTGCAACTACTCCTTTGAACGTAGTCGACATCAGAACTCATATGGTGAGTAGAGGAGGAATTCAAGGATTGCCCTCCAAATTCCTGTTTGATCAAGCTCGGTACTTCGTCAGCATCCAAGATATGAGCGCTTTTGAGGAAATCTTGGCTTTGCTTATCTACGGATTGTTTTTGTTCCCTAACATTAACGATTTCGTCGACATCAACGCAATTAAGATCTTCTTAATTGGAAATCCAGTTCCAACCTTGCTTGCGGATGCTTATCACTCTGTGCATTCAAGGAACCTGCAGCGAGGAGGATTAATCACATGCTGCGTACCGTTGTTATACGAATGGTTCGTTTCTCTCGCTCATACGGACATTGAGTGGTGTAGTCCTGACAAAGACGAAACCAAGATCATCTTCAGTTGTGGAAGTTTCCCCAACGTACCCCTTATTTGAACTAAGGGAGGAATTAGTTACAATCCAGCTTTAGCCCGTCGTCAATACGGCTATCCTATGAAAAATATTCCAAGTAACATCCAATTGGAGGGTCTGTTCTTCAAGAACATCGACGATCATGGCAACATGCTGAAGAAGGAAATTGTCCAAGCCTGGCGTCTTGTACACAGCAAAGGGAGAAGATTGTTAGGAAAACATCTTTGCATCTCCCTGGATCCTTACCTTCAATGGGTACGCGTCAGAGCATTCAAGCTCAGGATGCCATATCAACATCAAGAACCTATTCCCCTAAGGGAACCAATTTACCTTTTCTCCACCGATGTTGAAAAACTGCAAGCGGCATTAAACAAGGTATGCCAAGAAAGGAATGCTTGGAGGAACAAGTATCGAATCGTCAACACGGAAAACGTTGAAATTCAGAACATCCTAAAAAGGAAGGATGAGTTACTTGAAGTGCTCGATCGACAAGTGACACAATCGTCACTTTCTCATCATATCCCTCCTGCTTCCTGGATCATCGATCAGCTCACGTCAGAGAACGCTCAGCTCAAGAAACAGAAGAAGATGTTAGAACGTGAAGTCGGCTCTTCATCAAAGTTTTAGAGTCCTTTCTCTCAGTTTCTCTGTATTTCCATTTTCAAAGTGTGTAAAAAACGGCGTTTTCGCTTAATTAATAAAAGTTGATGTTTCATAACGTAATTATGGTGTTTCCTTGAAAAATAATAACTTAATTGCATATCATACATCGCTTTAGTCGTACGCACTGACACGAGAATTGTCGCGGATCTAATAGTCACTTTCCTTTCTCCAGAAAGAGAGGAGGAGAAGGAGGTGAACCAAGACTTTCAAGCTGTCTCATCCATACAACACTCGTTCAAGTCGCAAGAAAAGAATGGAAGACTTTGAGCAAGAGAATGAAGAACTCAGAGAAGAGATTAATACTCTCAAAGGTACTGTTGAAAGACTCAATAGTATGGTAGAAGCCCTGGTAGTTGCGCAGAATCGACCAACGCCAGAAGAACCACAAAGGACTGTGGTTTCCGAGATTGTTTCTACTCCTATTCCTCAGTATACCATGCCGCCTGATCGACCTTGGGGCATGCCGTATAACTTTACTCCAGAAGGGTACATACCTCCAGCTTCTGAAGCTCCAAAAGTCACCATGGATATGCGTCCACCGGAGGGTTACAAACCTCTGGAAATTGAAGTTCCAAGAGCAACGGCAATGGGTTTCGCACAACAGAATGCTGAGATTCCAAGATCTGCTGTCATGGCTTCTCCACAGCCCATTATGCATACTTTTCCTCCACAGGGCGGACAAGTATATCATCACGCTCTAAGTGAGGATGCTGGCGTGTATGAAAGATTGGACGAGTTCCAAGAACAGTTTCTACAAATGCAGAAGGAACTCAAGACTCTCTGAGGACAAGATCTATTTGGAAAGAATGCTGCAGACCTCTGTTTGGTTCCAAATGTTAAGATTCCTCACAAATTCAAAGTACCAGAATTCGAGAAGTACAAAGGGAATTCATGCCCACAAAGTCATCTTGTGATGTACGCTCGAAGAATGTCAACTCAGACTGATAATCAACAATTGCTCATTCATTATTTTCAAGACAGCCTAACTGGTGCTGCACTCAAATGGTACATGAACTTGGACAGTTCAGAGATTCGTACTTTTCGAGACCTCGGAGAGGCCTTCGTCAAACAGTATAAGTACAATCTGGATATGGCTCCCGACAGAGATCAACTCCGAGCCATGACTCAAAAGGATAGAGAAAGCTTCAAGGAATACGCTCAGAGATGGCGTGAAGTTGCTGCTCAAATTTGTCCACCACTTGAAGAGAAAGAAATGACAAAAATCTATCTCAAAACGTTGAGTCCATTTTACTACGGACGAATGGTTGCAAGTGCACCAAGTGACTTTACCGAGATGGTAAACATGGGTGTGCGTTTAGAAGAAGCAGTTCGAGAAGGACGCTTGAACAAAGAACCAGAATCTTCTGTTGGTCCAAGGAAGTATGGAAGTTCTTTCCAGAAGAAAAAGGATCAAGATGTCAGCAATGTCTTGCACAAAATCAAGAAGAAATTCCAACCTCAAGTTGCAACAATAACTCCGGTTGTTAACTCAGCGCCAGCTTATCAACCTCAGGTCTCGCAACAACAAATTCAACAAAGGTCGCAGCAACCTCAGCAACAGGTTCGACCTCCAAATTACAACAATCGGGCTCCAAGGTATCCTGCCTTTGACCCCGTACCAATGCCATATGCAGAATTATTTCCAACATTACTGGCAAAAGGACTCATTCAGACAAGGAGTCCTCCAAATCCTACAAATAGTTCCTCACCATGGTATAAGGCTGACCAATCTTGTCCCTATCATCAGGGGGCACCAGGTCACAATATTGAGAACTGTTTCCCTTTCAAGATTGACGTCCAACGATTAGTGAAAAGCGGAATGCTATCTTTCAAAGATACTAATCCAAACGTCCAAGCAAATCCTTTGCCGCAGCACAAAGAAGCTTCAGTAAATCTGATAGATCAACACCCCAATGTCATTCAAATCCACGACATTCGTCAGATAGGGGAAAATCTTGTCAAGATGCACGCTAAACAAGCTGGGTACGGTCATGTACCACCTCACAACTACTTCACATGTGAAATTTGTCCAAAGAATAATCAAGGATGTGCCGTAGTTCAAGCTGCATTACAAGAACAAATGGACTTGGGATGGATTCAACATATCCGAGTCAGAACTGAACATGACATCAACATGGTTCAAGGATGTCCAGGAGAATACAAAATCTACAAAGTTGAAGACCTTGAAGGATCAGTAGTCAGGTTCCACAAAACTTTAAATGGACTTGCCTACTTTGGAACAGATTTCCACGCTTACAGTAGATGCGAAATCTGTCGAAGAAATTCACGAGGATGTTTGCGTGTTCGCAACGACGTTCAAAAGCTGATGGATGACAATACCATTACTGTTCTTGCCAACAGAGAAGATGACGAAGTCTTTACCGTATCTTCCCAAATTAATCAAGTTGAACCTATGCAAGTTAAGTATGATAGCAGGAAGACAGCAGTTGCACCACTAGTCATCTACTTACCAGGTCCTGTACCGTATGAGTCTAGCAAGGCTATACCATACAAATACAACGCTACATTCATTGAAAATGGTAAGGAAATACCATTACCGTCTGTTGTCAACATTGCTGATGTTAGTCGAGTCACCAGAAGTGGACGAGTCTTCAACAGAACAACGGAAAATGTGGAGAAACCTTCGGAGGAAGTACCACATAGGCAAGACAATCATCCGACTAATGCTGTTCAAGCGAAAGAAAATGATGAGATCTTGAAGTTAATCCAGAGGAGTGAATACAACATTGTAGATCAATTACTACATACTCCGTCTAGGATTTCTGTTCTCTCCCTGCTATTGAGTTCTGAAGCTCATAGGGAAGCTCTACAGAAAGTTTTGGAACAAGCTTTCGTAGAACCAAGTGTTACTATAAGTCAATTCAACAACATCGTTGCCAACATTTCCGCCGGAACTAACCTAAGTTTCTGTGACGAAGATCTTCCTGAAGAAGGAGTGGACCACAATCTTCCGCTTCACATCTCAGTTGGCTGCATGGGTGATACACTCACAGGAGTCCTAATAGACAATGGATCCTCGCTCAACGTCATGCCTAAATCAACATTATCAAGATTATCTTTCGAAGATTACCCTCTAAGAAAAAGTCATGTCATCGTCAAAGCATTTGATGGATCAAGAAAGTCAGTTTTCGGAGAAGTAGATCTTCCCATAACTATTGGACCTCAGACGTTCAAAATCACTTTCCAAGTTATGGACATTCCAGCACAATACAGTTGTTTGCTAGGTCGCCCATGGATTCATGAGGCTAGGGCAATTACTTCAACACTTCATCAGAAACTGAAGTTCATAAAAAATGACAAATTGGTAACCGTATGTGGAGAACGAGCTCTGATCGTCAGCAACCTGTCATCATTCTCCGACATAGAACCAAAAGAAGTTGTTGGAACTAAATTCCAAGCACTTTCCTTAGACAAAGGAAAGGAGAAAGCAGCGTCTATCTCTTCATACAAAGATGCAATCCAAGTTGTAAAGGATGGCACTACCAGTGGTTGGGGGCACATTAATATTCCTACCAACAACAAGAACAGAACAGGAATTGGATTCTTTCCAACATCATCAAAAGCTATTCCAGGAATTGAGGTAGTTCTTCCAATTCAAGAAACTTTCTGCAGTGGAGGTTTTCTTCAACCTGTTCATCCAACAGTCAATACCATCGGTACGGAAAGCACCGATGAAGAGGAATGGTTATCCTATCTTAACAAAGCAGGATACATCTCCCTACCAGAGTCTGAATCACCTTGCTGTTATCCGACTAAAGGATCTGAAAGTAAGACTCCACCAAGCAGTGATGAAGTTACTGACAGCTTCACCACCAGAAGTCATGGTTCATCGGAAGAAGTTCCTCCTATCCCCGAAGAGACTTGGGATACATTAGGAGAACCAAGCGGAAAATTCGACTACATGGTGAAATACTCCGCTCCTGAAAGTTCAAAAATCTCTCTTGAAGATATTGTTCCAACTGGATGGAACATTGATTATGAGTACCTCTCTCAGCCAAAAGAGATGTATAACCCTTGCTATTCATCATCATCTACTGGTGAAATCATCATTGAGGATTATATCCCCAAGTCACCTTCCGAGGCTACGGATCTAGAGTTCACATATCTAGTCAATGCCATCTTGGGAGAAGAGCAAGACCAAAATACAGAAGAGGACGATCTCGAAAGTATCTCCGACAACGAGTCTCTCCATTCAGAAGATTGGAAGTTTCCTCAAAAGAAAAACCGACATACTCCACTTGGAAATGGGTATGCTCACACCGCTCAGACTACTGAAGTAGAAGAAGACCGTCTGAGTGTTGCAAAGACAGTGGTTGGTAAATCAAGACCTACCACAGGCCAGCTTAAGCCTAAGGTTCCAGATTACTTAGTGCACAATGGGGTTCGCCACTACTGGACAGCTGTTGAAGTTTCAACTGTTGTTCGCACTCCTAAGTAGGAACTTTCACCGTTATTTTGTCCTCTCACCATAGCCCAGGGTAAAGAGATGTTTCATAGGGCTTTGCATTTTACTATTTCTTAGGAAAATGTCCCTCTTTGCTTCGCCCAAAGCAATAGAGTTTTGTTTTATAGGGTCTTTGTTTCAAGAAATGACTGTCCATAAATAAAAATGTCATTCTGTTCCTTCGTTTAGTTTTTCCCTTTTCTTTTTTCGGAAATTGGTAATCCTAAAAAACACCCTTAAAAAAAAAAAAAAAAAAACATCAAATATTCCATTAACTGCATACACCGAGTCTTCCCTCGTTGTCTAAATAAAACTTATCACACATATGCAGATTAATCATAAAATACCCCGTTGAAACGTACGACCGTATGACTTCTCCAAGCTTTGAGTTTCCTGTATTCGAGGCAGAGGAAGAAGAAGACGAAGAAATATCAAAGGAAATTTCACGATTACTTCAACAAAGGGAAGAGGCCATTCAGCCATACAATGAGCCTCTAGAGATCATTAACCTTGGTTCCGATGGAAACAGAAAAGAGGTTAAGATTGGAGCTTCGCTCAGTTCAGAGATCAGAGAGAGTTTGATACAGCTGCTCAAAGAATTCTCAGATGTCTTCGCTTGGTCTTATCAAGATATGCCAGGGTTGGATACCAGTATAGTGGAGCATCACTTGCCATTAAAAGCAGAATGCCCTCCGGTCAAGCAAAAATTGAGAAGAACTCATCCGGAGATGGCCATGAAAATCAAAGAGGAAGTTCAAAAGCAGATCAACGCAGGTTTCCTCGTCACTTCAGAATACCCTCAGTGGTTAGCTAACATTGTTCCCGTTCCTAAGAAAGACGGAAAAGTCCGCATGTGCGTCGACTACAGAGATTTGAACAAAGCTAGCCCTAAGGATGATTTTCCTTTACCACATATTGATATGTTGGTGGACAGTACAGCAAAATCCAAAGTTTTCTCATTCATGGACGGATTTTCAGGATACAACCAAATCAAAATGGCACCTGAAGACATGGAAAAAACAGCTTTCATCACCCCCTGGGGCACGTTCTGCTACCGTGTTATGCCTTTTGGACTAAAGAACGCAGGGGCAACTTATCAAAGAGCCATGACTACGCTTTTCCACGACATGATGCATAAAGAAGTGGAAGTCTATGTGGACGACATGATTGCCAAATCAGAAAATGAAGAAGATCACATACAAAATCTGACAAAGTTATTTCAACGCTTACGGAAGTTTCAGCTTCGCCTGAACCCCAACAAGTGCACCTTTGGTGTCTACTCAGGAAAACTCCTTGGTTTCATTGTCAGCAAACGAGGAATTGAAGTAGATCCAGACAAAGTCAAGGCAATTCAAGAAATGCCTTCGCCCAGAACCGAGAAACAAGTTAGAGGATTTCTTGGACGTCTGAATTACATCTCGAGATTCATATATCTCATGACTGCAACTTGCGCTCCTATTTTCAAACTTCTACGGAAAAATCAAAGTTGCGTCTGGACAGACGATTGTCAGAAAGCGTTCGACAGCATTAAGGAATATCTGCTCGAACCACCTATCTTGTCTCCTCCAGTGGAAGGAAGACCTTTGATAATGTACTTAACCGTCTTAGAAGATTCCATGGGATGTGTCCTTGGACAGCAAGACGAGACAAAGAGAAAAGAGCATGCCATTTACTACCTGAGCAAGAAATTCACTGATTGTGAATCCCGCTACTCCATGCTCGAGAAGACGTGTTGTGCTTTGGCCTGGGCTGCCAAGCGTCTCCGCCAGTACATGATTCGACATACTACTTGTTTGATCTCTCATATGGATCCAATCAAGTACATCTTTGAGAAGCCTGCCTTAACCGGGAGAATTGCCCGTTGGCAGATGTTGTTATGAGAATATGACATTGAGTATCACGCACAGAAGGCCGTGAAAGGAAGCATTCTAGCTGAGCACCTGGCTCACCACCCACTCAATGGTCATGAATCAACCAGTTTCGACTTTCCGGACGAGGACGTCATGTACCTCAAGATGAAAGATTACGACGAGCCACTACCAGACGAAGGACCTGAGATAGGATCCCAGTGGGGCTTAATCTTTGACGGAGCTGTCAATGCTTATGGACGAGGAATTGGGGCAATCATTGTTACACCTCAGGGTACCCATATTCCATTTACTGCCAGATTAACTTTCAAGTGCACAAACAATGAGGCCGAATATGAAGCTTGCATCATGGATCTCGAAGAAGCCATGGATCTAAGAATCAAACACTTGGATGTATACGGAGATTCAATCTTTTCTCACAGATTCAAGAGGGAAATGGACTCCCAATTATGACGGCCCCTACGTGGTCAAGAGAGCTTTCTCAGGAGGAGCCTTAATACTCACGACTATGGATGGAGAAGAATTCACCCGTCCTGTGAACGTCGACGCAGTCAAGAAATACTTCGCCTAAATAAACAAAAGAACAGCTCGCTAAGTTGAAAACTCGCAAAGAGCGACTTAGGCAAAAAAGAGCGTCTCGGTGAATCGAAAACCCGAAAGGGCGATTCAGGCAAAAGTTAGAGACATAAAAAATAATAATCAATCCCGGTAGACTTAAAACCCGAAAGGGGTAGTTTACGCAAAAGTTAGGGATATATGGCAAGTAACTGTGTTCAGGACAAACTTGATCATTCAAAATCCATAGCGGAGTATTCATCATCAGCAGGTCATCTTCTACGAATCATGAATACAGCGCAACTCGGAGTGGAAGGGAAAGATAACGGTCGTCACGTTTCATCGTAGCCCTTTTCCCGAAAATTACCAATTTCCAACTTTGTAAATACTCCATGGAATCAAGCATTTGGCTGATTACCATTCCATATATAATAATTTGAGCCTTGTGCTTTTCCTTTGCAATCTAGTCTTATTCAGTTTCTTGGAATGCATTTTAAGTTTAAACAGTCAATTTTTTTAAACAAATGTTTTCATAAAATAAAAATGAATTTTACTTGCAAAAATAAAGGTGAAATTTCTTTCTGAGGTTTACAAACAATAGGAAGAATGCAAATAGTTGCTCCGAGAACGGTTGAGACTCCGGGAACCAAGTTTTCCCCATGAGGTCGCTTTGCGAACATCTCCCGATGACGGATCTTCACTTCAATTCATATTACTTACTTCGGACAGCGGACAACTGATAACCAGATATTCCCAAGAGAGTTCGAACTCCAAGAAGAGGACATCTTCTGATCAACAAGAATCCAAGTCGTATCTTAGGATTTTCCATCTGCGACAATTCTATTCACATTCACTTTACATTTTATCATTATCATAATATTCATGCATACATTACATCATAATTGCATAGCCGAATCCGGCTTTGATCCTGTGAATGCCTGAGTCATTGAGGCATGAACTCAAGTTTCCCCTGCAAGTCCCGGAGAAACTTTTTTCTTCGAGACAACAATTCATACGCAAGGATCTCACCAAGCAAGTCAACAGATGGTAGTCTCCCTCAAGGAGATAGTTTGTTCACTTTTGGAATTCCTCAGCCGAGAATCTCCTGCAAAGCGACATTCGACAGTCTTCTTCAGATAAGATAGTCTGCTTCACATTTTGGAATTCCCTACAGGTTTGGTATTCCCCTAGCAGGGTCAAGAGGTGCCACTTCTTGTCAAAGAAAAATTCAGAATCTCCCAGCAGATCGACAAATAATTCCCCAGCGGAGTCAGTGAATGGTAGTCTTCATCCAGGAAGATAGTTCACGGTTCCCAGCGGAGTCAGCGAATGATAGTCTTCGTCCAGAAGATAGTTCATATTCCCCAACAAATTCAGCAAATGGCAGTCTCTTTCAGCAGAAGACAGTTTGTTCACTTTCTTTCATGACAGGGTCGACAAATGACAGTCTCTCCCAGTAGAAGACAGTTTGCTCCCCTAGCAATTGGCAAATGGCAGTCTTTTCCCAAGAAAAGACAGTTTGTCTGTTAAATACTCAAGAGATCGACAAATGGCAGTTTCTTCGAACAGTTTGTCTGTTTCTGGGATGTTTAACTCCCCACAGAGTCGATGAATGGCAGTTTTCCTCTTAGGAAAACAGTTCGTTGATTCCCCAGGCATCAGTCGACGAATGGCAGTTTTCACCCCGAAAACAGTTCGTCCGCCTTCAAACAAAGTCATTAGCCCCTCAAAAGATCACGAGGCCATATGACATTCTTTCAAATACGTCAAGTCAAAAGGGAAGATGGTGAAGTTTCTTTATTTACCGTCAAATGGTATCTTACCTCCAAGTGCTGGTAAGAAGTTTGATGAGGAAACAAACCTTAAAGTTTCTTTATTACCATCAAATGGTATCTCATCTCCAAGTGCTGATGAGAAGTTTGATGAGGAAACAACCCCTTAAAGTTTCTTTATTACCATCAAATGGTATCTCATCTCCAAGTGCTGATGAGAAGTTTGATGAGGAAACAACCCCTTAAAGTTTCTTTATTACCATCAAATGGTATCTCATCTCCAAGTGCTGATGAGAAGTTTGATGAGGAAACAAACCTTGGAGTTTCTTTATTACCGTCAAATGGTATCTTACCTCTAAGTGCTGGTAAGAAGTTTGATGAGGAAACAAACCCTTGAAGTTTCTTTATTACCATCAAATGGTATCTTACCTCCAAGTGCTGGTAAGAAGTTTGATGAGGAAACAAACCTTGAAGTTTCTTTATTACCATCAAATGGTATCTCATCTCCAAGTGCTGATGAGAAGTTTGATGAGGAAACAAACCTTAAAGTTTCTTTATTACCATCAAATGGTATCTCATCTCCAAGTGCTGATGAGAAGTTTGATGAGGAAACAACCCCTTAAAGTTTCTTTATTACCATCAAATGGTATCTCATCTCCAAGTGCTGATGAGAAGTTTGATGAGGAAACAACCCCTTAAAGTTTCTTTATTACCATCAAATGGTATCTCATCTCCAAGTGCTGATGAGAAGTTTGATGAGGAAACAAACCTTAAAGTTTCTTTATTACCATCAAATGGTATCTCATCTCCAAGTGCTGATGAGAAGTTTGATGAGGAAACAACCCCTTAAAGTTTCTTTATTACCATCAAATGGTATCTCATCTCCAAGTGCTGATGAGAAGTTTGATGAGGAAACAACCCCTTAAAGTTTCTTTATTACCGTCAAATGGTATCTTACCTCCAAGTGCTGGTAAGAAGTTTGATGAGGAAACAAACCCTTGAAGTTTCTTTATTACCATCAAATGGTATCTTACCTCCAAGTGCTGGTAAGAAGTTTGATGAGGAAACAAACCTTGAAGTTTCTTTATTACCATCAAATGGTATCTCATCTCCAAGTGCTGATGAGAAGTTTGATGAGGAAACAAATCTTTAAAGTTTCTTTATTACCATCAAATGGTATCTTACCTCCAAGTGCTGGTAAGAAGTTTGATGAGGAAACAAATCTTTGAAGTTTCTTTATTACCATCAAATGGTATCTTACCTCCAAGTGCTGGTAAGAAGTTTGATGAGGAAACAAACCTTTGAAGTTTCTTTACTACCATCAAATGGCGTCTCGTCTCCAAGTGCTGATGAGAAGTTTGATGAGGAAACAAACCTTTGGAAATTTTCTCTTTATCTGAGATATTGTCCAAACACAACTAAGACCAGTTTCGAGATATGGACATCCGAAACAAGGGGGAGGTTGTTTACCTTTTTCTAAGTATCAACACTTAGTTAAAGAAGATGGATTGTGCATCCTACATTGCCATTCATTCACCAGAATCCACATCAAGTATTTCTGCAGGAGTTTGTCTCCTCATCCCCCGCCAAGCGCGACAACGGGATCAAGTCATGCAAAGATTTTATCAATTACAACATCTCAGGAGCGCCCAAAATTCGGGCATTCCTCGATATTTAAGTCTCTTTTACGCCGGAAAGATCGAGATATCAATCTCTCTCCCTCCAGATAAAAGAAACTTAAATAGGGGCATCTGTCATACCCTAATTTTTGACCCCCCTGAGATGGCATATCTTCAGGATTTTTCATCAGGTCAAGACAAGTTCCCAGAGCAGTTACTTCTCCATCTGGTATCTAATCGAGGATGCTCAAAGACAAGAAAGCTCAGGCAAAGGATCAATCAATACAAGGATTAGTCCCTAATACAATCATGGGGCTCAAGGACTTCATTTTTCTCATCTATGATTGATTAGACATCCAGTCATCTGAGTACAGGTTTACTCAGGTCACCAAACTAGGGTTTTGAGCCTAATCAAGGACTGAAATCAGGGATCACTTTTGGGAAACCCTAAAAAGCCCCAGGAAACCATTCAAAGACATCAATCATCTTCAAATAACTCATATGACAAGATCCACTGGACATTACACCTCAGTTCAAAGTCTACACTCATCATTGTCCTCTGGTCGACAATTAGGGTTTTTGACCTAATTCACCAAGATAGTTGACTTTTAATCAGGGCATGAATCCAAAACTCAAGACATGATTCAAGAGTCTCTACTACCTCAATATAATCCATTTACATCATTCATTTGAGGATAAGATCTTGTTTCTACACAAAAGTCCAAAAATTCACTTTGTCAGGCAAAAGTCAACTGTATGGGATCACCTTTGACTTTTAAGGTTTTTGGTCAAAAAATGACTTTCAAAGATCAATATCATCAATATATGGATATTAAAGTCATTTGACCAAAGAAATTCAAAGAAATTCATCAAGGAGCAAAAAGTCGGGAATTAGGGTTTTTGAGGGCATGGTGAGAACTCAAAATTTCACCTACACAACTCAAAAAACTTCCAACATGAAAGTTGTAGATCTTGCAAAATAAAACAACATCTTACAAAGGAACTTTTTTCAAAAGATCAATCATTTATGAAGTTTTGGAAATTTTGAAGTTTAGGTCATAAACACTTAGAAATTTTTCTAAGTGTTTTAACCTAGTTTTCATCCAACTTTGGGCTCATTTTTCACAAATTTCCCAAATGATTATGAAGAAGACATAAACTAATGATTTAAAGTAGATGTTTAGGGCTTTCCAAATTTTGTTCAACCTTCTCCAAATTCAATTTGAGCTAAGAGTTATGCTTGTTCAAAGTTGGCCTCATGAAGCAAAATTATAGGTCATGGACACTTTTGGACTTTGCAAATTTTGTGCAAATAACCTCTCTTATGGATGCTACACGACCCATAACACATCTGAAAACATGCCATGCATTCATTTTCACCATGCCATAAGAATTGAAGAAGATTCTAAAAACAAGAACATGTGATTATGTAATGATTACATTTGTGAATTTATGGCAAATTGATGAATCACCCAAGGAATCTTCTCACCAACCAATTAGAGCTCATTTCTGGCTCAGAATTGTCCCCTAAGATTAAACAAAATCGAGGGCTAGGGGATTGATCAAATGGAATCAAAATTCTCATCATTGCATAAGAGATACTTGCAAACTTCCTTCATGGCTAAGAAAGCAAATCAACTTCACTAAGGAAGCTCACTCCTCTGCAGCTATACTGATCCATTTGCCTATAAATACAGATGCATTCCTCATTCAAAAACACACCAAAGCAACCATATTCCTTGCTTTCTCTTTCTCTTCTCATGTTCATTGTTTTTCAAAGTTCTTTGGCAAGAAGAATCGATTTCTTCAAACCAAAGCTCATCTTTGAGAAGTGAACATTCTAACATCTCAAGGGAGGTCATTTGAGGTGATCCAAGCACCTGGATCACTTCTGTAAGTGGAGGAACACCATTGTTGCTCTCACTTTGGAGCATTTGCAGTTGGAGGTCCATGGAGTAATTCAGGAGGTTCCGAGCCAAGCCAATCATCCAGGCACACTCCTCAGGTCATAGTGAAGCTAACCAGATGGCTGCAGCTCATCTGTAACTCAAGAATCAACACCCTCCATGTTCACTTGAAGCTGAAATCGAGGGAGGTCCATAGAACAATTCAGAAGGATTCAGGCTGCAATAAGCATTCAGTTAGCATCATTGAGTCTCAGGGAAGCTATTGAGATCATTCATTCAAGCCCAGGTGCTCTCAATCATCCTCACGACCTCCATTTTCAGAGGTAAGTTTCTGAACTCCACCTCTTTAATTTAAGTACTCTTTGCGATAAAACTCGATTCTATCTTGTTCAGCATCATCAGAGGATTAAAAACCCTCTATCATCATTCATTTATTCATCTTGTGCATCATTTAATTTTAAAATTAGGGTTTATGTGTTCTTCGTGTTCATAATGAAATTCGTTAATTACACTTAGAATAAATGAATTCTGAGCCCATAATCATGTTCCTTGTCCAAAAACGAGTGAGATTGATGCTTACATCATGCCATTTAGTTGAGAAACCAGAGAGTTAGGAATTTGAAAATCTGAAGCTCGAGGAAGAAGATGAACATGGCGCGCGTAAAATTTGAATTTCCTGGCTTATCTGAAAATATAATATATTGAGTGTATATAGTTAACAAGCTACGCGCGCAGCTCAGTTGGTTAAGTTTTGAAATGTGATCATGAAGGGCGTGGGTTCGAACCTCTCTAGGGCCAAACCAATTTTTTAGCATCCATTTTCATTCTTTTTTTTATACAAACTTCACACAATTAATAAACTTATCAAATTAAATCATTTTCACTTCATTTTTCACACACTTGCTATTTAATATACCTACTTTGTGAATAATCAAAAAAATCATAAAAATATTATTTATTTCATGTATTTTAACTAGGTTTAAAATAGTATGTTTTAAATGTTTTCTTAAATACTTTAAAATATATATATTCATTTTGTTTTAACCTAATTACTTTGTGAATAATTTTATGATAAAACCCTAATTATTTAGGTCTTAATTGGGTATAGATTTCATCTTTGCCTTAATTAAGTTGACTTTTGTCAATATTCAAAACTGTTTTCAATCCCTGATTAAACGGATGATTAGGGTTTTCAAACAACAAAACCTTGCATCATTCCAAATCATTTTTTTCAAATTGCTTTTACACCAGTACTGTAAAGTACTGGGCCTCTAATAGAGTGTAAGTCCCAAAAACCTTCTCTTCTTAGCTTGTTTTCAAAACTGTATTTTCAAAATCTTCTTTCTGTTTTCAAAACATTCTTCTGGTATTTGAAGGGCATTATTCCCGGTGAAACTCTTCAGATACCTATGTGACCTTTGTCCATCTTCACTTCTTCTGTTTTCAAAAACCATTAACTGTTTATCATAAATATTCAACTATTATCAACAAAACAACAAAAATACTGTTGAGGCTCTGTACATACTTCTTCAAAGGCCTCCACTCCATCCAGGTTAGGCTTTACAAGCTTTCAATTTACAGTCTTTATTTAAAATACTGTCAAATATAAACTGTGCATATATTAGTTTAGAACTATGTTTGAGTATAAACCCTAGGACAGTTAAACTATATATATATATATTATAGGAATATGGCCTAGGATTGAGAATGTCTTCCCGGTGAAGGCTCTTTCCTAATTAGAGATCTGTAGTTCAAACCCCCAAGATGAATTATTCCCGGTGAAACATCTTGGTAAAAACCTTAGAATCCAAATAATAGGGCACATCCACCCAAAGAGGAATTATTCCCGGTGAAACCTCTTACCCATTTGCTTAGAGCCAAAATAAGTTCAAAACTACATAGCTTTCTCTTGTGCTATAACAAGGACCCTCGATTAGCCTCCTCTTGGGCTTTGTACAAGGACCCACAGGCTTCTTAAAAGCATTTCCAGCTTCCTCTTGAGCTTGTATACAAGGACCCATCAGGTTTCTTATAAACATAGGAACAAGTCTTTAGTCACCTTTTAGCCTACCCTGGTGAGTTTCTTCCAATATAAACCAGACTTTAAACAAGCTAAGTTTGTCTCAATTTTGCATGGAGTACACCTTTTGGAATGAGAGACATGGACAGTCTCTGTCACCCTTATCTTCATCAATCTTCCTTAGCAGAGTCTAGGATCTATGTTTATTTTCTCCTCAGCATGTGTCAGCCTTCATCTTGGGCTTTAAACAAGAAGTCTCCATTAGATAATCTTTCTGCCATCATTTCAATAAAAACCCCTGGAAAGGGTTAGCCTCCAAATCATTCCTTCATTTTAATTAAACCCCTGGAAAGGGTTAGCCTCCAAAGTCAATTAAAATCAATCCATCATTTCAATAAAAACCCCTGGAAAGGGTTAGCCTCCAAAGTCAATCATTAAATGTCAAAAAATAAAGATTCATTTCTCTTAGGAGATAATTTCCCCCAAAAAAAAGTCAAAACCCCTGGAAAGGGTCAGCCTCCAAAAACATGATAAAGTCAGTCTTTTAACAGACAAATTCACCAGCTGAGTCAAAATCCCTGGAAAGGGTTAGCTTCCAAAGAAAAACAGTCTTTTAATAAATAAAACCTCCTCAGTAGAGTCAAAACCAACAAAAATAGTTAGCCTCAACCTTGGGCTTCATACAAGGCACCCAAACAATAAAACTCCCCTGTCAAGAGTCAGCCTCAACCTTGGGCATTGTACAAGGCAGATAATAGAGTCTCCCCAGTGAGTTCCTCATCATTCAGTAGCCACAACCTTGGGCTTTGTACAAGGCAGATAAACCATACTTTCATGTGTCAAAGATTCCTAACACCTAGGATCTTTTCCCCATAGAGTCATCCATACTCATTTTATTTAAGAGTCTGCCACAACCTTGGGCTTTGTACAAGGCAGAAAATAATGTTTTCCCTAGCTAGAGTCAGCCACAACCTTGGGCTTTGTACAAGGCACATAAAATAGAGTCATTCATTCAATTATCCTCAACAGTTAGCCACAACCTTGGGCTTTGTACAAGGCACATAAATAGAGTCTCCCTAAGTAGAGTCAGCCTCAATTCTGGGCTTTGTACAGAACACAAAAATATTATGTAGTTAATCCCCAGTGGAGTCATCTCCCAGAGTCAATAATTAATTAATCAATCAAAAAGCCTCAAGCTTGGGCCTCATACAAGCCAGCTAAAGTCAAATCTTTTATACAGTTGATAGACATAGCTTATCTCTATAGAGAGATATTTTTACTACTCTACCACATTCAAACAAACAAACATTTCATTTCAATTTTAATCAAGTCTCCCATTTAGGATTTTGAAAGGCATGAGCTGGCAGTAAAACCCAGACATGTGGTAACTTTCCCTAATTTGGATGAGCACCTTTCTTTCATTTAAGAGGCATTTGACTGGTATACTTGCACATACACAAGTAAGGTCCCCCTCTTGAATGAAATGAATTCAGTTATTCTGTCACTCCTTTAAATGTTTGTGGTAGAATAGTACAAATACCTCTCTGTAGAGATGATTTCATGTCTCTTTACTGTAAACAGAGATTTAATTCCAAGCTTCAACCTTGAGCTTCAAGCAAGGCACCAAAAACAATTAATTTCCCTAGTTAGTTCCCCGAACTACATTAAGCTCTGACTTCCACTAGGGATATGTAGGCATGAGGTTCACAAGGAATCTCAGCGAGCTAATAAAATACCAAAAATAGTCAGTTTGTCTGTCTGTCTGTCTTTTAAAATCAATTCAATTCCTTCTCCTAATACAAAGGAGAAACTTTCCCAATTATTAGCAATAAACACAATCACAAATGACACAGAGAAGGTTCCTGTAGAGTACTACAGATATGTAGGGTGTTTAAACACTTCCCTATGTATAACCGACCCCCCGGACTCCAGAATTTCTAGTCTAGGTGAAATCCCCACACTTAGCAAACTCCTAGGGTTTAGTTGAGATCTTTTTTCCCCTTTCCTACTCGTAGGACAAATAAGAAAGTTCGTGTGATATCGTAGAAAGAACTGAAACAAAATTCATCCCACCACGGGCGCATTCTCCTTCCAAATTTCGCGTGAAGGGTCTAGCGTGCCGTCCTCCCAAGTGAAACGGGGAGGTAAAGAAAACGACCACCACACCAATCTCGTGGTCGGCTTAATTTAAGAGCTTGATTCCATGCAAACATCCATAACATCCACGATTCATAAGTAATAGTCTTGATAAGTTTAACATATGAGAAGCAACATTATTAATGACCCTTGTGATCGTTAAAGTCATACAAATGGACAGTAATGAATGACCTTTAAGGCCGTTACGATGAGATGGAGGGACAACAACATTAACAACAACAACAAAACATTAATAATATCCAAAAATTTGATTTAATAATATATATCCAAAAAGTCAAAATTGTTTCTTATAAGAATTGAACTCAAGACTTTTAAACAATATCTTAAGTCCTTACCACTAGGCCAATATGCATTCATGATAAATAACTTCTAAGATGTTTAATAATATTAAATAATTTTGAATTTAAAACAAAAATTACAAATTTTGTAACAATGGGGTTTCGAACCTAAGTCCAATAAATGATACACAAATCAATTTCTATAGTTAATATTCTTAATGATAAATACTTAAGTTAATAATTTAGAATAAACATTTATTTATTTCAAATAACACACAAATAATATTTACTAATTTCAAATAATACACCAATTTAAAAATAAAATTTATAAAATATAAATCCTCAATATATTTAATCAATTAAAAACAAATTAAATTATATGTAATTGAAATTAAATAACACACAAAAAATATTGACTATTTCAAACTAATTCAAAATAAATAATCATTAATTAATTTAATAGTAATTCAATTAATTGTTAAAATATTTAATCAATTTAAATTAAATAATCAATTAAGTTTTAAAATTATTTAGTTAATTCAAACTAAATAGTGATCAATTAGTTTAATAGTAATTCAATTAAGTATTAATTTATTTATTTTATTTGATTAATTATATTTAGGATTTATATTCTATTAATTTCATTTTTAAATTTTTGTATTATTTAAAATTAATAAATATTTATTTGTTTGTTATTTGAAATAAAAAAATCACTGTTTTGAATTATTAACTTAAGTATTCATTATTAAGAATATTAACAATAGAAGTTGATTTGTTTGATTGTAAAGTGACTATCATTTAACTTGAACGGACCTGGGTTTGAGACTCATTGACACAAATTTTAGCTTTTTTATTTTAAATTCATAATTATTTAATATTACTAAAAATCATAGGAATTATTTGTCATGAATATACATTGGACTAATAGTAAAGATTTAAAATATTGATTAAAGATTTTGGGTTCAATTTCATATAAAAAATAATTTTGACATTTTTAATATTATTAATTATGAATTGCTTAAAAATAAAATTATAATTAAAAATCAATTTAGTATTTAAAAAATGAAAAATAAAGAAATAAAAGTCAATGTGATAGTTCTGTTACGGTTTGAAAGTATGAAAAAAACCGATTTAAAAGCAATATTAACAAATAACTAATATAATTCAGTTAAATTTTATAAGAGATTAAATCGATTTTTTTTTGTGAATGACTAATTTAAATTGTGTAATTTTTATGAGAGATCAAAATGTATCTTCATTCTAAAAATTAGAAATAAAATTGTACCTTAGTGAGTGATTGTATTTATACAGTAATGGTTAAAACCACTCTTAACGGTTGTGATTAGTTAGTGTTGGATTCCAAAGCACGGTCTCTCGTCGAAAGTTTACCTTCTTGTCATTTTTAGACATTTGAAATTCTAAATTGAGCCTTCCAATTTGGCCACTCTTCCAAGTTCTTTATTATTTTCATTTAGAAGACAAGTTAAAGTATTAGCATCTGTATCTAGACTAGTTAATAATGTATGTTCTTGTTCCATGTCTCACATCCAATCTGACTTAACCTCAAAACGCACCAATTCAGATTATTCAACTTACAATTTTTTTCTAGAAAATCAACTATATAATGCACGATGTCTGCTTTTATTTTTTTAACAACAGAATTGATTGGACACGACAATTTGGTCGCAAATTGCTTCTTTACATGTCCTCCCCCAATTAATTATAGCGTAATTTATAAGTAAAAATTATTTTTTTAGATTTATTGAATAATGAATGTATCTAGATAAGATATATTTATTATTCAATCAACCTAAAAAGAAAATATTTGTTTATAAATAAGGTCGGAGGGAGTATAGGTCATTTTAGTTTTTATATTAAAGAAAAAATAATGTATGCTCTAAAAGCACAAATTAATAAACTAATTATAAAAATATTTTCTTAAAATGCATGCATTTAATTTTTTAAAAATCTAAATATGACGTTATTACAGTTACTTTTTTCTAATAGTAATCTTAACATGTGTCCTTAGGACACATGTTAGCATAACCCTTGTATTAAATAGATAATCATCATGCTCATCTTATTTTTAATTTTTGTAAAATTATGAGCGATTTAGTTTATTTTAGAAAATTTAAAATTTATCGAGATCTAAAACAAAACTTTCTTAGAAAACAAAATAATATTTTATCAAAATTAAGGGTGACAAAACAGGTCTGCCCCGTTAGGCATGTTCGTTTTACCTACACTTTAGTGCGGAGTGAATCAAGGATTTAAGCCCTCAATCTTTAACGTGACCATTCCATTTCACCCTGTTTTTTTATACTAAATTAACACAATTTTATGTTTTTTAGGCCTAAAAGATGTAGTATCCACCGACATTTCCCTCCCGTTTTCACTTTTTGCAGGACGAGGTAAGATTTTATGTCTGCGCCATCAACTGTGTCCACTCCGTCATGTCTCTTTTTTTACAAGCTTTTGCAGGACGAGTCTAAACACGACAGACATGTCTATTTTTCACTCTAATTATAACTGATATGTTATTTTATTATAAATCTTTTTAGAAAAAGAAAAGCATTACTATTATTTTATTATAATTGATTGATAGATGTAAATTTGTGTTTACTACTCCCTCCGTTCCTTTTTAATTGTCACATTTTGACTTTTTACACATACAAAAAAAACTAATAATGGTTGTTATTTTTTAAGCTATAATTTTTCTTTTGTCTATAATACCCTTAACTTTTGATCATTTCGATATATTTTTTTCTCTCTCATAATAATTAGTTATGGGCAATTTTGATAAAATTATAATGATTACTACATTGAAATTTGAAAGTGACAATCAAATTAAAACAAATTTTTTTTCACAAAAATAACACTTATAAAGGAACGGAGAGAATAAGATGTTCAATAAAAGAGTAAAGTAAAAAAGTAATGATACTTATGACCGAAAACGAATAAGTAATGTGCTCTGAAAATAAATAAAGATTTGTGTCAAAATCAATAAATAAATACCACATAGTAATGTGTCAAAATAAATAAATAAATACCACATAATAATATGTTTTAGATTAAATTTGTATAAGACAAGAATGGACTAATGGTTTATTTTCATTCTTCGGAAGAACGTGTAGTCCGTGTTCCAATCTTATAGCAGTCATTTTATGAATATGATAGACTCCAACAGATCACTAGAAATTAAATATCTCAATGACTAAGAAAATGTAAAATTAAATAATAAATATAATTAACTAATATGTTCTTATATTTGCCATAACTATCACTTAAAAGAGAAATAAAAATTATAGTTCCGACAATTAGAAGTGAGTAGTGGAGTGGTAGAATAAAGTTTTGAAATGGTGGAATAAACTATGGAAGAGATGAGGTAGATCTAGAGGAGAAATCTCCAACACTCAAGTCACTCATTACGTAAATAACAATTTCAGAGTGAGAATGAATTGAATATCTAAAATGATGCGATCTATTTTTTATACAATATATGTTGGAATCAACCCAAAAATTTTGAGTAATTCCTAATCAATCTCGACGAATAAGATTCAATCACACCGATCGAAAGCCCTTGTTTTTCACTCTTCTCTTGAGTGAATCAACCAACGTAAATTACAAGATGAGTATTCATGCACAATAACAATGAAAGAAGGAGTCAGAAAAAAAAAAGATGAAATTGGGAAGAAAGAGAATTTAAGGTTTGAACGGGGAAAATATTTTCTGCAGTTTCTCTCTGCTTCCGAACTGAAATTTTGTTCACTTTGCAACTGCAAATTCTTAACTGTTACAATAATAGGGGTCACTCCATCTATTTATAGTTTTTAGGTTGTTTTCTCCCTAAGTCCAAACCCAAAACTACAAAAGCCCAAAATACCTATTTTGGTCTAAGTCAAAATTTTGTGTCAAGCAACCTGCTTTGACACTTCGACATCTAATACAACTCGACACACACATTAGACTATTTTGACACACATTTGTTCCTGTCAAACAACATGTTGCTTTGACACAAGAGATTACAATCTCAAGACACCACCTAATTCATTGTGTCTAAGCTATCTACATTCATCATAGATCTTAACTTCTTGAACACTTCGACCTGCACTCCTTTCGTCATGATGTCTTCAATCTGATTCACAGTTCTGCAGTGTTCCAAGTTCACCTTCTCTTTTACTGCCAGCTCTCGAAGATAATGGAACCTCATTTCGATGTGCTTGCTTCGATCATATGCTATCGGATTCTTCGCCAGATTGATAGCTGACATGTTGTCGATCTTCACGATAATAGCTTTCACTGTAATTTGTTCGACCAGATTCACCATCCATGTTGCTTAACATGCACAAAGAGAAACAAGTATGTATTCTGCTTCACACGAAGATAGTGTCATTACTGGTTCTTTTCTCTAACTCCAAGCAACTGGTGCACCACCTAGCATAAACACATAACCAGCTGTGGATTTTCGATTTTCAACATCACTACACCAACTTGAGTCGGTGTACCCTACTAACTTGCATTCTCTTCCTTCATTAGCTGCAAGAAATAAAATTCCATAGTCAAGAGTTCCATTCAGATACCTTAGTATCCTCCTCCTAGGTGTGATACCTTTGGCTTATACATGAATCTATTTACCATACCTACACTGTATGTTAGATCAGACCTTGTGTGACAAAGGTATCTTAATGACACAATAAGTCTTCTGTACAGGGTTCGGTCAACATCATCTTTGTAACATTCCGAGATTTTATACACGATACATTTATCATTTTACTAAATTTTATTTTTAGTGAATAATTTATTTTATGTGTATAGTTATATTTTAATTAATTATTATTATCAATCTTAGTTATTTGTTTCAATCTTTCTATCTTTCTAATATAGTTATTTTGATAACTTGATAATATTAAAATTATTATTTGTATACCTTTTTTATTTAGTTAATTTTATAAATATATTAATTATATTTATAATTATTATTGTTATATTTATTATTCTATGATTAAAGAATTTTAATATAAATATTTAGATAGATAATATTTTCAATAATAATAAGAATAGTGAGGTGAAGTTTTAAAAAGAAAAAACGTAAAGAGAATGAGACGTGGGGGTATAAAAATGTTGTTTAGTTATTAATCTTTAATAATAATAATAATAATAATAATAATAATAATAATAATAATAATAATAATAATAATAATAATAATAATCTATTACTATTTATAAAAAGAGGATACACTCTTTTGGTCTGACCTATTTTTTTTACCTTTTATACCCTTATTTTATTTTATAATTTACCTGATAACTTCCATAAAACTCACTACTATTAACTTCCACAAACCTCATTATTATTAACTTCCACAATTATTAGTAACCTCCACATGCTATTTTTTTTATTTAAACGTGTTTTGGTAAATTTTATGACAATAATTTTAGATTTTCCTTCTCTTCTATCAAAAACTATTTATCTTATTATCATTTTTATAATACTGTGAAATTTGATCACTGGAGCAATAATTGAACAAAGTGAATATAGTTACCACCATGTGTCAGTGTCGTTACGAGAAAAATTTATCTTCTGTGTTAGTCAATCTATATTCACTTTCTTTCTATTTTTTCCATTTCAGTTTTGGTTGAAAATTTTCTTTTTATATGCTTTCATTTTGCAGGATAAAAGAAGATAAATATGTCATAATAAAATCATGACCAAGTTTAAATGGATTGATGAATAATATCGGAACCAAGTTTAAATGGATTGATGAATAATATTGGGGTATGAAAGAAGTTAATTTTTGTTTTAGTGAATATAGTAATATATTTGGATATGTTTGCGTGCACGAAATCTATAACTATATATAAAGGGGATACAAGGATTTGGGCTAGCCTATATTTATTCCAAAATTACCCTTTAAAAATTTATATATTTACTAAAAAAAAATTACAAAAATAATAACTACCTTTAGAAAGAGAGAGAAACTGCTATCAACATAAATAGAGCAATAACTACCTTATTACTTTTATTGTGGAACCATTTTCTTATCTCTTTCGGGCAATCATTACGTACTTTGGAATAGCAATGCCTGCACCTCCTATCGTAGGAGTAAAAGTGCAGCAAAACATGATAATGCTACTTCCGTAGAAATAAACCGTCCAATTTTTTCTTTTAAACTTGCACTAAACATGTTGGGGTTATCAAAAGGATTAGTAATTGTTATTTCTATTGACTATTATAGTGCTCTAACAACTGCATAATGCTAAACTCTATAAAAATTCATATAAATCGTATTTACTTATATTTCCTACTAACTTTATTTACTCAGAAAATTTCGTAGCTATTTTAATTTACTTTTCCTGAGTCATTCAACTATGTGTTAAACCGTTTATCTCTAGACACAATTTTACATGTAAGTAAATAATTTCTATAATTTATCATGTGCCTTCTTGAATATAGAAGTTATATTAAGACATTTGGGCAATTTTTTTAATATCACTTAATAACTTTAATATCCATAAATGTGTTAGCTCTTTTAATTATGACACTTCTATAATTTACATATTTTCATGAAATATTAATTATAAATGGATATATAAATATTTGTGTAATATTGTTTAAGTAATTATTACATCAATTTGCTTTTAAGCAAGAACATGGAGGTGATTTGAAAAAATTGATCCGAAACAAATAAAGAATATATGTAATTCTCATTCTGCTTTTTTTTTTTTTTTTTTGAGAGAGAGAGAGATTGGTTTCACATTTTCTACATACCTAATACATATTCGAGTTATTATACTCTAATGTATTAAAAATATTAATTCAAACAATAAAATATATATATGTTCACCCGTGTGTGCACACTAAAAAATGCAGGCAGACGGGCACAGGAGTTCCCGTCAGATAAAAAAAGAGAGAGAAATGGAAGGGGAGGGAGAGAGTGAGAAAATGAGATAGATTTAATAAATAAATTCATTGCTAAATGAAAATCAAAGTTATACAACAACTCACTATTTACATTTTACACGCGTTAGCGCAATATAAAGAGCGGACAAACGGACACAGAAATAGAATACTTAAACATATTAAAAATAAACATTCATCATCTTATTTTTTATTATACTAATCATGTTTAAATAGTATTATTTTTAATGGGACGTATGACAAAAAATTTCATAAAAAATGTGCTCCCTCTCGATAGAACTCTATTAGTTTAATATTAGAAAATAATAAAATAATTATATATATATATATAGGTAAACTCACTAAAATAATTTTAAAATATATATATTTTAATTCCACTAATTACCTCTAACTAATGGTATTTTTAAAATATATCGTACGATAAAATCTCATTAAATGATACATGTTTATTTTTCTCTGCTGTGCACATTAAAAAAAGCGGACAGACGGGCACGGGAGTGCCCGTCTGAACGCTAGTTACTATTAAAATTGATCACTAACATCTTTTTATGAAAAATTTAAAAGCATGGGAATAATAGAATCAAAATGTCCCAAATGCTTTCTTTCAATTATTCTATTATGTTTTCTATTATCATTTTTTTAGTGATTGTAGTGACATGTCAATCTTATTTCTATTCAACTGTTGTAATTTGTTGCATCTTATGAGAAATTAATTTTGAAATAGCAAAGTATCTCATTAATGACTTAGGATCTGTTTGACACTGTTTTATAAAATTAAAACTGTTTCTAACAACACTTTAAAATTGACAATTTAAAAAACGGTAACTACCACAAAATGTTTTAGTTTTCATTTTTCACTTTTAATTTTCAAACAAGGTAAGCAAAATAAGAACACGTTCTTTTTTTATTAATGGTAATATAATAATTAATTGACAACACTTCTATTTTATTATTTCAATCACTTGCATTTAACTATTTCAATAACTTTGAGTTGTTATTTAAACCATATTTTCATATGACATTTGTTTCGATTTATCATATAAAATTATTACTCTTAATCATATAAAAATATTGTTGTTTAGTTTATCATAACCATCTATCAACCATGTCATACAACTAACTTAAATTTATCAAAGTGATTTGACATGATACATGGTGGTAATTGGTTAACAGTATAAAAATGTCACAATTATTTTTAGAGTAAGACTAAACTATAAGTCTTACATCTGTATATAACTACATATGAAATACAACAATTAGAACTAATCGATTTTACTTTTTTAATATTAGAGAGAGGGGGGAGAGAGTAGGGGAGGGAGAGAGAGAGAGGAGAGGGGAGGGAGAGAGAGGGAGGAGAAATTTGAACTCACCTACTTTTTGTTGGTGATTTTAGTATCATCAATGTATTTTGGTAATAATGTGATTTACTGTAGGCCGATGCAATTATGCGTTAAGCTTAAAACGATTTAGGGTAGTGCGGAGTGCACGCTCGTAGAGCCAAACGTGCAATTGAATACGAATAATAGAAACGGAGTTCCAAGGGGCGGAGCCCCTGGCGGGGTGCGGGGCAGCGCCCCGTCAGGGTCTAACGGACGGAGCCCTTGGCGGGGTCCAAGGGGCAGCGCCCCGAACGAAATTTTCGTTTGAATAGTTGCACCCTTTCCCAACCGACATAACCGTTTTACCGAACAGGTGCGTCGTTTCCCAACCAACATAACTGTTTTTACCGAACAGGTGTGTCATTTCGGTTTCTATTGTTGATCTCCTATATAAGGAGTCATTTGGCCTCGGTTTCGAACACGAAAAACATACTTCCTCTACATTCTGATATGTTCTCCATTGTCTGAAACAGATTGTTCTTCAAGAATTATCCCCGCAAAGATTTCGTGAACCCAGACAAGAATATGGTCGAAATACAATTACAACTAATCGATTTTACTTTTTTAATATTAGAGAGAGGGGGGGAGAGAGAGTAGGGGAGGGAGAGAGAGAGAGAGAGAGAGAGAGAGAGAGAGAGAGAGAGAGAGAGAGAGAGAGAGAGAGAGAGAGGAGAGGGGAGGGAGAGAGAGGGAGGAGAAATTTGAACTCACCTACTTTTTGTTGGTGATTTTAGTATCATCAATGTATTTTGGTAATAATGTGATTTACTGTAGGCCGATGCAATTATGCGTTAAGCTTAAAACGAGTTAGGGTAGTGCGGAGTGCACGCTCGTAGAGCCAAACGTGCAATTGAATACGAATAATAGAAACGGAGTTCCAAGGGGCGGAGCCCCTGGCGGGGTGCGGGGCAGCGCCCCGTCAGGGTCCAACGGACGGAGCCCTTGGCGGGGTCCAAGGGGCAGCGCCCTGCCGGGGTCCAAGGGGCAGCGCCCCGAACGAAATTTTCGTTTGAATAGTTGCACCCTTTCCCAACCGACATAACCGTTTTACCGAACAGGTGCGTCGTTTCCCAACCAACATAACTGTTTTTACCGAACAGGTGTGTCATTTCGGTTTCTATTGTTGATCTCCTATATAAGGAGTCATTTGGCCTCGGTTTCGAACACGAAAAACATACTTCCTCTACATTCTGATCTGTTCTCCATTGTCTGAAACAGATTGTTCTTCAAGAATTATCCCCGCAAAGATTTCGTGAACCCAGACAAGAATATGGTCGAAATACTTTGTTCGGAAAGTGAACGAACACGATTCTTGAAGATATCCAGGATTATCATACCTATATCTAACACTTTTTTAATATTAGAGGGAGGGAGAGAGAGAGTGAGGGGAGGGAGAGAGAGGGAAGGGAGAGGAGAGGGGAGGGACTGGGAGGAGAAATTTGAACTCACCGATTTTACTTTTTTCATATTAGATAGAGGGGGGAGAGAGAGTGAGGGGAGGGAGGGAGGGAGAGGGAAGGGAGAGGAGAGGGGAGGGACTGGGAGGAGAAATTTAAACTCACCAATTTTACTTTTTTAATATTAGAGAGAGGGAGGGAGAGAGAGGGAAGGGAGAGGAGAGGGGAGGGACAGTGAGAGAGAGAGGGAGAGAGAGAGAGAGAGGGAGGGAGAGCGACAAGGGGAGGGAGCGAGAGAGGGATAGGCGGGGGAGAGGGAGGAAGGGAAAGAGAGGGAGAGATGGGAGGGAGAGGGGAGGGAGAGAGGGGGTGAGGGAGTGAGAGAATTGGGGGAGGGAGAGAGAGAGTAGGAGGGAGAGAGGGGAAAAAGAGGGAGGGGGAGAGGGGAGAGAGACTTTATTTAACATTTAATTTTGTAGAATTATTAAATTGGTCTCAAGAACACTTTTTTTAGTGTTGATTACTCGGGCTTCGGTAGTAAATTATGAAAACATATTAAAAGTGAATATTTTTGTATCTTACTTTGTTTTTAAATAATTGTATTTAAATAATATTCATTTTAAGGGGACATGTGAAAAACATCATAAAAGAGGTGTTCTCTCAATAGAATTCTATTAGTTTGATATAAGAGAATAATAAAATTATTATGTATATAAAATTCACTAAAACACTTTTAAAACATATATTTATCATCTTGGTTTTAATTCTGCTAATTGCATCTAAAAAATATTATTCTTAAGGCGACGTACAATAATAACCTCATAAAAAAATACACACACATTCATTTTTCCCAATTGTCCGCATTAAAAAAAGCGGACAAACGGGCACGGGAGTGCCCGTTTGAACGCTAATAATAATAATAATAATAATAATAATAATAATAATAATAATAATAATAATAATAATAATAATAATAATAATAATAATATGAAATTAGATTAGGTCAAATTCTCTCTCTTTCCACTTTGAAGTTTAACAATTCTTTCCAGCGACTTAATACTCTCCTTTCCTAATTTTTAGTATTATACTATCTTTCACTTTTCTCAACTTCTATCTCAAAAACCTCCATAGAGTCCACACACAAATCAACTTCCATAAAGTCCACACACAAATCTTTTATCTAACAAAAACAAACATATATTTGACAATAAAATATTTTTATCCTCGTTCTTCATCGTCAACATTCTACTTATCTCGTTCCCGTGATTGCTGTAAGGATATGAGTTGAAGTGTTGTCAATGAAAGCATTAAGGTAAGGGTTTTTAGAATGACAATTTAAATTAGACTAGTGTTAAGAGTTGGATAAATATTTGTATGCGTATTTAGATGTTTTAGAGAAAAATGTTAAAATTCTGTTAATAATAGGTGATGCATATCAAGTTTTGGGAATATATAATTACAAGCTAAGATTTAGATTAATATTGTTTCGTTCTTCATTTGAGTAAAAGACGATACCTTTTATATGAAGAAGATGATATTTTATTTGCTTCTATGAGTTATATTAGAAATATATGAGTATTAATGGGTAAGTTTATGGTTGTGCGAACCGAAAACATTACTAATACAATACTACATATTTTACAATACCTTTTAATACTTAGTTAATTCAAGTGTAAGTATTAATTCAAGTGTAGCAATAAGCAATTATTAATTAAATTATAATACAAAAGATATGGTTGAGAAAGCACACAACGCAATTTATGGTGGAACATTGGGTGAAGATAGTAAAGCAGTAATCAAATGATATGTCGACTCTGATTATACAGGTTGTATGAATTCTAGAAAGTCTATTTTTGAATATATTTTCACCATGTTTGACACAACAATTAGTTGAAAAGCAACACCATGTTTTCACCATTTTTTTTAAATTTTGTTGTTAAATTATTTTATTAAAATGGATTGACACGTATACATGTGCCTATTAGGTATATGTTAAAAAAGATGTACATAGATCATTAATGAATTATTACAACATATATATACAAATACAATATTTATTCCATATATTAAATTATTGGGTTAGAAACAATGTATATTGTATTTTGTTGATTTTTAATTTTAAAAAGGATGATATTGTTGATATTCAATATAAAATTAATAATGAAAAATAAATTATAAATTTGTTATTTAAATAAGATATACAAATAATTAAAAAAAAAAGTTAATAGAGTTGTTTAATTTGAGAATATAGAGAGATGTATTAGCAAAAGTGGAGGTGGTGAAAGAAAGGAGGCCCATGAGTGAGGTGAATAATAGAAAAGAAGAAAGATGCTTAGTTTACAGATTATATTCCATTCATAGTTGTCACACAACGTTATCTTGTTTTCTGTTGTTTGGTTTCCTTCCTATCCCACCATTACCAAATTCATTCCTTGAACCACATCGGCGCAAACACACATATGATGTTTCTTTCTTCATTTTTCTAATTTGAATGAGCCTCCTCCATGCCTTTGATTGGTATGGTACATATCTATCTCGATTCAATTCACAAAACAAAACCCTTATCTTTAATTGAATGTGCTCGCTAATATGTTTGCAGAGATAACAAATCCACATTTACTCAGGGTTCCATTCCCATACTCTAAGCTTTCCTTTGCCGCCTCATTCAATAATGAAGCCTGGAATTCCCATTCATTCCCAAAACACCCTTTACGTTCTTCTTCTTCTAGGTTACCATTTCTCATTAAAGCCGTTGCCACCGCCGACATGGAAACTATGCTTGATGTACCTGAACAACCACTTGATGAGAGAGAGAAGTTGAGAAGATCCAGGATTTCTAAAGCTAATAAAGGAAAATCTCCATGGAACAAAGGAAGAAAGCATACTCCCGGTAACTCTAACTAACTATTCTCTCCTTATTACTTACTCTATTCAAATCTTAACTCTCTTTCATATTTCAACAACAGAAACTTTGCAGAAGATCAAGGAAAGAACACGCATCGCAATGCAGAGTCCTAAGGTGATGTCATGTAAGCATATTTTTGTCTTCATTTTTATGCATATCAATATGTAATCACATGTTCCTTAATATCATTTCGCAATGCAGGTCAAAATGAAGTTAACTAATCTTGGACATGCACAATCGTAGTAACTATAACCCTTTCCATCATATCTATTCTTACTTCCTCTTTTATTATTCCTCCTTTTACAATCTCCTTCCTTCTTTATTCATTCCCACAGGCCAGAAACTAAACTCAAGATTGGTGTCGGAATCAAAAAACTATGGGAAAAGAAGCGTGAAATCAAGATGCTACAGGAGACTTGCTGCTTTCACTGGCAGAATTTAATTGCACAAGCATCCAGACAAGGCTTTATTGGTCAGGAACAGCTGCAATGGAATTCCTATGAAACCTTGGATTGTCACCTTAAGCAGGAGTGGTTGGAGAGTGTTGAACAAAGGAAACTAATGCCAAGGTCAACTTCAGGCAGCAGAGCACCCAAGTCCCTTGAACAGAGAAAAAAAATTGCACAAGCCATTGCTGCAAAATGGGCCACTCCCGTAAGTGTCTATATGTTCCTTACCATCTTGAATGATTCAAGTTACACATTACACCAAATGGTTTAGATAAGTTTCACTTGTACTCAGAAAAAGTTTTGTCAAAGTACTCGTCTGAGGAATTAAAACAGAGTTGCGAATTTCTTTTTGGTACTTTTCTCTTTTCATATTTTTCTGTTATATATCAGGATTACCGTGAAAGAGTTATTTCTGCAATTGTCAAGTATCATGATTCTAATTCTACTGAAAGGAAACCTAGAGCAAGGCCAAGTTATAGTGCACAACCCCCCAAGAAGAGGAAACCCGTTACAAAAAAAGATTCTGATAGCATTTTTGTAAAGAATTCCTCCAAAACTGTTAAGCCAATCAAGTTGAGAAAAAGAAAACCCCCTGCCTATAAGGATCCTTTGGTGAATTCCAAGCTTGAGATGATAAAGAACATTAGAGCGCAGAGAGCTTCCGTGGATACCAGACAAACTCAGGCCATTCAACAAGCAAGGTAACATAGATCAGCAAAATATCATTTCATTCTATTTTAATTAATTTCTTTTATAAATTTTATGTGCATACACTGAAAATTGAAAACTTGTTGTATATTTGAGTGCTTCTTTTGAAACATATTTTCTTTTCTTTTGAGAAAAAGAAAATACTAACAGCCTCTTTTGTTTCTATGATCGGATGCACTGAACTATGGTTACTTCTGTTTTGCTTTCGAGATTAGGTTGTAAAAATACAGGTTCCTCCTGCATATATATTGATGAAATAATGTTATATGCGCAGACTGTTGATTGCTGAAGCTGAGAAAGCTGCCAAGGCACTTGAGGTTGCTGCGGAAAAGAGTCCCATTGCTCAGGCTTCTCTATTAGAAACAAGAAAGCTTATAGCTGAAGCTATTCAATCACTTGAATCCATTGACACACAAAAGACAGAAGACTGTAATGTCCCTTCAGTTAGTTTGAGTGAGGAGGTCAATAAGAAAAACGAATCAACATTTGAAGTTGGCAACCATTCACAAATGGTTCATATAAATGGACACACAACTCTATCATCAAGCGTCTACAAGTTGTCTGGAGATTTTGGTTATCTTTCTCTGGAGAGGCCAGTTAATGGTGATCCAGAACTTCAACTAACCAATGGTTGTGCTTCCTTCCCTTTCAGTTTGAATAGCCAGATAAACCAATATAGCTCATCAAATCTGGAAAAGGAAACAGAACAGTATGAGAGCAGCGAAAACGAATCAGATGATTCTCCAGCTGAAGATGAAACACTATCAAAATCTGATTCTCCAACTGAAGATGATACACCATCAAAATCTGATTCTCCAGCTGAAGATGAAACACAATTAAGATCACCTGTAGCAACAAAAAAGTGGGTTCGCGGAAGGCTCGTTGAACTGAATGAAGAGCAACAGTAAAATGTTTTGCAGCATAATACAAAACTGTTTGTTGCATGTCATATAGATCACCACCACAATTGTCCTTGTTTAACATTGTGATCAACCAAATCATTAGTTGAAATGATTTGTATCAGGCAACCAAGGCTAGGCAGATAGACAGATGGCGACTAAAATAGCATTAGCTAAAGAGAGAATGCACTTTTGTTAGTTTATAGGATCATCATTTACTTCATTTGATCTTGTTACATTAAACTATGAATTAGTTAATCATATAATTATGTTACATTTATATGTTGGCAGTTTTGAAGGCCCAAAGGCACGGTTTGGTGGAGTGTTTACAAGTTTTTCTTTTTACATGCTGATCTTTTTAAGTTATCAACCTTTCCCAGAATTTAGAGAATTATTGTGTTTCATGTCAATTAAGTATCTGCTGGCTGTACACACAAAGACAACATAATTTATTTGAGCTGGATCATTAGGAGTATAATATTTTGGGCAATTGAAGGTTTTACATATAGGAATGCTTCAGATACTTCCCCTGGGGCAGGGGGTAACACAAAATAATGAAATGGAAATGAAAAACAGTTGCATTAAAATTAATAACACACAATTTGGTCTGCCTTAGGGACAATGACATAATATTAAGGTGAATCATATTTGGTGAGGTATGAGTTTATAGTCTTTTCAATATGTTTTCTCTTGGCTTCTTTGTCTTGTATGGCTTTCTCAATATCTTTTTCTACTTGCTCCTTCTGCACAAATCAATCACATAATTGTTTGTCATGATCATATCATATATTAATCAAGAAAATGGTTAGGATATGAATAAACGTACGTCGAGAATATCAGGAAGAGGTGCCTTAACACCATGAACAGCAGCTCGGTCGGAGGTCTTTGTTGTGACAGACATGGAATGTGGAACACCAATTCCAAGACCGGTCTTTCTATAATTACTACTTATCCACCTCCACTTCCTCCTACCAATCAAGAATATATGTCTTGTCTTCTCCATATAATATGCTTGCTGTTGCTGATTACCTGAATGTGTAACTTCACCTAGGCAATACTACTCTCCCTGGATGGTCATCATATAGTAGTGACATGACATGTTTATATGGGTCCTCACCTCATCGCAGCAGTGCCCTCTGGACTCTTCCAACTTTCAACGTGGCACCAATGTACCGTAATTACGTGTCTCTATCCTACCAACATCTCCACCACTCTAGAACTAACTAGGGGTCGCAATTCCTCAGTTAAACTTGCCTCTCAAAAATCTGAAAAAACAGAGCATGAGTGGGACATATTTGATGGTGCTGTCTCGTTTAAAAACCAACTGATATAGACAAGTAAATAGGAACAATCTCTTTGGTTACAGAATGATAATTGCAGAACTTCGAGGGTTTGTATTGTACCTCGCCAATGTCAAAATGACCCTTTTCAATTAAATTCTCAAATATATTTTCTCTCAATCGCTTCCTCTATTTATAGGCAACAATCATTATCCTAATTAATTATTTTCTACTGCAGTTACAATAATAGTTATCTTCAATAAAAACGGCCTATTAATAATAAAATTGTCTCTTATTAACTAACAAGACCCTTGCAATCCTAATCATATCTAACAAAACTCCCCCCTTAAACTATCACCCTCATCTTCAAGGTGATTACAAGAGAATAAAAGAAAAATCAATTACAAAATTATTTTACTCGTATTGATATTAAAGCCAAAGTGTTTGCAGCATCCTTGCAATCCTAATTAAGCGCTCGTATCTTACATAAAATCACTATGAAAATCCCTTCTAGTTTATGGTGATCTAGTTCTCTACTGATTTGAAAGGATACTTGTAAAATATGTTAGTGTAATTTAGTAAGAAATTAGGATAAAACTTTATAAGTGTGTGATGAATCATATTTATGTGTGAAGAATTTAGACATGTTAAAAAATACTTAATATGTGGGTGATGTGATTCGATAGTGGAAACCTAATAACAGGTGGTCTATTAGATCTTAAACGAAACTCTTTATACTATGTTAAGAAGTGTGGTTTGACCTAACTCATTTCTACAAAACTGACTTGTAGGCTGAGGATTGCACTCTTATAAACACATGTTCATGTCATATATTATATGATGTAAGACTCTTAACATTCATGATTTCACTTTAATCTATTCAAAACATGGATGTTGATGTGTTACCTACTCAATTGAACACAACTCTAATATCTTATTGTCACAAATATACTTGTATGTTTCAACAATTCAAAATCAAGATATCAGTAGAAAAAAGACAAAATAAGAACAAAAAGAAGAAACAACAAACGTTAAACAACTACCATTTTAGTTGAAACCCATAGATACTGAACAAGAACAACAAAAATCACAAACATAAAATAATCCACAAAAAAAATGATCAATAAGTAAAGGAAATCAACTTCCAGCATTGGTAGAATCAAATGTACAAAAACTATTAAGTTTTTTTTCTTCCTTATTTATCTAAAACAACAAAAAATGTTTTTGTTAAACAATGACATTTTTCATATGAACTACGAGGAAGACATGAACATTGGACAAGCTTAGCAAAAGTACAAACTTGAAGAAATATGAAATGAAACTAAGAACAAGATCCAAAATTTACCAAGACACTGATCAACAACATCCAAAATGAAACACAAAAACATTAAAAAGGTGATAAACAAATGGGTATGAAAAACCCCCCCAAAAGCACCAAACTTTATCTCTATTGCACCATTCACACCCCCAAAACAATGAAATTTAACAAAATTTAGCTTCACTAGCAAACCCTCATACTATGGTGTTGACGACCATATTAGTGTTGATATGTGTCATAGCGCCTCATTTTGCCACTATGCAAAAGAAGGCGATTGAGGTGGTTGTGAATGAAAGTAGGTGTGGCTAAGGTCATTTTAGGGGTGGCAAACGGACATGCCCGCCCTGTTTAGGCCCGCCCCGTAAAAGCCCGCGAAAAAACGGGGCGGTGCGGGGCGGACATATTTGAGAATGCAGGTCTAAAACCTTACCTTGCCCCGCAAAAAAGTGAGGCCGGGGCGGGGAAAGTCCGCAGACATTGAACCTTTTAGGCGTAAAAATAGTAAAATTGTATGAAAAAACTAATGCCCGCAAAAAAAACGGGGCGGGCGGACACATTAAAGGGAGCGAGCCTAAAACCTTGCCCCGCCCCGTGAAAAAATGCTGGTAAAACGGGCTTTCCCCGCGGGCCGAGTTTTGCCACTCGAGTCAGTTTTAGTGGATCTCACAGTGGACATCAATTCTATTGGCTAAAAAGTACAACGAGAGTCAACTCCTTTGTGGTGAAGGGTTTGTGGATTTAGGGTATTTGAATGTGTTTAGGGCTAGCTCACTTAGGGTAGTAAGAACCTCTGTGTCTGGTTTTCTCGTGAGAGATCTGATCCCCTTTCCTATTTTGAGAATGGGGTATATATAGAAGGCTTATTGGACTCCTTATAATATATATGGAGTAGAGGGGACACGTTCTCCCTTGAATTATGAAGGGGATAGTTTCTCCATCGATTCTCTTTCCAATCATTCCTCGTTTGGACACATCATCACCCACATTTATTTTATTGAGAATATATGTAGTGGGAGTTAATTGAGGAAGCCCAAGCCCAATAGGTCGACCTATCACCCCAAATTTGGGTGGTCTATTACGACACGTTGAACAGCTTATCACCACGCGTTGGGCGTCCGACCATTGTTGAGGCAATGAGGTTGTTTCACGTACTCTTGGGGCTTCCTTCTTATGATCCAGTAAAATGATCTCAATATAACTAATGCATATGGTTTATTGTCAAAATGATTTATAAATGACTTATAATATATGGTTTATTGTTATGAAAATTTCTTTTTTTAAGGGGTGTAAATATTGTCATTGGGTTTCATTAGGTTTGTTTATATTTTGAAATTTGAATTCATCCCATTCTTAATCAGCCCATACAATACATACATACATACACAATTTTGTAGATTTGTTGGGAGATTAAAATTCAAATAATTTTTTGGCGTATCTCTCTGATAAAGTGATTTATTGTATAATATGTGTATTTGAATTTCAATCTCCATATAATATGTATGGGCTGTTTAGGATGTCAATGATGAGAGTATACGATGGTGGTGTAAGTAGTCGGGCCTATTTAACAGGCAGCTGTTGAAATGGGCCGGTGAGTAGTCGTTTTCGTCAACTCATCGAAGACTCAGAATACCTTTTGACAACAAAATTCACTACATTCAACGAAGAAGAAGCAATGCAGAGAGTTTCCGAAGAAGAAGAAGAAGAAGAACACCAACTTATCCACCAACACAACCAGAGGAACCTCCCTCCTTTTTTCACCACCAAACTCAAGTTCTTCAACTTTCAAAAGAGGTACCTCTTCGCTATTCTCCCTCTCTCCATCATCATCTTCTTCTATTTCGCCCCCGATCCCCACTCCGTCTTCTCCCTCACCTTCTCCTCTCCCCATCAATCCAACCATTCCCAATTGCGAGCCCTCTACCTCCTCCGCAAACAGAATTCACTACTTCTCCGCGCTTTTAACTCCACTTCCCCGCAATTCGACAATCTTAAATCAACATTGATCCACCAGATTTCATTCAACTCGCAAATTCAACAGGTTCTACTAAACCCCCATGGAATCGAAGATTTTGACGATAGATGCACAACAGTGGGACGGAATGTGTCGCATAGAAGAACCATTAAATGGAAACCCAAAGCTAATAAGTATTTACTTGCCTTATGCGTATCGGAGCATCTCATTTGCTTACAGAAACACATGCTTATTGCAGCTCTTTTGAACCGGGTTTTGATTATTCCCAATTCGAAACTGGTTGATTATGAGTACGACAGAGTGTTGGATATTGATCATATCAATCAATGCATTGGAAGGAAGGTAGTGATCCCCTTTGAACAACAATTTTCCAACCATCATCATCACCATCACCTTACTGATACATCAGTTAAGCTCCTTTGTTATTTTGCACTCCCTCAACCCTGTTTTCTAGACCAACAACATTTCAGGAAGAAAATGAAACTGTTAGGATTGTCTATGAGTAAACCAGAGGTAGTTTGGGCGGAAGAAGATACAAAGAAACCTACAAATAGAACCGTTGAAGATGTTGTGTCCAAGTTTACAAGCGACGAACCTGTTGTCGCTATTGGGGATGTTTACTATGCTGACATAGAGTCGATGAGTGATCCTATCGCTCACCGCTGCAACAGTCTCATTCAACCCACACGCCTTATCTTTCTCACTGCTCAGCGCTTTATTCAAACTTTCCTGGGAAGAAACTTTGTTGCGTTGCATTTTCCAAGAAACCGCTTTTTGAAATTCTGGTGCGTTTTTCCTTCAATTTCAATAATGAAATGCTCAATTATTTACCTCTGATGAATGAATGATCCATATTCGTGGTTGTTGGCAGTAATGATGCCAACCGAACGAGTTGTTTTTATCCGATTCCTCAAGCAGCAGATTGCATATCGCGGGTGGTAGAAAGAGCCAATGCACCTGTCATTTATCTTTCCTCAGATGCTGCAGAATCCGATATTCGTCTGCTTCAATCGCTAATTGTGGTCAACGGTAGGTCTGTTCCACTTGTTAAGCGTCCTCCTCGTAATTCAGCAGAAAAATGGGATGCTTTGTTATACAGACATCATATTGAAGGAGATCCTCAGGTGAGACGAGTAGACTGTAATATTGGATGCTTTGGCCACTGCATTTTGTGTATTATATTGAATGTGAATATTGTGTATGCTTAAGGTGGAAGCTATGTTGGACAAGACTATATGTGCCATGTCTAGCGTGCTCATCGGAGCTTCCAGGTCAACTTTCACTCGAGACATCCAACAGCTAAGAAAGGATTGGGGATCAGCATCATTGTGCGATGAGTATCTTTGCAAAGATGAGGAGCCAAATGTTGTTACAGAAAATGAATAAGTAAGTTAGAGGGTTCTTTCTGCTTCATAGCTTTGACTGAAACTTGTCAATATTGTGTGATAATAGAATTGGCTATTTGGATCTTTAACCGTTGCCTGTTATGTATATTTTGTAACATACCCTAATTATAGTTTGTATGATCAACATGTTACAGGTTTAGCCTAAATTTGTTCCATTGAAACTTCTGCCACTTAAACTTTTAGGAGAATTTCTCCCCCCAACAAATTTTATAAATCTCTAAAACACTATTTTATTTTCATCTATTTTTAGGTGTCCAGTGTTCAACTAAGTGTAGATTTGAACACTTGAAAAATCATGTTCAAATTCATGATTACTAAAATCTTGATAATGATAAATGAGTTTTGAGAGAAGATATACCAATGAATCATCTACTGAATACTATTAATCACTTGCTTAAACTATGTTACCCATTTCTATTGATGCAAGTGAAATCACCAAATTTAGTTCAAGTATATTTTTGCATTCTTGAAGTAAATTAATCACAAATTTAAATTGTTTACTTGTACTAATTAAGTCCATTTTTATTTTGATCAGATGAATTCTTATAAAATGTGTATAGTTATTATCTTTTTTGTTAGAGAAGTAAATACCCTTTTTTATACATAAAGATCCAACTTAATAAAAAAGATACAAGATAAAGAATCAAACCAAAGCTTTAAACTGAGCAAGCTCTTTCTTAAAGATCATTAGTTATCATGAATAGAATACAGTTACATCCCTAAATTGAGTTTGAACTTTGCAACCTTGACTCTTTTTGGTGAATGCAACCTTGACTTTATATTACAAAAATAAAAGTAGTTACTCAAATATCATGCAACACCCTTTGTCTAGATTGCTTAATAAATGGTGCAATCAATCTAACTTAGAAAATTGTATGGATTGAGGGGTTAGAAAAACAGAAAGAGAAAAAAAATGTGTACAATATTAGCTTTGGGGACATTGTAGTAATACAAGAGAAGGATTATGTTCCGATTTGGACGTCTCTTATAGCTGGTTCATCACTTCCTCGTAGGGATCCTCCATGATCACTTCCAAATGTTGTCCGCCTGCTCATGTTAGCTCGCTGCACTAATCGTACAAGTGCTTGAACCACCTCTGACATTGGTGGTCGGAATTCAGGCTCCGGCTGTCACAAAAAATATATAAATTAGAATTATATTAACACAAGCAAATTTTTTCGACCCACACACACTCATCTTGATGGAGACAAAAAAATACCTGAACACAAAGAGCAATAACATCAGCAAAACGTGATAGAGATTTAACAGGATATAGCCCTTTCAGGGCAGGATCAACCATTTTAGCCAATGCATCAATGTCGTGAAGCTGGGGCGTTGCCCATCGAACCAGAGACTGGTCAGGTCTTGCTCTTGAGCTGTTACAAAATGATTTAACAATCATCACCCCCATAATATTATATTATCTGTAACTTCAAACTCTGCAGGATCAATATTTTAATTCTTACCTATCAAATGGTTTGCGGCCACTTAGAAGCTCCAACATGACAACCCCAAAGCTGTAGATATCACTTTTAAAGGTATACTGACCAGACAATGCAACTTCAGGGGCATCATATCCCGATCCAACATTATGGTTCAGTATCTGATCGTACCAAAGTTATTAATTCAACAATTCACTTAACATAATAACAAGGGATAAAGAGCATTATCATCATTCCAACTAAAGTGCAAAACAATTATAATATACATCCAACTGAATTTCAGGCATGCGGCTTTTTTTTCTTTGGTAAGTTAGTTAGAACCCTAGGGTACGACACTGTTTACTTTGTTAGATTTTAAAATTAGCTCGTAAAATGACTTTTCCCAATGAAAAACCCAACTAGCACACTTTTCTTATCATTCATAATAAGAAAAACTCCCGCATTCATATGGTTATCAAGCTCTTAAAAAATTTATATCCCCAAGTTGGTCCAAGAGTTTCATAACTTGAAAAATCAACTAGGGCATTTTTCCACTCAACTAAAACCTTTGTATACTTAAATAAATGTTACAATCAATGACAAAAAAAAGTTGGACAGTTAGGTTGAACCAGCCAAGTCACTAGAATCCAGAAACCAAAAGATTTAAAAGCAAAGTAGATGGCAGTTGAACCAGTCCCAAATTAATAAAAAAAAACTAGTGCCAAAATATTGGTTTTTTTTTCTATTTGCATTTTTTATTTTATCTTAAACATTGCAACACAAAAATATAAATGTATAATTTTACTTATAGATGGCTATTATTTAGTCTATTGCTATTAATTTTACATATCTTGATTTTTTGTTACTATTACTAGTTTATCCACTTAAATTACATTCGACTAAATGAACGGTAAACCATACTTCAATCCCTAGATGGTTTTTTGAAATTTGGACATAACTCAGCATTTTAGGCAGCATACATGATGTACAAGAGTTCAAAGGGATTTACAACAATTGAGTTTAACCTACTGAATGCTCAACAAACAAACAATTATAATGCTGTTAATTCACAACATACAGTTCCGTAAACTATAAAATCACCTGCTCTGCATTTGGAATGTAGCTTGCCAATCCACAGTCTGAAAGATGAGGATTAAGCTCTGCATCAAGTAATATATTGGCTGACTTAATATTCTTATGCACAACTGATGGAGAACAAACTTCATGCAGGTACCTAGGACAAAAATTGATGGATAAGTTAAGTCCGGAGTCTCAGTTCTCAAGCAAAACATTGATCAATGCTTTATGTCCTACCATATGTTGCCACATACTTAAATCAATTGTATGTCAAATGCATTGATTACTTAAGTGAAGCAGCAATTTTCTATTGCTGATACTGATTTTAAAGGTGATAGAAGATAAATTTCATATTTTACAGTCCAAACTATTCTTCCTGCTTTTACATTTCCAAATTTGAGCACTAGATATAGTAACAATCCAGACAACATTTTTTAAATAGGAAAACAGAGCAAGTTACACAGGAGATAGATATAAAACCAATCAAGCCATAAAAGTCCTTGTGTAAGCTATGTGAAATGCTAAGAGAAATATATAAATGGGGAAGAGATATAGGAATGACTATGAGTTAATAAACTGATGGAAAACCTGGATTTACAAGATTAAAATATTAATTATGCAATGATGACAAAATTCTCCACTAGATAGGATCTTCATATCCCATTAGTTCACAACTAACTTACTCTAAAGCACGTGCAGTCCCCAGAGCTATCTTGACACGGGAATTCCATATCAATGGTTTACTGAATTCATCAGACACGTGAAGGAAATCATGCAGTGATCCATTTTTATGAAACTCGTAAACTAAGAGGTGTTGCCCATGCTCTGAGCAATAACCTACAAGCTCTGTTACATTGGGATGGTGTAAATGGGAGATGTTTGACACTATTTCTATAAAATCTTCTGTAAAATCATTGGGAATGACAGATGAATCTATTTTCTTCACTGCAAGAACCTACAAAATTTTAAAAAACAAAGTTAAAACCATTAATATTCTTTAAGCACGTGCAATGATTCGAGTCTTGTCAACAGTAGAAGAGTTCATTGAATATATAATGAGATCATATTAGCTATGTCAGTAATGTCAATATGTCCACATGGATTTCCACGATTCTTTGCTTTTTTCCCCCGGGATCAAGAGACTGGAAAGATATTAAAACAAAGAACCTTATATGTATAAAAATATGCATGGATCCACATGTATGTGTGATGATGATATTGTTAAGACTTGATCCCTTCCCGGAAAATTTACATAATATCTTGATACAATTCTGATATGCGAATATTTGCTATTGAATCAAACATAGAGTTGATTTGCATGAATAACGGCTAAGAAATACCTTTCCATCATCAAATTGAGCACGGTACACACGCCCGAAAGACCCCTCACCAATAAGATGATCCATACTGAAGCTGCCAGTAGTAATCTGAAGATCGGCTATAGAATATGATTGCACATCAGTAGGAGGTGTCACAGTCTTCTTGACAATAGGGGAGTTAATTGAGAATTCGTTGTTATCAAATGATTTATGGCGATCAATAGGTGGGGGTTTGAGATTCATTGAGGCAGAAGTGTCAAACTTCTTCAAGTCAAGTACGGAAGAAGTCTGCACAGATGTAACTTCTGCATTATGACATAAAAATATGTTAATTTGGACAACAAAGTTGAAACACAACTTAATTGTTGAACTTGAATGTTGAATTGAAGGGGCATTAATTAGGAAAAGCAAGATTGCTAACAAGAAATGTAGACTTCATTTATCAAAAAGCAGAATCTTGTATAAGAACATCCAATAGAAAGGTGTTTTCTCAAAAATATAACTAATGAAATGCAAATCTTAGAGTAAAAAAAGGTGAAGTGTTCTTAATATAATAAAAATGAGCAACATAGAATAATGATGAACTCATCATGAAAAATAATAAATATATGAGAATTGTATGCAAGATGCATACCATGTGCTTCATTTGAAGGAGGGGGAGCGGTAGACTGATTGCCTAACTTTTCTAAATCAGAAGATGACTTTTTCGATTTTCTCTTCACCAGAAAGAATGCTACTAGTGCCCCAACAACAATGATGGAGATCACAATTCCAGCTATAACACCACCTCCTATTCCAGATTTTTTGCCCTCATCTTTTGTGCCACTGCCGGCATCTTGGCCAGTGGTAGTTCCACCACCTGATTTGTGGTGCTCTTTGCTTTTAGGTATTGGAGGCGTCCCAGGAGGAGGGGGTGGTGCAGGTCCTGAGCTCCACGCATTACCACCCGTCCTGTCATTAAATTTGTCCCATTTTTATGCTTGGAGAAATTTATGGCGAAAATTAGATTCCTAGTTACCAAATTGCTGATAATGGCAATGCTTACTGAAGGTCTATGTTTTTCAACTGCTCCGGTATCCAACCTGTGAAATTATTGTTTTCTACATTCCTGTGAATAATTGGAGAAAGTAAACACAAATGGTTTCTTACAGAAATATAGTAAAGGATATTATACGATACAATAGAGACGCACAAACTATTCAGAGTCAGATTAGCAAGAATGTCAATAGTGCCTGTAAATTGGTTGTTTTGCAGATACCTGCACAAATGTATACATGCCAACTTAGAATGAAATGAATAACATGCAAAGAATTAGCGCAAAACATCAATAATTTGGATATCTACATGGTGGTAATGCCTGAAAGTGAGCTCATAGTTTGAGGGAGGTCGCCTGTCAAAGAATTGAAAGAGAGGTCTCTGCAACAAGAAAAATATTTTAATTCATTCATTCCTGAATCATTATCAAAGCCCAAAAATAGTTCAGGTTGCAAACGAAAAGCGTTGAAACATGAAATGAAAAACAATACATTGTGAAATTTTACATTGTGTGTGTAGAATGCAAAGCAAATAAAAAAATTCATTAAATCATATTAAAGCTGAAAAGTGATAACAATTAATATATTATAGTTACACGGTAAAGAATAAATTGACACCCATCTAGACTACATTTTAATGCAGTTGAATGGTTGGAGGAAATCTCACAATTTGGAGAGGGTAGAAAGATTTTGGAAGTTGAGATTGAGTGGTTGCTGGAGCTGATTGTGATTGAGATTCCTACATTCTCAAAAAACAATAATGAGGAAATGAATACGTTTGCATTATCCTGCGGATGTTAGAAGAGAATTACATACAGGTCAGTAAGAGAGGTGAGGTTAGAAATAGAGTAAGGGACAGTCCCAGTCAAGTTATTATGAGCAAAATTTCTGCAACCAAAGAAAGAAGATTGTTAATAAGAATAATAACAAATAGAAGATTGAGAAGCAGAGATATATAGAAGACATACAAACGTTGGAGATTTGGAGGAAGTTGGTATGGTATGGTTCCAACAAGATTGTTGTTACTCATGTCTCTGCAAAAGGTGAGAAGAAACAAGTGTAAGGAACAATGAAGATAGAAATGGATGTACATGTGTTGAATGGGGCAATTAATCTTACAGATTGGTGAGAGAGGTCAAGGCGTCTAATCCGTAAGCCAGTGTACCGGTTAGACCAAGATTGGATAAGTTTCTGATGATTAACATAAAAAGAATATTAATGAGAAAGCGGGAGGAAAAGTAATAATAATGGCAATAAAGCGAAGAGGAAGATTGTGAAAGTATTATACATTTGAGTAACACGAGTGCCTGAGCAAGTAATGCCTTTCCAGGACTGTCCACATGGATCATCACCATTAGCAGGCCAACCTAGTTGGGGAGGTGAATTTAAACTTTGAAAAATAGCTTTTACAGAAGCAACTGCATGAAACATAAGAAAATGGGTATTATTGACTGATATAGCAAGAATAGGTTATGGAGTGAGTAAGCATTAATTGATTACTAATTAAGTAGTAGCAGTAATAGCAAGAATAGGTTATGGAGTGAGTAAGCATTAATTGATTAATTTAAGTGATTACTAATTAAGTAGTAGCAGTAATAGTAAGTGAATAAATTAGGTAATAGTAATCCTAAAAGTAGAAGAAGGGTGAACCGACAGTCGAAAGATGAGTTATTGAGATTGAGAAGGCATGCAAAGTAATAGTGAGAGATGAAGAGCAGGAAGCAACAAACCATCAGTTGGATCTGTGGCGGTGGCAGCATTGAAAAGAAGAATGAAAGTAGCGATGAACAACAACCACGGGTCCATCCCAGAACCCAGAAAGGAAGCAAAAGGATATTCTTCTTGTGTAGTCAAAAATCCTAATAATATTGTAGTAATTGATGGGGTTGGGTGAGAGTGGGGTTTATGCTGAGCTGAGAAGAACAGAGCGAGCAGCGCGAATGAATAGACACAAGAATCCAAAGCCTCACATTCCAACGTTATTATTATTCTAATATCTATATCTATACTCCATTAAATTAATCCCTACATTTTTTTATTTATAAATTAAATTAAATAATACTAGTAGTGGTATTTATTTTGAGGGGGTGTGTGTGCCCACTCTATATATTGTTGTAGGATTCATTTTTCCTTTCACAATCAGTCACACCTTTTCACTTTTTTTGTTCTTTATTTTCTTTTTATTTTTTATTTTGCATAATTTTAAAATCATTTAACTAGTTTTAATGTTTTGTTAGGGTCTCTTAACTATAAGACATTAAATATATTTAAAAATTAATATTTTATTTAACTTTGAGAGATTTTATTTTCGAAGGTTAAAAATCCCAACAAAGTGATAATTATGTGTAAAAAAATATCAATCATATTACAAGTAATACCATATCATCATGATCACATATGAAGAATAGGGGTGGCAAACGGGCATGTCAGCCCCGTTTAGCCCCGTCCCGCAAAAGTCCGCGAAAAAATGGGGCGGGACGGGGCGGGCATATTTGATTGTTCGGGCCTAAAACTTTGCTCCGCCCCGCAAAAAAGTGAGGGCGGGGCAAGGAAAGTTCGCGGGCATTGAACCTTTTAGGCCTAAAAATAGTAAAGTTATATGAAAAAACTAATGCCCACAAAAGCCCGCAAAAAATAGTGTGGGGCGGGGCGGACACATTAAAGGGAGTGGGCCTAAAACCTTGCCCCACCCCGCAAAAAAATGCGGGTAAAACGAGCTTTTCCCGCGGGCCGAGGCAGTTTTGCCACCCCTAATGAAGAATGTGAATCAAGTCAAATAAAATTATTTTAGGTAAATATTCTCATTACATCACAATGACTTGAAAAAAGAGAAAATTAATACTTAAACTTAATTTCATAGACAAATATACCAGAAAAGTATTCCCTACAAAAAAAATCAATAAAGACAAACAAATAACACATGGATCCCTTGATTATATTCATGCTGCTCTTTGAAGACCTACAAGGTGTCCATTGTAACACTCCATTTTCTACAAATTAATTTAATTGATTTAATTGGAGTTTGTGGTATTTTATTTAATTATATTCTTGGTGATTTAATTAGATAAGTTTGGGAGTAGGAGTGTGTGATCATGTGATGAGGTGTAGAGAGTAATTAGAGATTCTTAGAAATTATTTAGAATTATTAAAATATTAGTTTACGTGGTTTATTAATAAAATAATGAGAAAAATAAATAAATAGAATGTGTAGAGATTTTAGGTGCGTGATGGTAATTGGATGAGGATAAGTGAGGGTATATTGGGAAAAGCATATAAACGATCCAATGTTACAAAATAAATTGGGAATAATGAGAAAAGTGAGGTCAGTTTGCAGCATACATGAAACAAAAAAAATGTGAAGGAGGTTAGGGCATAGAAGAACAAGAGGTATTCGTCCATAGAGTTTGAAAAAAAGTCATTCTAGGAGAATTATAAGGTAATGGTGGATAATGGTCCTCAATTATAATTGATAGTATGAGGGAATGGTAGATATAGGGTTTTAGTTCTCTTTGATATTGATTGTTATGAATATTGGTGAAAGTGATGAAATAATAAATGATGATGTGGTTGTTATATGATGATTATTTGATGAAGTTCGTTGCCGATATACGTGGCAATCCTGCTTTTAGTTGTTGATAAGTTTCCTTTCATTGTTGAGTTATGAGGGTCTGAGTCATAAACATGAAATTGATTATTGCATGATGTATGTATGATGTTAGTACCTCTAAATAGGTGTTGTGTGATATTATAATTGTTACATAAATGTAGTATTTTGAATTCTGAGACTGTGACTTTTTACAGAATCGAAATCGGAGGTCCAAAAGGCCTCCAACGATGAAAAACACAAAACTATGCATTCAAGTCATCGTGTCTATGCTCAGTTGCTCACTACGGTAGCTGCTGTTTGCGTTTTTCGACCGAAATTGTTTTGGCCATAACTTTTGATTCGTAAGTTCAAAGGTTGCCCTGTTTGAAGCATTGAAAAGCTAATGCAATTTGTTATCAAATGGAATTAGTTGCAGGGGCTGAATGTGTCGTGATAACATAAATAGTTTATGAGAATCGTGCGTACTTATTGATGATATTTATGAAGTTGAAAATGTTAATTATAACTAGATAACAATGTAAATGTTGTTAATGTTATAATAAAATAACATGACTACAGGTTTATGAATATACATATGTTGAGTGGCTGAAGCTAATATTGCTATTGGTTGTATTAATACTGGTTGATGTTTGCATATGGTAAATGATGTTGTTGTATGATGAATTGATGAAGATGTTATTGAACGTGTTGTATGATGATATTGTGATGATGTCTTAATGATGTTGCATGTCCAAATATATACATGTTATGTTGATGATGATCATGTTATTGATGACACATTAAACTAACCGAAGTCGAACTTATGTGTGTTGTTGTTATTGTTACATGATGAGAGTACATGCATCCATTATGTTAGAACTTCGGTTCTATTTATGATGTGGCCTCGTTTCCTATGGTGATTGTTCGAGTGCGAGAAGCTAAAGTTCCTTGTCCGGGGATTTTAGTGAAACATTACCTATGGTGATGATAGCAATTTTTTGTGTGCTCCAGTTCCTAGAGGTAATCAATCCTATGGTGGGGATCATGGAGGGAAATTATCTAGGTGTTCATAATTGGTACCAAATGAATGATTGATTCAAATGTATCATTTACTTCATCAAACCAGTCCAAAAAAAATCAGTCCAGTTTAAAAAGAATGGGAAATCAATGTTGGTGTGACATTGAGTCACTATTGATGACATCATGGACTTACGAGAATCCTATAAATTTTATGATTGTGGTCGTTTTAAGATTGTGAGGAAAAAAGGATGTAACCATTTTGAATGATTTGATGAAGAAATGAGCAATTGAACAAAAATAGGTGATTAGATCATTGAAAGACATGAATGGTGAGCTTGTGGATGTATGAAGCGACAAAAAAATAAAGAATTGTTAAAGATGATGAATAAATTTATGGATTTTTTCGGGTTTATTATTGGTGTTTGCATTAGTTACAACACATGTGTTGAAGTAAAGTATTATAATTTATCATTTGTATATTTAAGTAAGCAATAAATTGGGCAAAATTTGTGTTTGTATTGTGTTTTCTGTCAATGAATTAATGAAATTAATTTTGCATAAAAGTTGATTCAATTGTATTGTGTTTTATGTTTTTGAGTTTTCTGTCAGTGAATTTGACATAACAGTAACAATGCACAGGCGGTGGTGAATTCGACATAACATGACCAATTTTAATAACCAATTTGTCAATAGGCCAAAATTCTTTTATGTACCTAAACCACAACCACATTATAGCATTACATTACATTATATTTGTGAAAACCTATTTATAGCATCACTATCTTGTGGAGTATGAAGCTCATATGAATCACAACTTTCATTATCAGAAATAACATCCAACCTGAAAGGTTGCTTTGTTGCCTCACTGGGGAGAAATGTTGTCCAATCTACACCAACATCAGGATCTAAGTCTCACTCATAACCATCACCATCCTCACCTTCCTCGTCTTCCTCATTGCTCATATTGTACTCACGGTTTATTTCACTTTCTTCATTAGCCTCAACATTAACATTTTCCTCAACATTAACATCCACATTGATATCTACCTCAATATTAACATTCATTTCAACATCATCTCCATTAACCTATTCATTAGCTTTTTCAACATTTGTATTTTCAACATTTACATCTTCAACATTTTCTTCTTCAACATTTACATCTTCAACATTTACTTCTTTAACATTGACATCTTCAACATTATCATTGGTGATATCTGGTATGCCAACATTGTGTTCAACATAACGTTAATAACTTTAGATCTTCTAACATCTTCCATGAACCTTAACACTTTTGAGTCATTATTCAAAGGTATAAGTCCATGAGGAAAAAAACTCAGGGTTCTAATAGCATAAACACCTTATATTACGATACTCTCACTTTCAATCATTCCTTTAATTTGCATATAGGACATTAACTCCGCATCCCAATGTCAATTCATTTCAAAAATACTCCCATCAACGTACCGCTTTATAAGATGATACATTGATTAACCTTTATGGTGTATTCTAAATCTAACAACTTGTTTTTCAATTGGCCCACATACAAAAAAACATAGCACAATAAAGCTGGGACCAAAAACACAAACGTGGTCATTAGAAAGTAATAAAATAATAAGTTATAACAGACAAAATAGGAAGAAGAAAAAACATTAAAACTAGTACCACAATAAAATATAAACATAAATAAATCTTAAAAAAAAAGGGACCGTAAACACAAACAAATCTTTAAAAATGTCAAACTTATCTTATGTCTTGAGGTATATTTGTTCTTGTCTCGGTTTTGCTTAGTTTTGTGATCTCATATTTACTTGATTGTCTCGATGTTTATGTTTTGTTCTATTGTGGTCATAGGTTCAACACGGGGAACAAAGAACACATGAAGCTTGAAGATGACAAATACAAACACACATGCATGAACGAAGACTTTAGGCTTGTAGATGGCGATCACGATGAAGAACTAATAACTCGAATTTGGGTTAAGGATTATTTTTTTCTTTCTTCTGGAGATGAAGAACAAAGATCTCAAAAAATTTAATTTTGAGTTTCCTTTTATCTATAATGAAATAATTATTAACTTTATTAAGTTAAATATTAAATAATAAATAGTATAAAAATTAATAAAATAAAATAATTATTAATTATTAGGAAATAAAAGTGGTCAATGTGGAACTCACAAGTAATCACAAACTTTGCTATATCACTAAAATTTCGACCCAAATTAACAAAATAACTATAGTAAAAAAATAGGGTTAACAGTAATTCACCCCTGTAATGTTAACGAATTTTGCTTTTTCCCCTCCTTACCTTTTGGCAACGGTTTTTTTAAAAAAACCGTTGCCAAAACCTGCCTTTGGTAACGGTGGGAATAAACCAAAACACACTCATATTACAGGAGTAAACTACTATTAACCCAAAAAAATATAAAAAGAAACCAAAATTCTAGATTTTAAAATAAGGGATCAAAACTAAAAAAGAAAAATAAAGACATCAAAATTACAATTAAAACTACTAGCTTACTGAAACATTGTTATACACTTTCATTTAGACAAATGAATAAGTAAAATATTATAGAGTTGCTAGTTTATCGAAACATTGTTATACACTTTTAATTTTAATATATAACAAATCAAGGTAAAAAAATTAATATAAATTTTTTATATCTAACAATACATTATAACTATTCAATTATATTATTTTCTTAAAAAATTAAAGTAAAAAAACCAAACATTTTAAACAAATATGTATTTATGACGAGTAATTTCATCCCCCTTCCGATCGCAGTTGCGGGGGATCGAATCAACTCGAATGGTTTCTCAAGTGCAATTTTAAACTATTAAATTAATCTTATGATTCAATAATAACTAACAACCATTAAAAAAAAAAGAAAATTAAAAGAGAGATAAACTTGTACTCGTCTTCTTCATTTTTGGAATTTGTTTATCATCTCTTTCTTTACCATCTCTACTGTAAAAGTCTATGAAATTTTTTCACAATCAATAATCCAACAAATATAAATAAAATAGTTTTCATTTATGTTTTCTTAAAATGTCATTGATTAAGAACACTAGTTTATCAACTGTGATATTCATTTTAATCTAACAATTCATTGAGAGACAGAGATACATTTTCTTTCTCTTCTCCTGCATTATGATTAAGAAAAACCCATTTGTCAACTATGATGTTTTTGTTTAAAATTTTAGAAAAAACAATATTATGTTTTAGTGTTGTAAATCTGTAAAAAATCAGCATACTAAATAAAAGCTTTATTGCCTCTTTCTCACTCTTCTTAAATGTTTTGTTTTTTTAATTATTTGATTTTCCAACCATTAGATTATACGCAGGAGAGATGGCAGAAGATATGGAGCAGTAGAGGATCCAATTCCATTTATGACCAAGTGACAGTTTAAAAATATCTTATGGAACACTAGTACAAAAATGTTAATTTACACCCGTTTTTTATTAAATTTACACCCATTATTTTTAATAAAAATCGGGTGTATATCCACAGGGTGAGAAATGTCTAACAAATTTACACCCGTTATTTTTAACAAAAATCGGGTGTAATTGGGCGTAATTACGTTTTTAATTACACCCTGTTTTAATAAAAATCGGGTGTAATTGGGCGTAATTACGTTTTAATTACACCCTGTTTTAATAAAAATCGGGTGTAAATTGGCTTAATTACGTTTTAATTACACCCTGTTTTAATAAAAATCGGGTGTAATTGAGCTTAATTACGTTTTAATTACACCCTATTTTAATAAAAATCGGGTGTAAATATGTTCTTAATTACCCCCTATTTTAGTAAAAATCGGGTGTAAATACACCATTTATGAATGAACAATTATATCTATTTACACCCTATTTCATATACACCATTTAGTTATATTTCATTTTCAGTCATAATATTGCAAATACTGTAAAATCATACACATAAAAATCATATTTTAACTAAGTCAAAATATTTTTAATATTAACCAAAAAGTATACAAAATTATGTTGAGTCATAATATTTCTAGTACTATAAAATCATACACATAAAAATTATATTTTAACTAAGTCATAACACTTTCTTCATCAAATATGTCACACAGATTAAATAATGAGTTATAAAATTAAATATTTTTTTAATTTATATAAATTTACTCCCGTTTTTAGTTTAATGGGAGTAATTGAAATTTGATTATAATAATATTTTTAATTTAAACCCGTTTTTAAAAAAAAGGGGGTAAATGGTCACCTGATTATACTTAAAATAACATTTTATTTACAAAATTGCCACCACGTTTCTTATTTACACCCATTTTTTAAATATTGGGTGTAAATTTTAAAATTATATTGTTCATTTTGCACTAGTGGAAGAATCACATCATTGAAAACCATTTTTCTTTTACATTTTTTTTTTTAAAGTTACACATTTTAAACATGCATTTACACATATTCCTTAAAAAAAATTATATTATAAAGGAATAATAATTACTAGAAAATCACAGATAATTATAAAGTTTAGAATTTAAAGTTTGATATTCATGTTCAATCTAATAATACATAAATTTTCTTATTAATTATTTTAACAAAAATTTTGATTCATCTTTATATTTTTATAAAATTATTTATTTAAATTTTAAGATTTTGATGTAGCGACAAAAAAAATCTTTAAGTAAATTGTGCATTTGAGTTTCGATAATATATTTAAAACAAAATAAATATAATATATTTATATTTGTAAATATTTTATGAATAATAATATCTTACATATTTTGTACTTAGACACCATCCTTCCACTTTAAAATTTTACGTAACTTGTATTTATACATTTTAAAATATTTCATTTAATCTCAAAATTTTTGAATGAAAATTAAAAAATATATTGTAAAATTATAGTATAAAAATATAGATAAATAGACAATAACATATAGATGAATATAGCGTTCGTAACCAATACGAAAATAGTTCGGAATTCGGTTCGACAATTAAATCGTTAAATTAGGTTTATGAGGCAAATGAACTCAATATGAGCTAAATATTAAGTTCGTTAACTAAAGGAGCTGAACTTGAACTATACATAGTTTGACTCGTTAGTTTCACGAGTCAACTCGATTATATATGAGATGAATTATATTGTTTTTAAGAGTAGGCTTAAAGATTTGCTCTAAATCTTAGCCTTATATTTTATTTTCATCTAATGATTTTAATTGATAATTTATATCCTCAAGTGAGCAAAATATTTTCAAAAATAATTATAAAAATAAAATCAACATCGTATAAATTCAAATTTTATAACTTTTATTTTATTTTTATATTTTATATTTTAAAATCACTCGAGCTTATAAGGTAGTTGAAAATCAACGTCGTATATTTTCTATAGTTTGTTCAGTAAAAATAGCGATTGATATATAAGGTAGTTAATAGAGCGATTAATATATACGGTAGTTAATAGTTTATAATTATGATTGATAGTTGATAAGTTAATTAAAATGTTTGATAAATAATAAATTCTCATATGAGCTTATAAGTTGTTCTTTAGCAGAAGAAGTTCGTTTATCACTCAAGTCCAATTGCTCGATTTTAATCGTGTGATATTTAGAAGAATGAAAATGATTGCGGAGAGTATTTGGATGATTAAAAAAATAATTCAAATGTAAAGTAAAAATGTTTAAAAATTTTATTTAAACAAATTGACAATTTATTAAAATAAAAAAGTACTGGTGCCGTTAGTACTTAGTTGATAATATCTTTTAAAATAAATCATTTAGAAGAGTGGGGTTACAGAGAAAAAGAATACTAGTGTATAATTAAGTAAAGCAATGGCAACGGCATCCGTTTTTAATGGCTTTTTTAGTCAACTAATTTGTAATGAATGATAGTGAGGGGTCAAATAATTTCGAAAGTGTCGGTATTTAGATTAGGAATGATGACATATATATGCATAATTAATAATGATGCTGATATGCCAAGTTTCTATTTTGTACTAATAAAATAAAATGTACTATTAACGCCAAAGAAAAAAAAATAAACAAAATGTACTAGTACTAGTAGTAGAAGTCACCGTCCACTACCACAAGTAAAAAAATAAACATTGATGATCTCACAAGTAAATGGGAGAACATTTGAATGACGATGGGTTGTTCAAAATGTTTGATATTTTAAATTTAAATGTCCTTTTGGTCATTTTATTTTAAATTTTTTAATTTTTTGATCTTATCATTTTAGAAGACAATTATTTAGTCATCTTATTTCAAATTTTCAGACTTTACATCCCCATTATAATTTGAGGATAGCTTTTAAGATGTGTCATGTTACCTTATTTTATATTTATATCATTATATTTTATTTATAATTAAAATTATAAATTATTTATTAATTAAATATAAAAAAATTGAGATTTAAAAAAAAAAAGTAATTTAAGAACATCGTCGAATTCTAAATCCTTTTTTTTCTCAAAAAAAAAAATAATTTCAAAATCCTTTTTTTCTTCGTTCGAGCCCTAAATCCCTTTACTTAATAGATCCTCACTACAAATTCATACTCCTTACTCATTTAATATTTCCTGCAAATGTAAATCTCGCTTATAATCGTTTATTTGTTGATAAGAAATTATTTAACACATGACGACAATGTTTGTATTATTTTCTACTTTGTTATGCTCTTTGACATCAAAATGTCTAATGTGGAGTACTTTACCAAGTATAAGGTATTTTCCTTTTTCAACTTTTATGTTACTTTTATTTCACTTATGTTTCAATTTGTTTTTGACGTTGACATTTTGATTTTTTTTTATTAAATTTTGTAAATTTTACATTTGAGCATTTTAGCTTTTTTTGTTGTATGGTGACACAACTGGTATGTGGGAGTACCGCAAACACTTGTTGGTCTATCTAAAATATAGAGGAGATCTTGAGCTAGAAAGAAATTTCAGAATCTTAAGGAGATTCAACATGCTCACAAGTTATTTAAAACCCTTGTTCATAATCCTGAGCAAGTTGAAGTTGAAATTAAAGACAATCCTGAGCAGATGATCCTTTATTGCGAAGGAGTCATCGTTCACGCGTGCTCGGATGTTGGGCAAGAGGGAAGTGCAGTCTCTTCTTGCCCAAATGTATGGGTCAATGCTTATTGGGCCAAATTTGCAAATAGGGGTGGATTAGGCCAATTCTGAAGATTGGACTAGTCCGAAATAAAAAGTATCATAAGCAATACCTATCAACGACCAACTACAAGAATTACACCTGGCATTGCTAACAATAAACCAATTGGAATGCATGAATTTAGTGAGTCAATTGTATTTGCTGCTCAAGTGGCCCAAATTCATAACATGATTAAGGCACTTATGACGCCACTTGACGTGCCATTTGTTGAGCTAGTAAATGCCGTGAAAGATACAACAGAACTAATCTGTACTTATTATAAAAGTGCACATTTGTTTGACAATCGTTCTTCAAATCCTATGTTTGTCAACTTTCTGGGTAAAACAACAATACAACAAGTTACTATATAGCAATATTTTCAAACTGTTTTGTACCGGCCAAATACCTAATAAGATAAGGCACACTTATTTTCCTGCTCCATTGAGCCCAAAGTATAAATAAATTCACAAAGGGTTTTTTAGGTAAAAATCTCTAATATATACTCTCTTTGCATTATATTGAATCCTAAACTGACTTGGGCATTGGAGTGTTAACCATGCAGATACCCCTTGATCCGTTGTACTAGAGATTAGCATCGTCAGTTTAAGATCCACACCAATTAGCAACGTCGATTCAAGATTAACGTTTACGATTCAAGAGGCACCACAATTGCAACCTCCGATCCACAGTGATGCGTAACCAAATCACTTAGAAAGTTTTGCTCTACCGTAGTTTCAATAATTCTCTCCATTTCTTGTTCTGTAATAAAATAGTGGCGACGTCTATGGGAACTAAATTCGGATTCTTATGATTTCAACAAAAATTACGATCAATCTTCCACCAAGTTGAAGACCCAATACTCCAAATTAGTCGTCGGTCAATCCGCCCAGATAACACATCCGAGAGCGAGTGATCGATACACACTTTCGACCGACCGTGATATTTAATCAATGTATTTGTAAATTTATTACTTAGTTGCAATTACTGAAATAATAGTAAATGAAAATCATGTATATATACTATTATTATATTCTTCCCACTTTGATTTCTATCTTGTACCCTATACAGGGCGCCAGAGTGTGAATGCACGTAACAACGATCCGGGGTACAACCAACACAGTTGATGCCTGAGCTAAAGATTTCAAGGGTGCCGTCTGCATGTCCGACTAAAGCAAACAAATCCCCTTAGCGTCGAGCGTGCTTAAGGATTTTAGGGGTGCTGTAGGAGACCCTTTGCATGTCCGACTACAACAATCAATTCCTCTCAGCATTGAGCGTGCCTTAAGCATCCATGGGAGCTGTCGGAGACGCTTTGCACGTTTAAGGATTTTAGGGGTGCTGTAGGACACCCATGTCAATTTTATCAGTGCTCCACGATGGACGCCATTGCACTTGTTAAAAAAGTACAGATGCGTAGCAACCCATGTTGATATGGATTAGCATATGTTTTAAGGATTTTATGAGGTGAGAGAAAACTTACGAGGGTGAGAGACTCTCTTTTTTGGGGTATTTTTTGTTTGTGTATCAGATTGGCCTTCTTAACCCTAGGGTTGAAGTATTTATAGAGGCTTATGGGTCTGAATTCAGGGGCTCTTTAGAAGCAACAACTGTCTCTCCTTGATCGCGAGACTTGTTGATTGCCTACTTCTCAAGAACTGTGGCAATGACTGCTTATACACGCGGTTATGAATAACATACATGTCATTATCCATGTTCCCTCCTTGGGCGAGCCATAGATAGGGGAAAGTCATGTTTAGGCGACAAACTCTTAGGTAGGCGCCTGCTACGAGCTGCCACCTGTGTAGTCCTAGGTAGATCTTTTACAAATATATCACTATATTGATCAGTTTCAAATTTCTTATAAATAATAGATAATAATAATATAAATAAAATTTTAGAATTTAAATATAATAAATAATAATATTAAATAATTTTTAGATGACATAATAAAATTGTATGACGTGATAAATTCAAATGTCAATTATACAAATTTTTTTTAAAAAAATCTAAAAATATTTAAATAAAAGGACAAAATTTTTTTTTTTTAAAAAAGACTAAAGATAAAAAATAAAATAAAATAAGAGAGTAAAGTCCGTGATAAATTTAGTTGTGGAAAATGGTGTAAATAAATAAAAAAAAATAAAAGAAAAGTGGAATTTGGTTGTGAGTGTTTGAAAAGGAAAAGGAAAAGCAAATGCAGGCGTGTAGTATAGAGAGTGTGATGGAAGCTAAGTAAGAACGCGTCACCTTTGTATTCTTCTATTGTAATCTAGGAAATAACGCCTTTTTGTTACCTGAATCAATCAATCAATCAATAATGCTATTCTTCTCTTGTCTTCCAGTCCATCATAACTCACGCAACGTAGCGTAGACACTTGTTCTTCATCATTGCATGGACTCCCAACCGCGCTATCTCATTCTCCGCCCTGAAAACGGTGGTTTTATGAACCTACTCACCAATGCTCTCTCCGGCGGTGACTTTAACCGCTTTCTCGACTATTCTCAACTCACATCTTTACCTTCATTCGTGGCTCCAACTCCCTCTCCCATTCCTGATCACAGATGGGTCATCTTCGTTTCCATTTTTGTTCGCAAATTCATCTCTTTCCTTGCCAAGCCTATGGACTGGACCGGCCGTTTTCTTGAGTTTTTCCTCAATCTCCTCTCCCTCAACGGTTACTTCTTTGGTCTGCTTCACAACTTAACACATGGTATGCAATGCATTCCATTCCATTCCATTCATATGGTCAATAGGGATTTGACTTCACATTCAACTAACCATGCATTGCAACTATTTGCATTTTTGTTTCTATGATAATTCATTTCATTAATTCCATTTTGGAACAGGCAAAATGGTCATACCTCAGAGGGGCTCACAAAATTTTATAAGTACAATTGGTCATTTAGATGCCAGGCTTGATCTCAAATTTGTCAGAGAGGGAGAATTCAAGCCGCAATTAGGCAACCGCGCTTTAATGGACCTCTGCATTATGTCTTCCAAGTTAGCATATGAGAACCCTAAACTCATCCAAAATATCGTCACCACCCGATGGAACATGCACTTTGTCGATTTCTATGACTGCTGGAATGGTAACACTTAAGTTTTATAAACCATTGCATTATTGATTTATCTACTGTCAAAATTGTTGAATTCAACTTTTGTTATTATGCCTTTTCTTACTTGTTGCCTTCATCATTTGATAGATTTCCAGAAACAGATGTCCACTCAAGTTTTCATTCTATGTGACAAAGCCAAAGATGCTAATTTGATATTAATCAGCTTTAGGGGTACTGAACCTTTTGATGCGGATGATTGGTGTACTGATTTTGATTATTCCTGGTATGAATTTCCAAATGTGGGAAAAATCCACATTGGATTCCTAGAAGCCCTTGGTCTGGGAAATAGAGATGAACCCTCCACCTTCTACTCTAATCTCCAACGGAAAGATCCAAAATTAATGAACTCTGGAGCTAATTACTCTTCAAAAAGCAACTCTGAATCACTGTTCTCAGGCATTGATTCTGATGAGGATCCATCTTTCACGTATGAGACTCAACAGAAAAAAACTGCATATGACATTGTGAGAAGTAAACTCAGAAGCTTATTAGAGGAGCATAAGGATGCAAAATTCATTGTTACCGGGCATAGCTTGGGGGGAGCCTTGGCCATATTGTTTCCAACAGTGCTTGTGGTGCATAAAGAGATGGAGATTATGGAAAGGCTGCTTGGTGTATACACATTTGGCCAACCTAGGATTGGGAATAGGCAGCTTGGGAGATTCATGGAACCTCATTTGAATCACCCTGTTCCAAAGTACTTCAGGGTGGTTTACTGCAATGATATTGTCCCCAGGTTGCCTTATGATGACAAAACCTTCCTGTACAAACATTTCGGAGAGTGTCTTTACTACAACAGCCACTACGTTGAAAAAGTAAGTATTTTTATCTTTCTTTTATATTTTGAGAAGAATTTTATTTGTTGATTCCGCCATTTGCTATTCCTCACTTTGAAATGCCTCATATGTTACTCATCAATTTATCACATCATATATTCTTTTTAAAAACTTGGATAACAAGATGATATTTATGTAGTATATGCTCACACTATTAGTGTATATTTAATAAACTCAAGTAGAAATTATCTTACTGAAACAAATTATCTGTTGTATTTGCACACACATTCATTTGATACTAAACATTTTATTGGATAAATAAATAATTTTCTGTTCTGAAGAAATTAATATTTGTTATGTCGCATTATCAGATTCATTAACTCATTCTTCAATATATTTACTTTTATTGTTTTGATATTTTATCATCATCAAAGGATGTGAAGGAGGCGCCAAATAGAAATTTCTTCGGAATGAGGTTCATATTATCACAATATTTGAATGCTCTGTGGGAGTTAATTCGATGCTTGACAATGGGTTACGTTGAAGGAGCAGAGTATAAGGAAGGGTGGTTTCGCATGCTGGTAAGGATAATAGGACTGGTACTTCCTGGTTTTTCGGCTCATTGTACCACAGATTATGTCAATTCTATCAGACTTGGAAAGAAAAGCTCCCCTCATATGTCTTCTATCTAAGAAGGCCTCTTAAGAACTATGTGGCTGCCTTGTTATCTGTATCCAGAAGTTGCTCGGATTTGTCAGGTGTCTAAAATGCATACATGAACGCTTAAGACTGTGGTTCTTTTCTTTTGCAAGATATTGTTATCCCTGTTATGCGTTTTCTTATGTCGGTGATAATGAGTATGTTATAAATTATAATTACCACCAGGTAAATACTTGAAAGAAATGTATCCATGACAAGATTTTGTTAAAAGCAATCATGATATAAGTATAACAGTGTATTTTCATGTTAACAAAGAAAGTAATTGTTATGAGGAAAACTATCATGGTAAACAATCAACATCTAAATTCTAAAATGTAATTTAAATAGAACTGGTAACAAATGCATTTGATTGAAGTATCAGATTTTGAATTGTCATCCGGGTTTTTCTAAGTGACAATGTGATATTATTAAAGTATCAAATTATAAATACAGAGTGACAATTCAACTGTCCTCCTCCGCCCTTACATATTTATTTCCCCAAGAAAAAATATTGTGCCCTCTCAGTCTCAGAGTGGTTTTATTATTCCATAACACAATTCTCTCAACAAAATGGATTTCTGGTTCTGAATCTATATCAGTAATCCTCTTGCCATTTGCCAAAATGAAAATATTGGTGTCCAACGAACGTGAAACGGTGTGAAAAAGAATAAAGTTTACTACTAGCAATGGTACAAAAGCTAATTCAACAGCTCTGTATGGCGAAGTCTCTATCTTTTGGCATCATATAAAAATGAACATAACTACCAATTATTTCAATAATAATTTCATTTAAATAGGTCCATGAAGGGTTTTTGCAGGTGACATCAAACTGTATGAGCTGATTGGATCGCCTTCAGGTCTAAATTTTTGAGTCTCAAAACAGATTCTACATGTCCTCTGAGGGTGTGCAACTCCCCCAGCCTGCAAATGAATTTTTGAGTTTAGATTAGAAAAATGCTTCCTATAGTAATACCTCTTTTAATTTTAATCAATAACACAAGTTTGTTTAGGTGGGGGCGATCAAGCAAAACAGTTAAGATGATAGAAATGAACGTGACAAGCCAAAATTAGACGTACCTGGCTATTTCCGCACGTCTTCTGGCCTGTTCAGCTATCATAGAAGACCGCCTTCCACGGACTTCCAAGCCCGAGGTTGTCTGATTCAGTCCTTGCAGACTTCCCTGCGAAAGAACCCACTTTGCTGCCCTATCTTCCGTCCCATAGTCTTTCTTAGATGTAAAAGCAGTCTGTCGAAATACACTAATCAGTAAACATTAACAATTAGCGAAGTCTTGTCATATTAGGACAAAATTGTAAGGTCAAAATGGAAGAATTCTTTACTAACCTTTCTGTCAAATAAGAGATTCCAGGCTTCTCCACTCAAGGCATAGCGCACTGTGAACTTAATGATGTCCAATGGTACATAAAAGATTAAACTGTATAGCCATATAACACCAGCCCATCCCCATCCAATCCCTCGAATTTGAGCAAAACTGATAGTAGCATATACTGCAATTAAGGTGGCCACCTGACCATAATGCATAAAAACTAACCCATTATTCAATGACTAAAAATTCTAAATTTCTTAATCAGATTCGTTAAAGGACTTTGCATGAACTGCAAATATTAAAAAACTTTACCAGTTGAGCTATCACAAAGGCGCACATCAGTAAAGCTCCAGGTCTCTCTAGAAATGACCAACCACGACTACGAGTAACAAAAATTAGAGCCTGGCTAATGATGCTAACTTGCAGATATACAGCTGAAGAAACTTTCTCACTGTCACTGGATAAGGAGGTTACATGGAAGTGGGTCTGCAACAACGCATTATTTAGCTTAAACATGCTGGTTGAATTAAATCAATTTTTCATTTGAGGGTTGAAAAGAAATGGAGAAACTTATAATTTTGTACCTCAAAGAAAGTGGTCTCAACTACTGCCCAGTAGAACAAAACAGTAATCAAAGCAAGGTAAGTGCCAATCACTACTCCTGTTGCAAATATCTCAGGAAGCTTCCAACTGTCGGGTGTTGGGGATGGCCTTACTCTGTCTTTAGCTATGGTCATGATAGTACCTAATTAAAAATGGTTACATATCAGTATATCACTAATGTATTGCCTAAAAATTGTTATATCCATGATTTGTTATATCTTCTAGTCTGTAAACAGTTCTGATATTCCTTCGCTACTTATATGTAGGGATCAAAACCGTTTCTGTTAAAAAATTCTGTTAAATGTTTATTTCCTGAAGAAAAGTTGGCATAAGTAATTTTAAAAATAAGGAAAACCGTTCATAACAGTCAGGAGTTTTATGTTCTTGGTCACAGCATAATGGAATCCTCATGTCAGTTTTCCGCATCAACTGAGATTCAGTAGCCAAGACTCACGATATGGGGAAGTTGCCTCCTTAACAACCTGGTCAACCTTCTTGGGTAGCGACATCTAAGATTTTGTACCTATAAACTATTGTGAAACTAGAATTTTTCATCGAACAACCTGGTCCTAGAAAGATCTCATCGTTGCAGGGTCCAATAAAGGATCAAATAATTTCTTATCAATTGTAGTCAGTCTTACCTTTCATTTGCGAAAAAAATGATTTCACTACTTGATTTATGACCTTCAGGTCACATGTAGTAGTAACAACTCCTACTGTAGAACCAAAGCTCCCTTTCTGAAGTTAGATTTTTATATCTCAGTAAAATTTATTCCACGAGGTCAGACATCTTGGGTTATAAAACCTGAGATTTTATATTCAATTTATAGGGAGATTTATACATCTTTGGCAAAAATGACTATTACGAGCCTACGATATAGTGGAGATGTTATAAAAACCAAGGGAAAAATAGTGTGTTTTGATTTTCAGCATAACTTAAAAATGCATATAACCTTCACTTTTATATTTTCATCAAGTCACACAAAAATTTTTCAGGGATGGGAAAATTTATTTGTGATGCATTACCATCATTTAGGATTGCAATGATCAGGACCATGAAGGGTGGAAAATCATACTCCCAAATCACCGCTAGGAGCACAAATCCAAGCTGCAAGAGGGCATAGTTTGTAAGTTATATGTATGAACAAAGGGACTTATAATCAAGTCCAAGATTATGTAAAACAAAGCATGAAAAATAACATTGAAATAGGATATTGGAGCTTATCTTACCACTATCCTAATGGTGATGGAGACTGCATATATCTGCAATCATGACAATTATAAAATTTACTTCAAATAAATAATAAAAAGCATGATGATGCTGTATAATATATAAAAAGTAGGAAGATATATATCTTCTATGATAATATATATAAAAGAGAAGAGAAATTCGCATACTCAACTGTATAATTTTTCATCCTTTGAAATATAGCTCGGCTGGTTAACACAGCACTAATAATAACACTTAAGCCAGGTTCAGTTAAGACTATATCAGCAGCACTTCTTGCAGCATCTGTAGAATCTGACACGGCTATTCCAATGTCCGCTTTCTTTAATGCTGGGGCATCATTTACTCCATCCCCAGTCATTCCAACAACATGTTGTTTTTCTTGTAAAATTTTAACTATTTCATATTTGTGTTCTGAAAGTATTCATTGATAAAACTAATCATTGAACAGATTTGGTGAAATAGAAGCATTTCTAAATATGATAGGTAACCACATCCGCAAGATCATATTTATAGGTTATTGGAAGCCAAAAGGTGGAACAGACAAAGATCAACTGCATAAGATTCTGAAATATCGATTTAAAGTACCAGGGAATACACCAGCAAAGCCATCTGCCTTTTCAATCAGTTCGTCTACTGGGAGAGCTTCATTCTGATCTTTGTTGCGACCCAACAAAGATGAAGAAGGGTACATATTTGTGCCCATGCCAAGTCTTCTCCCCGTCTCCTTGGCAATAGCCAACTGATCCCCTGCATTGACATGTAAACTGGCTCATCAAGGCTTCCAACATTTCAGTAGTGTTTTGTCATATCATTGGAATTTCATTATTACCTGTAATCATCTTAACACAAACTCCAAGGTTAAGTGCTCTTCGGATGGTCTCAGCACTATCATGTCTTGGTGGATCAAACAAAGGCAATAAACCACAAAAAGTCCAAGGACTTCCAGGGCTATCCTTCGATTTTTCAGGTACTTCCTGAAAAAGTTATAACTTATCTGGTAAGACAAATTAATAATCAATGTTTTATGTCATAAACCACCGGTCCCTGAAGCTAATAAATTAAAACACATTATTTAAACTGTTCCTTCAAGCAAAGTTTGAAATGGTCACATTAAACATGTTCATTTACCATTTTCTAAAAGTTTGAAGTGGTAACAATAAACATGTTTATTTACCTTGTTCTATAAGTTTGAAGTGGTCAAAATAAACAAGGATCAAATCAAACACTATACCACATAATCATAGACTTTTTCGAATGTTCCATGAAGGGTGAAAAGCACATGAAATGAATGGGTTTCTGTCTAATGATATGTTTGAATTGAGGGTTTTGGATGACTGACTCTTTTGGTATGAAAGAATAACATGACAGATAGTCATATAACATTTCAACTACACTTAGTTTATTTTTAGAAACATTTTATAGCTTCCTCAATTTAGAAAAGAAAAATAAGCCATTCCTTTTTTGTTCCCTCCAAAATCCTCCATCCAAACATTCTAAAATTACTCAAGTTATGACAGCATTTTCTAGTTTGGAAAACTTGCATCAGTTAACAAATGAATTGAGATCTTTTTCTTCGATATATTATCTTTTCAGCGGGATAATAGGCTGCTATACCTGAAAAGCAACTGCAAGAGACCGCAATCCCCTTTCAGCAAATTTGTCTATGATTGCATGCACTTTTCCGGCAATCATGTCTTTCTCTCGGCACATATTTAGAATCTGATATTCAGGAACAATATAAAGGAAAGTGTGAAGTTCTGATACAAAAAAAATGTTATATCGGATTAAAAATTTTAAATTTCTTTATTGTGCAGAATTTTTCTCTTTTGAAAAAGGCTCCTATGAGATAAATGTTGCTTTAGATTTGAAGTAAAATGAGAAAAAATCTGGGCAATAAAAAGCATTCTATGTGTATTCAACATCTTTCATGAATTATGATACCTGTTCTGGTGCTCCTTTGCTGGTCCTGTAAAATCTACCATCAGAATCAATGTATGTTATAGCGGTACGCTTGTCTACAGGATTGAATGGTAGAAAATGAACTTCAGTAATGTTTGCACGGGCCTGCATAGAAAAGTGGGATTTTTTTTTCTTTCATTAGTATGCCATTGCTTCTATATTGTAAAGGAGTTTTGGGAAAACTATTGTAGCACATGTTTCTTTACAGCATACCTCCTTGGGATCAGCTAGCATATTAACGATGGCAGCATCAATGGCATCCTGATTTTCCAATCTAGCTGCCCTAGCTGCTAATAGAACAATCATATCTTTGTCCATGTTGCTGTTGAAGACCTGTTTTACAAGTAAATTCTTCAGGTGTGAAACTCTTAAGTAAAGACAACACCTCTCAGAAAGTCCTGTTTCATTAACCATATGGATAGTGTATTTTCATATGTAGTTTTCAACTACCCACCTCTATAAGATTTCGATCAACAGACAGGCGATTCAGTGTAAGAGTACCCGTTTTGTCACTGCATAAGACATCCATGCCTGCCATTTCTTCAATTGCTGTCATTCTTTTTGTGATAGCTCCCTTAAGAATGAAGTCAATAACAATAAAGAAAAAGCACTGTCAGATGTGCAACATTTGCTGTAATGCTGTAGGTGCCCCTACGCCCTATGTGGTAGCTATTCCCCAAGTGCCAAACATAACTAGTATAAGGGAGGGAGTTTGATACTGATTATACTGCTTTAAGCTAACAGATAAAAAGTTGCACACCTGTTGAGAAAGGCGATGAGATCCAATGGCAAGTGTTACAGATAACACTGTTGGCATAGCTATGGGAATTCCTCCAATCAGGAGAACAAGAAGGTTGTTGATTCCTTTCCTGTATGATCGGTGCTCCACAGGGTACATTATAATTATTTCAAAGATCATCCCTATAGCTATTGAGCAAATGCAGAAGTTACCAATAGAGGTAAGAACCTACAAAAAAAGTAAACCCTTTGTAAACATACTTGCTTGGTTATTCTTCTTATCAATGAGTTTATGCTAAAGGATGTTGAACGTTTTCCAGAGTTACCTTCTGAAAATGTCCGACGACTTCAGTACTATCGACCAAGTGTGCTGCTTTTCCAAAAAAGGAATGAACCCCTGTTGCTATCACTACGGCTTCAATCTCCCCGTGTTTACACGTTGAACCTGAAAAGACCTCGTCGCCAGTTTTTTTTGTGACAGGTAAGGACTCTCCAGTAAGGGCTGACTGCAAGAAACAAAACCAGAACATCAATAAGGAAAAAACTTGAAACACAATATTTCTTTATTTTAGCTTAACAAATGAAGAGTTGCCTGGTCAATTTTGAGAGGGTCTCCTTGGAGCAAGCGAGCATCGGCTGGAATGATATCTCCTAGCTTTATGCTGATTATATCACCAGGTACTAAAATAGCCGCATCATCTTCTTGCCACTGACCATCTCTTAGAACCTGAACAATTAGATTCAGTCATTCATGTTATTTATATATGCAATGAAGGAACCTTAGTCAACTTGGGAAAGAATGTAGGTAAGAAGGTGGTGACCCTTGTTCTAGGAGCTAAGCGAGCCATTAGCGCGGATGCAGCAGTACCGGCATTATTTTCTTCTATAAAACTAATTGTTGAGTTTATTACCAGTAAGCATATAATCCCCACAAAGTCTTGCCAATCAGGACCCTCCCCCTGAAAAGACAGACGTCTCGAATAATTTAGGAAGAAGAACAAAATTAAAATGAAATAAATGTTGTTGGAGATTAAGTATTGTACTGACTCCGCCATTGGCAAGGGCAATTGCCATCAAAGCTGCTGCTTCCATAACCCATGAAAGAGGATTCCACATGAAACTAAGAAATTTCAAGATTTTATTCTCCTGCATCAACATAACAGTTGAATTAGTTTTAGTCGAGTTAAATGCAGCTTAATGGTAGTAGCTAGGGAGAACTTGTCTTACTTTCCTTTCTTCAAGTTTGTTAGGGCCAAATATTTGAAGTCGTGCTTCAGCATCGTCGGACGAAAGTCCTGTTGGAGATGTTTTCAAGAGTTCAAATACTTGTTCAAGTGGTATGCGCTCCTGAAGACGACGATGATAAAATGTTAATAATGCAGATTGAAGTTGAAAATGCAATAAGAAGTTAAAGAGAGGGATGGAGAAGTTACCAAATCAATGTCGTCTGGAATGAAACTCTGAGGATCGAGCAAAGGTTTATCAAGTTCCTCAGACATGTTATTATAGCTCACTGACCTTGGTTTGGAGTTGAGTTGAGTAAGTGTAATGATTATAAATAAGAAGGTGAGAGTGGGAGATTGATAAAGATGAACAACATGAACAATGTTAGTTAGTTAGTTACTGATTTCACTCACTAGACTAGAAACAAAGTGAGTGGTTGTGGTGTGGATGGTGGTTGTAACATCCAATCCAATTCCAATTTCAAATGCAATGGTTGTCTCAAGTTTGGGTGCAAAGAAAGACCGTTGGTTGGGTTCCAACTAACTTTCAAAACTTGTTTCCTCTTCAATCTAACCTTCTATCTTTTTTATTCTTGTTGCTATCTACATAATGGAAATCACATTTTATTCTTAATTTTGTATGATACTTATTATTATTTTCAAAATTATACAAAAAATGATCCATTTACATTTCTTTAAGTAGCTAAAACCGTAATCTACCCAAGTGCTTCAAATGCTTCGCCGTCTTTCCCAATCTTCCCTCAAAGTCAAAGTAGTCACCAAACAATCATCAACAATAAATATTGACACCCCATCAAGGCATCAACTAACCATTATTATTAGCACAACACTCAAAATATTTGTTTTTCATAGCTGCTCAATAAATATAATTAACTTAATTAGGAAAAAAGAAATTTTGTATATATTTTTCATTTTGTGTAGAGTTTTTTCATTTTATGTAAATGTTTTTTACAATATTTTTTTATTAACAAAATAAAAAGTTTGAATTAGATACTTTTTAAGAAAATATAAAGTTTTTTTTTTTAAATTGTTGATTTTATAAATATCAACAACTTGTTTCAATTAATAAACTAATATATATCTCTCTTCAATCTTTTATTTTAATGATGGAGGAGAGAGAAAAAAAATTCACACATAATCTCCACCATATATTTTAAAATCCAATGGTTTAGATTCATTCTCACATTCTGATATAAAAAAAACATTCTCATATGATATGCCATATATATATATATGCCATATATATATATATATATATATATATATATATATATGCCATATATATATATATATATATATATATATATATATATATATATATATATATATATATATATATATATATATATATATATATATATATATATATATATATATATATATATATATATATATATATATATATATAAGGGTGTGTTTATTTTAAGCATTAAAATTATAATCCTAGAAACATTATTTTAAGGAACATTATTACTAAAAATTTTATTCATATATTTGTGTTTGATAAATAATTTAAGTCCCCAAAAATATTTATAAAATATATTTTATTTAAAAATTTGAAATATAAAATAAAAAACTTAAATAAATAGACGTGACAAGTTGTTGCCTCTTAATTTTATGGAAATAAAAGATTCTATTATATGAGAATCCTATTACATGAAAATGAAAAATAAATAAAAACCAACTTTAAATAAAACTCTTAGAATTAAAAAGTTATAATAGAATTTCTTGTATTTGTTAAAAAAATTCAATATTTCTCATAATTGTGATTTGTTTCGGACGGCACTATGTTACAACAATCATGTAAGAAATTGTCTTCAATACATTACTACACAACTCTCCTTGCATATAAGTAACCTTTTTTTCCATCGTTATTTTAAAATGAACTTCTAATCCTCCTACTCAATATTTTTCTTTTCTTTCTATTTTTGAAAACTCTTAGAGTAGAGTGTGTTTGGATAGGGTAATTGAAAATTTAAAAGAAATTTAAAATTCAAAGCAATTCAAATAATTTAATTGAAATCCATTCATTTTTAAATTATTTTGTTTGAATGGAGTATTAAGATATTTCATTGTTAGATCTTTGATGTAATTTTTATATAATTTAAATTTTTTGGACCAAATTAAAAAAATTAAAAAATAGGGACCAATTTTCAATTTTTAAAAATTTGAAGGACCAAATTGTAAATTTTAAAAATTATTAAGGACTAATTTGCAATTTTTTGAAAATTTGAGGGGTCAATTTTATAATTTTGAAAAATATGAGGACTAATTTACAAAATTTGAAGAAATAATAGTAACAAATACATTCTATAGAGTATGAGAGAAATTTCAAATTCTTTAGTTTTTGTTGTCATTTCAAAATGATTAAATTTAACTTAAGTATAATCCATAAATTTCCATCATTTTAACAATTCTTCATTTTTGTATCCAAACAATAAATTTTGTGCAAGTCATTTTAAATTCCCTCAAAATATTACATTACTTCATTGAAATGCTTCATCAAAACACACACTTTAAAAGAAATTTAAAATTCAAAGTAATTCAAATGATTCCATTGAAATCCATTGATTTTTAAATTATTTTGTTTGGATGGAGTAATAAGATAATTCATTGTTAGTTTTTTGGGGTCATTTTTTTATAAAATTTAAATTTTTGGACCAAATTAAAAAATTGAAAAGTAGGGATCAATTTGCAATTTTTACAAATTCGAAGGACCAAATTGTAAAATTTAAAAATTATTAATGACTGATTTGCAATTTGTTGGGGTCAATTTTGTGAATTTGAAAAATATGAGGATCAATTTACAAAATTTGAAGAAATAATAGTACCAAATACATTCTATGGAGTATGAAAGGAATTTCAAATTCTTTGGTTTTAGATGTCATTTCAAAATGACTAAATTTAACTTGGATAAAATACTCCATAAATTTCCATCATTTTAACAATTATTCATTTTTGTATCCAAACAATAAATTTTATGGAAATCATTTTAGATTCCCTTATAACGTTACGTTACCTCATTAAAATACTTCATCCAAACGCAACTTTAGATAATTGTTATAGGTTTTAAATCTTTTAAAGGATACTTAGATAAATAATTCTGATAGTGTTTCCATAGGTTAGAAAATTATGTAACCCTTAAAAATTTTACTACGCAATTGGTTTAAACAAGCTAATATTTTATTTTATTTATCTCGTTGAATATCAAATGATTTTCGATTGATATTAAAATTTATATATATATATATATATATATATATATATATATATATATATATATATATATATATATATATATATATATATATATATATATATATATATATATATATAATGTTAGTTTTCAATCCAACGGTGAATTTTATATTACAAATATGTGATAAAGAATTGCCGAATGTGTCATATTATTAAGTTTGACACATTGTATCATTTGATTATATATATATATATATATATATATATATATATATATATATATATATATATATATATATATATATATATATATATATATATATATATATATATATATATATATATATATATATATATATATATATATATAGGGCATATCATATGAGAATGCCATATTTATATGAGAATGTGAGAATGAATCTGAACCATTGGATTTTAAAATAAATGATGGAGATTATGAGTGAATCTTTTTTTTCTCTCTCCTGCATTTTGAAATAAATGAAGTATGAGAGAGAAAAAAAAGATTCACTCATAATATCCACCATTTATTTTAAAATCCAATGGTTCAGATTCATTCTCACATTCTCATATAAATATAGCATTCTCATATGATATGCCATATATATATATATATATATATATATATATATATATATATATATATATATATATATATATATATATATATATATATATATATATATATATATATATATATATATATATATATATATATATATATATATATATATATATATATATATATATATATATATATATATATATATATATATATGACTGCCTTTTAATGGACCTTTCATCCTTTGTTCCTTTCCTAACACACCAATATCTAGAAGTGTAATGCTTTTGAATGAAATTCATTACACCTAATTTGAATATAAGAATTTTGTATGAAGATTCTAATTATCTTGAAAGACGTAGGAAATAGAAATCAAAAGATTCACAAGTCTTATTTATCGGGTGAGTGATTCTCCAATTAATATCAAAAGTTGTTGATTGTTAAAACCTGGTTCTTTACCATGTTTATGATTCAATCGCCAAATTATTTAAAACATTAGTTAACAGAATTTGTGAGCTAGATCGTACTATTAAATCCTATCGGCTAAACTTTGTGTTTTCATTTTTTTATAATATTTATTAAATTAGTATTACTAAAGATCAATTTCAATATTATCGAGTTTGGTCAAATATTCAATACTCTAATTAAATGTCTTAATTAATTAGTATATCACACATTTAACATTGTTGTTTGATTTTAAAGCAACATTTTGCATTGAATTTGCGTTGTTTATGTAATGTATCGGTCCAAAGACAAATACAATTATTTTTTAAATAAGTTTTTCCCTATATAAACTAATTTATGCATTTTTTAATTTGATAGACCATACAAAGAAAAAAGTAGAAAATTAATATTTATTATTATTACTAGTATTTATTAATAATAAGACTAAAATAAAAAAAAAAAGATTAAATTTATTACGGTTGAAGAGTTGAAGTGAGTAAAAGGTAGCGAACCCACTAGGTATGGGTAATTGAAGATACACATGGGCATATTAAGTGTTGTAATGAAACGGTTGACAGCTCATCATGGTGAGATGTTAGAGAGAGAGAGAATGAAAGAATGTGATGAATGAAATAAAACACCCCTAATTAAGATTAATAATTAAAAATAAAAGAATCCAAAAGCAGATGCACAACAGATATGAGATAATAATGTAGCTGCGTGCTTTCACTTGCGACCATCCCCCATCCATATTCTCTCACTCATACCACCACTCTTTTGAAGCATTCACCCGTGCCAACTGGACCTATCAACCATAAAATCAAACTTTCTCTTTAGTCTAAAATATAAACCAAATCTTCAAAGTAACACGATCTGACATGTTCTATTGCAAATGTTAGTATAGTACCATTTTTTTCAACAATATATTATTCAATATGACAGCCTAGAAAAGTACTATTTCTTATTGTTCTTATTATTAAATGAAATGAAATTTATTATAATAACTCATCATCAGCATGTGACAGAAGAATAACTCATTCCCTGACAATAGAGACAGTTATTTGTATAATCAGTAATGTGGATTATTACCTGTAGTAGGAGGAGGAGTGATGGAAGGAGCATAATGAGGTGGTAGTGAATGGAAGATTTGAGGTGCAGGGACACCCATAGTTTCTGTTCTGTAGAAAGGATGCATCACTGGCACAATACCTTGCCGACTCGGATACACATACACCCCACCCATTCCATAGTTCACCTTCTGCATGCATGCGTCCACCAACATTAAATCATTTGGATTATGCAATCATATATATTGCAACTGTGTACAAGTTTTAATCACTTACCTGATTGTAATTGTAATTGTAATTGTAGTTGTTATAGTAATTGTAATTCATATGATCTGGTGCAATGTAGGTGGGCGTATACCTGAATAGTTAAAACCAAAGAGATTAAATTAAATAAATCATCCTCAGCGCTGTCGCTTTCACCCAAAAGAAAAGGATGCCCCATCCCATGTCTCTCTCTAATAAAAATACATAAACATATCATATTTATACTGGCCCATCTGTCTCAACTCAATGCCTATTTTTTAGTTTAATAAATTATCTATAACTTAAGGTTTTTATGATTTTGAACAATACAAATGTTATGCCGCTGATTTGAGTCGTTGCGGCGTGAATTAACAACAATATATTCTTTAATATAAAAACATGAATAACAATATCAACATCAATATTAATTTTTTCCAAAATACCCTTTTGTCACCTACTTTTTTGGGTAACAAAGTGTTTTTTAAAAAATAAAATGAAACTCATTCATTAACAGTTTTTTAATTAGTTGGTAGTTACTTACAATGGCAAAGAAAAAAAGAAAAAGAAAATATATATACCCGTAAAAAGGAATGGCGTGATGATAGAATGGAGAAGGAGGTGCAGGTGTGGGTGTTCCCACCGGATAATACCACTGAACCGGCTGGCTCTCACGGTTCTTCGTTCCTATAGTAGTAATACATTTTAATTTAGTGTTAAACCTATCATATATACAATCGATTATATTCACTAACAGTACAAACAGTATTAATACATGTGTAATGTACCTTGTGTGTAAGGCGGTGGTAGAGGTGGAGGAGAGAGAGGAGGAGTGGCTGGATTAGACCTTTGACGGCGAGCACCATGAGATGCGATATTACAGTTGGCTCGGCGGCCATTGATCATAACAGTCGGTTCCTCGCAAGCCTTGTTTGCCGCCTCTGCTTCCTTGAACGTCACAAATCCGTATCCTTTGGATCTGCCGGTAAGCTTATCGGAAATGATAACAGCTTCAAGGATTTCGCCGTACTTTTCAAAATGCTCTCTCAGTGTGTCTTTGGGAGTCTCCCAAGCAAGACCTCCAACGAACACTTTGGTGAGCGTAGTGTCCCCAAACTGGGATCCATTGTTGTGGTTGGTGCTCATGAGGAAAATGGATGAAAATGGATGAATGTGAGAATGTGTAAATATAGTAGAAGGAGTGTAGATGAATGATGATGATGGTAACTAACAAGAGTACTTGGATGCACGTTAGTCACTTATAGTAGAGAGACAGAGATGGTTAGTATTTAAATTTATAAAGGCTGGAAAAGGAAATAAAAAAATGGGAAGAAAACAATGACAGGTAAAATGTGGTTAAGCATGAGCCGTCATCAACGTGATGAACGCATACATTTGATGCCCAATAATGACCGGTCATCATGCCAGCCTATCTGTAAAAAAACAAAGAAAAAGTGCCCCTGTATTACCCCCAGTTTGCAAATGGTAACTTACCAAATGTTTTCTATGTGTTTCTTCGATCAAGATACTATTTGACCACCGTCTTAAAAAAATTCAATTTCAACTTTTGAATCAAATTACATATTGTTTTTTACTAAATTTTAATTTTAAATTTAATTATAATAAATTTATACTCTCTCCGTCCCATAATGAATGACTCACTCCACCATTTTACAGAGATTAAAAAAAATGGTTAAAAGTAAGAGAGAATATATTATTTTTACTATAGTACCCTTATCATATATTGGAAATGATGAAACTTTTATTAATTAGATGGTAGAATTGGAAAAAATGTATTGGAAATTGAAATTAGTCATTCATTTTGGGACATCATTTTATTTTAAATGAGTCACTTATTGTAGGACGGATGGAGTATTTGATTTGTTTGAATTTATATAGGAAAGTATTTAATTGAGAACAAATAAATTAGAAGTTTGATTACATTTAAAATTATGCTTCGGAATTGCACCAATCTGGACAACCATGAAGCTCACTGAAAAGATTCAGCTTAATCCAATCATGCCAACCTGCAAAGAAAAAGTTAGACTTAATAGAATTAGGGATAATGCAGTCCCAGACTCCTTTAACCACATTACAATCTCTCAGCACATGCAAGGATGATTCATTCGCAGCTCCACACAATGAACAGCCGTCCATACCAAAACCTGATAAACTGATGCGACTGTTTGTAAGCAACCGATCATGCTCGAGGATCCAAATAAAAGATCTAACCCTCTCAGGAACATTAAGACTCCAAATTCTATTCCAAACCTTGCTCTCTTCTTCGTCGCCTATTTGCGTAGCATACTTGTACATTTGATTGATCGAAAAATGTCCTTCTTCATCGGTAGAAAAAATTAATTTATCACTGCCATTCTCACTCAAGGGAGGTAAAATGGCAGCAATCTTAAGCTTTAAATCCAATGGAAGCCAGTTAAGAAGAGTCCAGTTCCATCCACCCTTGTCATCAACCAAATCAGCCACTGTAATGTCAATCATATCATCAGGTATGTGGATATTTAATTCAGCCAGGTTCAAACCTCTCTCAATCCAACTATGCTGCCAGGGATTTATATCCATACCATTTCCAATTCTCCAGACCCCCAGATCATGCAACCCCACAGATGCTTTGGATATGTCCTTCCACAAGCTAGAATCATACATCTTTGCTTGTAAGCTACTACTATTGTTGACCACATTATATTTCTTTCTAAGAACTTGACACCACAAATCTTCTTCACCATTTAAAATTTTGCACCCGAGTTTCATAATACACGTAGTATTCATAGTGCTGAGATTTCTCAATCCAAGGCCCCCATCACACTTTGCTCTAGTAACAATATCCCAATTCACCGCATGGTACTTCCTGTTCGTGTTCGTATCTCCCCAAATGAAACCTCGCTGAATTCTCTGAATATCCTTAATACAAGCTTTCGGGATAATATTCGTCATCATGGGATAAGTAGGGATAGCTTCGATGACACTTTTGGCTAACGTCACACGCCCAGCAAAGGAGAAATTGCGAGCTTTCCAACCTGATAGCTTATTGGCAACCTGATCAATGACATATTGAAAATCATTTCTTCTATTGGCTTTTCCTTTTAGGGGAATACCAAGATACTTGCCAAAGCTTTGTGTTTCTCTAAACCCCGATATACGAATTATATTATTCCTAGTGCCACGAGGAACATTATCACTGAAAAGGATACTAGATTTCTCAGTGCTAATTTCCTGTCCCGACATCAAGCAGAAAGAATCAAGAGTTTCCTTAACACACTTCAATTGTATTTCATTTGCTTCTCCAAACATAAGTAAATACATTTTGGAGCTGGAGGAACAAGGAGGTTCATGATTGTACCTTCAATAGGCCAGCTGATGCGTCGGTCGTGATTGCAGACAAAGTGTTTCAATACAACAAGGCTATAGTGTGTCGTGACAAGATTATGGAGCGAAGTCGTGAGCTTACTCTTGTCCATTGGTGTTATCCTAAGCATGGCTTTGTGAAACTTAATATTGATGGTGCACACAACTTCAATGATATCTCAGGTTGTGGTGGCATTATCAGAGATGTTCAAGGGAAGTGGATTGGTGGTTTTTCTTCCTGCATTGGTTCTTGTAGTCCATTAATGGCTGAACTTTGGAGCATCTTTATTGGTATTAAATTGGTGCTTGATTATGGCTTCTTGAAGGTGGAGATAGAGTCTGATTCTACTAAGGCTGTTAAATACATCAAGGAGAATAATAAGAACAGGAATATGCTTGTGGGGAATTTAGTATCCAGCATTAACAAGATGATAACTCAACTTGAAGAAGTGGATCTGAAGCATATATATCGAGAGGCAAATACATGTGCCAACTTGCTTGCTATGGAGGGTAAGAAGATGCAGGGTGAGACTGTTTTCTATAGTGACCCTCCCCCTTGGTTGCTTCATCCTATGGAAGAAGATTTAAGACTAGTTCCTAGCTCTAGAAGTGTTCCCTTGTAGTTTGTTTTTTTTGGGCCTTTGGCCCTCCTTATTATCAAAAAAAAAAAATTATGCTTTTATACATTTTTATAAATAAAAATCATTTTAATTACGATGACAATAGTATCAATTCCGTTAAGAGAAAAAAGAGTAATTTATTTTCATGTAACCGATTGACATAATAGTATAATTGGTTACAACCCTTTATATTTAGTCAAATAGGACTTACAGTCCGTTTTTCTCTCCTGTTGGCTAGAAATACGATAAACTGTCAATCAATTACACCTTAGTATTTTCTACCGATTCTGAGACAGTAGTTGAATGTAATGGATTGACATAATATTGTAACTGGTTACATATGAGAGTTTTTTAATTTTTATGTTTTGGTAATTGTATTTCATCTTGTGTATTTGTATTAATATCTTATGGTATCTCATTAATGAATAGTAGCTCATTTTCACCCTTAATTACTCTCTCTCATTATTTCTGTCTCTCTCCCTCCCCACACTCAATTATTCACCAATCTAGTCGTTTTAAGTTCTAACATTTGACATCAAAAGTCTGGTTCGATCCATCAAACACCTAGTGTGTGAAAATAACCTCTGTCTTCTTCGATGAAAGAACCCCTACAAATTTACCTATCCTTGATGCAAAAAATTACGATAAACGGTGCAAACAAATGGATGTGCTGTTTGGCTATCAAAATATTTTTGAAGTGATCAAGAACGAGGGGTAACTATGCTTGTAAAAGGTGTAACAAATGCACAACAGTCTAAGCATAACTAGGAGAAGACGCAAGATTTCAAGGGGCTATTTTTGTTCCATTAATGTGTTGATACAGACAATTTCGAGAAAGTTGGTGATTACAAATCATCAAAGCAAGCGTGAAAAATCTTGGAGAAGGGCTATGCATATCCTAACAAGGCAAAGGTTGTGAGGTTAAAAGCTCACAAAAAACAGTTTGAGTTGATTCAAATGAAGGAGAAGGAGACCATAAATGATTTTACGACGAGAATTACTCAGTTGGTGAACCAAGTAAAAGTGTATGGAGAAAAAATTACAAAATAATATGCTGTCACAAAAATCTTGCATTCTTTGACGCCAAGATTTGATAATGTGGTGGGTACCATTGAGGTATCGAAGAATGTTGCACCGATGAGTAAAGAGGAGCTGCAAAGCTCTATTGAGGCACATGAGCAAAGAATGGAGGAAAGAAATGTTGATGAGGCAAAGAAGGATATCACTTTGCAAGCCCGTTTCAATGAGAGAGACAAGAAGGCGAAGAGAAAGTTGAATTTTTAGATGTGTATAGACCGATGCAAGTTGATTCCATTGGTGGCAATAGATATTTTTTTCACATTCATTGATGATCATACTAGAAAACTATGGACTTACCTTATCTAGAGATAGGATGAGGTACTTAAAGTGTTTAATAAGTTCAAGTTCATGGTTAAAAGGAAAATTGGTCACAAACTTAAAGTTCTCAAAACGGATGATGGAGACGAATATGTCTCAAATGATTTTGGGAGGTTTTTTGATCAAGAAGGCATAATACACGAGGTAGTACCACCTTATACACTGCAAAAACGATGTTGTCGAAAGAAATAATCGATCGATTATGAACATGGCGAGAAACATGTTCGAAGGGAAGAACATGTCGAAAAAGTTATACGGAGAAGGGATGTCTACAACTGCATATTTGTTAAATACGTGTCCAACTAAGAAGCTGGAGAAGATCCCAGAGGAAGAAGCTTGGTCCTAATTGAAACTGAAAATGAGTTACTTGAGAGTGTTTGGCTCGGTGGCATATCGACATGTGCTGGATCAACTTAGAACGAAGCTTGATGACAATGAAGAGTATACGATACTTGTAGGGTATCATTCTACTGGTAGTTACAAACTGTATGATGCAGAAAATAGAAGAACTGTGATCAGTAGGGACGTCAATTTCGTCGAAATAAAAGGGATGCAACAGAGTGCAACTATTTTTCATAATATGTTAGTCGGTTGCACTAATGAGAAATTCATACTAGCAGTGATGGAAGGTACATAATCATCCCCGTTGAAGCCCGAATTGAAGATAATGTTTAAAGATCAACAAGACAAAATGGTATGCCTACATGAATCCTAAATTATGAGTAGTTCCAAGATAACGAGATCTATGATGATAGTGATTTTTTCCATTTTGCACTTATGGTCAAATATGAACCTATTAAAGTGAGGGAGGCCTCAAGTGATCCAAAATGGATTTATGTTATTAAGGAGGAAATGGAATCGATTTAGATTTCGAAGAAGTTTGAAATGATGCATTGTAATTCTGCCATCACTCCAGCTGAACTGAGGATGTAGTTATCGAAGAATAAGGATGAGCAAGATGTAATCCAACTCAATATAGGAGGCTGATTGGATACTCTCTTACTTATGAAATACATAATCGGATTTGGCATTTGGTGTCAATATTGTGAGCAGGCTCATGGATAGACTAAATAGGTCTAACTTGGTTGCGAAGATGTTTTGGAGTTTCCTTGGGATGTTCACTTAAGGAGGCCATGGTGAATTTTATGGAAAAAGGGAAAAGGTCTCACATACACAAAGAAAATAGTATGAAAGAGTGAGAATGAGATGCAAGAAGAGTTAGGAATGATACCTATTTATAGCGTGACCTTCTGAAGCATTTGAGCGTGTGGAATTAAAGATTTTGATGGGCAAATGATGCTGTCCAAAATCAGATCCAAAGTCCTCTGATTTGAATCTCCTAATCGATTGGATTTTCCTCTAATCGATTAGATTTGTCAATCTTTCTATTTTTGGCGAGGTCTCCATAAATGCTGAGATTTAATTGACTTGGCGTGCAAGATGTGATTGGATTTGATTTGAAAATATATTTTCCAACTTTCTTAATCAATTAGAAATATGTGTTAATCGGTTAACACATCATCTTTTAGCTTTCTAGGTGCCTGTAGGGCCTTGTGCTTAATTTTTGTGTTTATGTACCATCATTTGTCTTTGTTTAAACCTTTAGCTATGAAACTTAACACAAATGCTCATTTTATGGGTTAGAAAGAATTTTATTCAAAGAGCCAAGATAATTAAAATAAATAATATAATTATTTTAAGGGGTTAATAAGATTTTCTTGGTCATTTCAACCTTAAAATAATTTTACCTCTTTTTTATCAAAAAATTTCCTAATTAATATTTTACCATGATGGAACAACACCTTACGATGTATCCTTCTCCACACATCTTTGGATGTGACAGTCAGTAAATTAACATAATGGATAAGTCTATTACAGACATACTCATTCAACTGATTATTTCAGATCATTAATTTTGAGGTGCTCTCAAAATTTATTACTTTGATCACAACGGTTGCATTCATCATCATCGTTCATCCTCGAGATCAAAGGATTCAAACTCTGTATAATCCTACAATATACTAATTCTTTGTACAACTTCTTCAAATAATCTTTATAGAACTCTAGGTTGCAAAGCATTCATGCAAAACACTTAAGGTTTCACCTTTGGTGTGCATGTGCTTTAGTTACATATGACCTAAGGTGATTACCTTTAGGTCTTTTTAATTTAAAGAAAAAATATGTCAAATGTCCAATTTTATTATAGTGAGTGCATTTATATACTGGATACTTCCCTTTTCCAAGATCTTCATTTTCTAATCTTAAGATGGCATCTTTCTCGTTGAGTGCTTTTGAGCATATTTTATCTTCTTTGTTTTAAGATGATTCTTTCATGATTCTACCAAGGTAGATGTCTCTTTTCCTCTTCTTTGTTCTAATGTTGAAGAAACTTTTTTCATCTTCTTTGTTGTTCTTTGAACAATGTGATCCTTCGACTGATGTTGATCGTTCAACGATTGAGTATGTTTTTTTGAAGGATTAACTTGGAGTTATATGATAGGAGCAAGATGAGGATTAAGATTCTTAGGTTTGGTTTTGTTCATCATTAATAATTTGAATCGGCTCGTTCATCTTCTTTATGATCTCATTCTTTCTTGATTTTTCCTAAAATTCATGAAGGCTTTCATCTATAGATTTAAGAATTAGATTAATTATCCGATTCTTAATTCTTAGATATTTGTTAGAGAAATAGTTTATAACAAGAATTCCTATGTTTCTAAAAATAGAAGAGCATCTAAGACTAGTGTATGTATCTTCTTCACTTCGTGTGTTCTTCTTATCTAGCTTGATACTTGGAGAAACTCCATATATCTTTCCCATGATATCCCACATTTCCCTGGCGGTTTTACAATGATGAACAAAGAAAAAGTATTATCATTAGAAGAAATTATTTTAAATTTATTGGTTTTAAGATCTATGTCTATAATTATCTTTTCCTCTTTGGTCCAAAGAGAATAGGGTTTATCCAATCTTTCATCATTAATTTGATGAGAGGCGTAAACTGGACCTTCTATAATTATGTAGGAAGTCATCTTCTTTGTTGAGATGATTAGTCCTTAAATAGGATTTAGATTTTGATGCCACTTGTTGGACTTGACATTTCACACACAAGAGGGGGGGGGGGGGGTGAATTGTGTGTTTTGAAAACTTTTGGCAATTTATATGGACATGTAAATCTGAGGTGTGCAGAAAGAGTCTCGTGGTTTGGAAGAAAACTTGTAGCCCAATCAATCAAGGAGGTCTGAATATTATTAATCTGGAGGTTTGGAAAACTATATCACTGCTAAAATGTTTATGGAATATTTGTATGAAGGTGGATAATCTCTGGGTGAAATGGGTACATGTGTACTACTTAAAAGGAAGAGGTGTGCAGATAGCTTCCATACTAAATACTTGTTCTTGGATATTGAAAGCCTTCTTTAGCAAGAGATCTATTATTCCTCATATACAACAACAATGGGATGTTATGCTGACTAGGAAAAGATTCTTGATGAAGGAAGTATACCTGTAACTTATTGATGATCACAATAGAGTGAAGTGGAGGCATCTTATGAGAAATAACTATGCAAGACCTAGAGCTTTACTTACTCTTTGGCTTGGGTGTCATAGAAGACTAGCTACCAAGGATAGATTGGAAAAAATAGTCATGTTGCAGAATGTTTAGTGTGATCTTTGCAGTGATTCTGTGGAGAGTCATGATCACCTCATGTTTGAGTGTAAAATTAAAAAGGATATCTGGGATATGGTAGTGCATTGGCTCGGTATTACTCACTCACCACTTATTTGGAGGGAAGAACTACCTTGGCTTATAAGGAACACTAAAAGGAAAGGCTGGAGACATAGTCTTCTTAAAATGGCGTTGGCTGAAACATTGTATGCTATTTGGAAATATCGAAATGCTGTGGTTTATTAGAGTAGGAGAAATATAGATATTGTAGTGTAGGGAATACTATAATTGATACGATAGTGTATAGGGGCTGGATGAGGCCTAAATATAGAATCCACATAGCAAACCTATTGATGTAATTTGTTGATAGGTGTTCGTTTTTGTTTGTTGCTTTGAGGGATGGATCGTTTGCGATCGCCTTGTATCTTTGAGTGTGTTTTAGAATATGTATTATCTTTTATTTCAAAAAAAAACTTTTGACAATTTAAATCAGAGTTTAAATTTTTTTAAGAGTTTAAGCAGTGGAAAATAAATAATAGAAAATAAAAGTTAGGGGAAGAAGAAGAACACAGAGAATTATAGAGGCTCAGTCAAAACAAAAGGACTACTCCTCTCCCCAAGATTTGGTCTTGAAAGTTTCTAATAATATAAGGAAATTGTGGTTGACCTTCAACCAAAATATTATAAGACGATAGATATGGGTGTTTTCTTCTTTTCTCCAAAATATTGCTGAGTGTGAAATGGTCAAGCTTCCTTCTTAACTATAGATTGAAGTGGTGAGTCTCCTTTCCACGAACACGAATTTGTAGCGGTTAGTCTTCGAGTTCCAAAAAATATGACCTTAATTTTGGTTTAACAGGATAATGAAATAATCTTTGAGATTTTAACCGGGATGATCTCAAACCTAGTTAGAATTTACTATCGGCTAATGTGCAACCAATCTTAGTTTCACAGGCTAACCAATCTTGGTTTTACAGGCTAACCAAGAACTAGGGGAAGATTTTTATAACGACTAATCTTCAATGAAACTTGGTTTTAACCGACTAACCAATAACCAAAGAAAGATTCTAAAATAGGCTAATCTTCAACCTAATTAGGAACTGATCACACAATCCTCAACCAGAGCTTTTATTGGGTTTAGCTTCTAACCACAAATAATCCTTAATAGGAAAGTATTCAATCAAGGTATATAAAACATTTCCTTGGTGAATTTTACAATTCCATCCTTCCATAATTACATAAATAACCTCGCTCTCAAAGAGATTTTCCTCACAAAAGCATTTGACTATAACATCTAATGAGAGAAAGTGAAAATAAACATGAGAGAGACAGAGAGAGGAGGTAGTGTCAAAACACGTTTTTGGATGGTGTGAAAGGACAAATGAGGCCTCTATTTATAGGCAAGAGGTGTGCCCAAAACAAAAAATCTCATTTAATGAGTTTTACCGTTGTCTAATCGATTAGATAAAAATGATAATCGATTAGATTTCAAAAAACAATCGATTATGTGTTTCCAAAATGGAAGTTTAAAATATGTCACCGTTTCACATCATTAAGGCGCTATCTAAATGACTTGGGGCGTAAGTTTGAATTGGTCTAATCGATTAGACCAAAGTCTCTAATCGATTAGATAACTAAAAAATTTCCCTAAAAACATTTCCACAACTCCTAAGTCATATGGCACAACTCCAAGACATATTTGAAAAAAATTTCTCTTGATAAATTATATTTAATTTTTTTTCATGTGTGTGTGCTTATAGCTATATACTTTTATGAAAAAAATCCCCTTTTCTTTTACACAAGATCCCTCACTTACTAACCTAGGAGATTATCTCCTTCTACAAGCATTTTGCCAGATTTTATCTTCTGGGTTGACAATGTTTGAGATTTCCTGAGGCTTTAGATGTATGAACTTTGTTTTCCTTCATTGAATAGTAAATTTCATCAAACCATTTCACTTGGGTCTGTATCTTTAATCTCTTAAGCATTATGCTTGACTTATCATCAGTTGTCTTTTATGGTTAGCCTTATAAATGCCTTTATAGTTGTCATCATCAAAAGATGATGCCTTGGTTAAAGATATATTGCCTTCCAAACAAGGTTCCATAACCTCTTCCATTAGAATGATAACACATGTCTCCAATGGGTTTAGCATATGAATTATTCTGCCTCTAGACTGGTTTTTACTTTACTTGACACCGCTAGGGATGTTAGTCCTCTTATTTTTAAGGTTGGAATCCCTGTTGTGCACTCTTTTCCTTGTCGCCTACTAGTTCAAATTTATTAAGGAACGAATACCTAAAAAGTGAGATATTCGAGGGGATTTCTCCATTAATTTTTCCTTCAAAGATATCGTGGATGCCTCAGCCACGGTCCATACAGTATGTAAATCCATATTCTTCTACAATGATCCCTTTATGCCCCTAATGTATCGAGCCATTTTCTGACTCTCAGATTCTCCCAACTTATTGCGCTCAGAAAATGTGAGAACTTAGTTGTGTATTCAGTCACAGTTCTCTTACCCTGAATACCCTCAATATACATCTTATAAATAATTTTTCATCATCCTCCGGTAAAAACCGCTCCAGCATTAATTGTTTCATTCTTTGCCAAGTTATGAAAGACCCATTCCTTTACCTCTTCCTTTGAACAACAAGTTTATTCCACCAGGCAACTATAAAACTCTTCAGTATGATCGCTAGCATCTTAACTTGCTTATTCTCAGGGACACCCATAATATCAAAGAATAAGTCGGCGTCGATTTGTTAATTCAGAAACTCTTTCACTTCCATCATTCCATAGAATAATATAGTATCCACCTTCACTCGATAATCATGTTTATGTCAATTCCCATGATCAACAACCTCTTCCTCGTAGGGTTCTTCTTCTTCTTTAGAACTAGAATTTTGAGCAATATTAGCACGATGATTGTTGATACCCCGCGAAACCCTAACTTGTCCTCCTCCCCTATATTTTCGTTGAATCTTGTTGTTGTTGGCGTTGTTTACCTGATTTGCTAGATTCGACATTTGTTCAGTCAAAGCAGTTAGAGTTGCGATAGCCGTGGTAATTCCTTCATGATATGCTCTGGTCACCAATTGGTCTCCCATGGCTGATTAAGTTACAAAAAGAAATAGAAGAAACCCGCTTTTGATGTCACCTGACATAGTCAAAAACACTAGGGATTAGCATGCACTAAACCTAGAATAAAAACACAGGGTTGCAAGTGCAAAATCCGTCTGATAAGCTCTAGAATCCATCAGATAAAGAAAATAATGAATTTTATTATATCAAAATACGATCCTTACAATCAGTCAAAAAAATGTTTAAATACAGAAAAAGAAACTCTAATGTGAAAAATATCGAAATTGCACAAATTATGGAAAAATAAAACAGAAATTGCTGGAACTGTGGAAAATAGAAAAATATTGTTTTCGAGCCTGAAAAAAACTTGAATGACTTAAAAAGCCCATAGGTCACTGCATAATAAGAGTCATTTTGACAGTTGACGCCAAACTTGTACAAATCTTGCTGAACTGTTCCGACGCACGACTTCTACTTCGATACACACAACCAACCTTTCTACATCAATTTGAGATAGTTCAAACCACTGCATGTCATATCCAATCTTTTTTTACCACTTCCTAATCTCAAAACCAACTCAAAAATATGAAGAACAGATTGAACAATTGGCACTAGCCTACCCAATCACCTGAAGACTCTACCAAATCGTTGACGTGACGACACAATGAATGAAGAGACGATCAACTGACTCAACTTGATCCACACACACAACACTATCCATCCCACTAACAAATAAAATACGACGCCTACCGAGATTCTGCCTAGTCGGTAGCTTATCATGAAACAACTATCAGGAGAACACGATTACTTTGAAAGAAGCTTAACTATCCGAATAAGAAGCCAGCCCCCGAATCACATGATCTGGCCTACTCTAACCTCCTTCCGCAAGAGAGAAAAGACAATCATAGACAAACCTCACAAAAGAATTCCTTTTTAGAATTAAGAATCCAAACCTAAACATCCTTTCAGTCCAACTTTACCACTCTCTTAAAGAGCCTGACTAGGATTGGATGTTGGTTTAGATGTCCATTTATTAAGTTAATGCCTAGTAAATAAATAGTTAGGAAATAGGAGAAAATGAATTGTACACATATAATTGTTGATAATAAAAAGGCGAAAATACACATGTATGATTACCCAATTAATATATATTTAGGCAATCCAATGACATAAGTTGTACAAACTTAAAAATAAATCATAAAAACTGGTATAGTATAATTGTTAGAATCCGTAATATTGACAGATAGTACATATATTTGTTTCAGTGATGAGTATGAGGCCATAGGAATGCTCCCATAGCAAAGATTCTCCTTTGTTGAAGATCATGAATGATTGGTAAGCCATACTGTTTAAGCAAACAGTCAAGCCTCCACTCAGGCATTATCTCATAGTCAGCTTGAGTGTACCTTGGATAGTGCAATGGCATCTGAAACGACGACGACGGCGGCTTACACCCTCCACCACCACAAGACGACGACCTCGCCACCATCGAGTACGAGTACTCCATCTCTTGATACTATCTTAATATATTTATCTCTCTTTGTATGGCCAAAAGGGTGTCTGTTTTTATTTATATATAGAGATATAGAAGGAATGAGAGGGAGATCTATGCCGACTTAAACAATACGTAACATCAATATATCCTTAACAAACAATCGTGACTCACACTAACATAAATTAAATATCAATTAATCTCAGCCATTTAACTTCTTAAAATACTTATATCTACTGTAAATCAAATGTTGACATTCGATAGCGAATGGATATAGCCTCCAGCAAAGCTTATTCCTTTGAGTAAATCAATTAAAATGTCACATTAATAATTATGTCACCTTTCAAAAAAATAAAATTTCCTAAAGAGGTTAGAGTCTTGATTATCCATAGTGTGAATCATCTCTTCTAGTTTATGATTGTTGAGTGGCTTGGCTTATTCTACATGTTTATAGTGATTTGTCCAACATGGTATAATCAGACTCATATAAACACCTCGCCTGAGGGACTAAGAGTCTTGTCAGACAAACTCATCTAAACGTCTCTCTTAAAGGACTCAACTAAGAGTTTCATCAGACAAGCTCATCTAAACACCTTGTCTGAGGGACTAAGAGTCTCTTCAGATAAGCACATATAAACACATTGCTTGAGGTACTTGACTAAGAGTCTCATCAGAAAGGCTCTTATAAACGTCTCTCTTAAGGGACTTGACTAAGAGTCTTGTGAGATAAGTTCATCTAAGCGCCTCGCCTGATTGGCTTAGAGTCTTGTGAACAAACTAACCTAAAAGTCTCTCTTGAGGGACTCGACAAAGATTCTCGTGAGAAAGACTCCTCTAAAAGCCTCCCCTGAGGGACTAAGAGTCTTGTCAAACATGTTCATCTAAATGTCTCTCATGAATGACTAAGAGTCTCTTCAGACACGCTTATCTAAACGCGTTACCTAAGGGACTCAGCTAAGAGTCTCATCAAATATGCTTATCTAAACGCCTATCTTGAGAGACTAAGAGTCTGGTCAAACAGGGCCATCTAAATGCTTGGCCTGAAGGATTCGACTAAGAGTCTCGTCAGACATGCTCATCTAAGCGCCTCGTTTAAAGGACTACGAGTCTCGTCAGACAAGCTCATCTAAAAGTTTTACCTAAGGGACTAGACTTAACGTCTCATCAAATAGGCTAACTTAATCGCCTCTCCTGAAGGGATAAAAAGTCTCGCCAAACACACTTTTCTAAACGTCTCTCCTGAAGGACTTGACTAAGAGTCTCATCCGATAGGCTCATCTAAGCGCCTCGTCTGAGAGACTAATATGTTTGGAATGTAATGGAATAGGATGAAATGGAATGGTATAAACTTATGTTCCATTCTTTGGATTAAATAATAATGGATGGAATGAAGAGGAACCTGGTGGAATGCATTCCATCCCTTTCCATAACTTTTTGCACGCTCCGATTTGGACGAAATGACAAAATTGCTCTATTTCGTCATGAAATACCCAAACAATGGAATGACATCTTTATTCTATTATGCTCAACTCCATTCCATTCAGTTGTGCTCCATTCTACTCTTTTCATTTTATCGTATCCAAACATTAGCCTAAGAGTCTTGTCAGGTAGGCTCATCTAAGTGTCTTGCCTCAAGGACTAAGAGTCTCGTCAGACTAACTCATCTAAACGCATCGCCTGAGGGACTCGACTAAGAGTCTCGTCAGACTAACTCATCTAAACGCATTGCCTGAGGGACTCGACTAAGAGTCTCGTCGGGAAGGCTCATCTAAGCGTAGCCTCGCCAAAAAGGCTCATCTAAATGCCTCGCCTGAGGGATTAAGAGTCTCGTCAGACATGCTCACCTAAATGTCTCGCTTGAAGGACTCGACTAAGAGTCTGCATAAGCATGTATAAATACATCATTTCTAGAATATGGATGACAATCTCATATTCATATAAAATACCCTTGAAAACTTGCTCTCACCCCACAGAATCACTAATGCCTCTAGTAATCCGTACCAGCTTAGGCTTGTAACACATGTGTATTTTATCTAGCAAGTATAAAATTAAATTCTTTAAAATAAAGTTCTAAGTAAAAAAGTCTTATTTTATTAAATTTATGAAATATTTTCTCAAAAAATGAAATGAGAGGTTTTTGTTTGACTATGTGAAATTAGAGTTATATATGTAAAAATATTTGAAAGTCTAAGTGAGTAAATGAATTAGTTCAACTGAAACGTGTTACTTGAATGATATAGATGTAAACTCTTGCCCTATTTTCTCTTAATCTTATACTCTTGTAAAATCTTATTGCTCATTTTTACAAAATACTCTTTAAATCTTAGGATAGCTTAATTATTTTTTCACAAAATACCTTAATAAAATAAAGATAATCAAAATATGAACCACTTATAATCCCTTTCACAAAATATGACTATATGAAACAAAGATTCTTTGCTTTAGCTCACAACTCTCACTCTCAATAATAAGCACCAAACAACACAAAATGAAGACGATAGAAACGATGGTGGGACAATGAATCATACCAAATCTCTTAATTATAAGAAAAACATCTATCAAGCATTCTTAATTTTGAGTTCTAAATCTGAAGAAGCAGATGAGTTGAACTTGAACTTGAAACATGGGATCCAAACGGAAGTTGTGTTCTGATACATCTTATACGCCTCTGCTCTCTTCTCTTGCTTCAACATTCGTTGTTCCACAAGTTTTGTCACATAACCCAAACACATTGTGTTACCCAATGCTCCTATGAATGCCCATCCATGTCCCAAATTCCAAGCGAATACAACCAGTCCCCACCACCAAAGCTGCTCACCAAAGTAATTTGGATGCCGAGAATAGTACCATAACCCACTCTCAAGGATCTTAGTACCCTTGTCATCATCTCCTTCTTCAATATGGTCTCTACTCATGACAAAGTTGTATAGCTGAGTGTCTGCAAAGTATGCTATGACGATGCCAGATAGACACGCGACTGCGGCTACCAAGTCCCATATGTTGAGAGGCTGATTCACCGAATGGATGACATACATGGGAAGTGATAGTCCAATCAGCAAAAACTGGTGAGAGAGGTAGATGGAGAAGAAGGAAGCCCACCACCATTGTTTTCCATATTGTTGGGACATATCAGTGAAACGCCAATCCTCTCTGGCACCCCATTGCCACTTTTCTCGTCTGAAGTAGTTGTGAAAGAGCCTTATACTCCACAACCAGGTCAAGATGATTACAATCCTTGACCTCCAGGAATCATAGTTAGACAAAGGGTGGGAGGAATAGTAATGGACAAGCATGACAGGTATCACTGTCCAGTAAGGGTCAATCATCCAATGGCTGGATTGGATTTGAGCAATGAGCCAAAAGAGGAGATTCACATTGAAAAAGAAAATGAGATTAACTAATAGAAGAGGGTGCCATGTTGAGATAATAATAAGAGATGGGTGAGTGGAATTATTGATGAATGAAAGGTAGAAGAGGATGGAGGGAAGAGGAGCCAAGAATGCTATCATGGCGTTCTTCATATTGCTACACCCCATGCTCTTTGATTGATCATATGATTTCAGTATGTATCCGCTTTATATACAGCTAGCTAGCTAGTTCAGTTTCTTCGTAATTGTTCATAGCCACGCTCACTCCCCAAGTGCAATCATTTGGAAGAAATGTACTTTACTTATTTATATACCCTAAAGTCAAAAGGAAATAGAGTTTTCTTTGGAGTTGAAAACAGCTGCAATTTTGTTCTCAAATATGATAGTAGTACTGTTTGCAATGCTTCGCATGAAGACTTAATAATGATCTTACAAATTTAATCTCAAACAGGGTCAGCCCCACTTTCATCCATGCTTCAATCCACGCCCGCAATCTACTCAGAAAAGGAGAGTACATTTTAGCATACTTGGTTAGCTTAATTGGAGGCTCAATCATTGTCGTGGTCATCATTATCTATGCCCGTTGTTGTATAGTTATTTCTAATTATGAAAGAGCAATGTTTTGCTCCATTCACAATAGGCAATATTCCTTATTCCTCACCATGTGCAGAGTAAATTCATGCTATATTGAATTATTTTCTGCATGCAATGTTTGACATTCAGAAACAATGATGACTAGCATGGAAACATAATACTTACACATGTTCATTTAGAGTGCTTTGTGTTGTAATCGTTGGAAGGAGGTTTTGGGTGGGTGGAGAAAGTGTTTAAGTACGGAGAGGATAGAAAACTTTTGGGAAAGGCTACTTGTATTTGTATTATTATGTGTTTATAATATTTGGCTTGATACAAACTTAAGTACATGATCCCTACTCTATTTATACTAGTTGCATTCCTAAATCAACCACTATGATTTTGCTACCACAAACTTAATCTAATATGGCTATAAATCACTCTCTAGAATTTTCTCTACTATTTTACAAAAATTCTCATTTTTACTTATCTTCTAAAGAGCTCCATATGGATCTCTCAAGAATAGGTTTCTAGAAGTTGGAACTATACTATAACATAAATTTGGGTTTAAAGTTCCTAAAGCCCAAAAACTAACAAACTCAAAATCAATTTAATTATTCAACCCCCCGTTCAACTTGATTTAGCTACTCCAAATAAATATCTCAACTTGACAAAATGTTTGCACTTGAAATACTTGGTGAAGATATCAGCTACATGGTCACGCGTTTTCACGTACTCCAACTGCACATCGTTGTTGGAAACACACACTCTAAGATAGTGACAGTGCCTATCTTTGTGCTTACTGCTATCATGGAAGACTAGGTTATTTGTCAAAGGTATTGCTGACTTGTTGTCCACAAATATCTTGGTCAGCCCCTTTTGTGGCAAACTCAACTCCTTTAACATGTTTCGTAACCAGATTGCATGATAAACACACGAAGTGACTGCCATGTACTCCAACTACACATCGTTGTTAGAGACACACTATCTAATATAGTGACAACGTCTGTCAATGTGACTACTTCAATCATAGAAGAATGGGTTATTTACCAAAGCTATTGCTGACTTGTTGTCCACGAATATATCTTGGTCGGCTCCTTTTGCGGCACAATTTACTCTTTTAACATGTTTCGTAACCAAAGTGCATGATAAACACATGAAAAGGCTGCCATATACTTCGCCTCACATGTGGAAAGAGTAAAAATCAGTTGCTTCTTTGACATCTATGCGAAGGTGGTGTTTCCACTGTAGAAAACAAAGCAATTTCTTTTTTGGTCATCTACGTCTCCTCCCCAGTCGCTATCGCTATATCCAATGAGTTTATAACCATTAGAAGCATATTGAAAATCCTTCACGAGGTGTGAAGGTACTAGATGTACCCTTGAAGTTAAGGGGAACTAGTATGATTCTTGAATCTCATTTATTTTTCTGCACTTTATTTTTTTTTCATTTTGTTCTTCATTGTTATTTCGGAAAAATAAAAAGGAAAGAATCATCGCTTAATAATGAGAAACATTCATAAAACCTAATTCACCCCTTCTTAGGTTGCACTCTGTAGGTACAATTGGCATTAGAGAAGATTAAGCTGACTTTCTCCTCCATTCGGATAAATATGGTTTTTGCAAAACATTTCTTAGCAGATGATGGCAACAACAATAAACCACCATGTGTTGTTGGTGAATATTATGATTCCTCGATTTTGTTGAAAACGGACCATACATTCCTACAATTGTCATAAACAATGAAGAACAACCAAAGGTGAAAGACTATTGGAATAATGACGATGTTGACCTAGTAAAGCAGCAAGTAAATCATTGGAAGTATTATGAGTTTTATCATAACTACGGGGATCGGTGCGAAGGAAAGACAGTCGTTCAATAATTTCTGCGTGTCTGAGCTTGAGTTAACATGGGTTTTAAAGTATGAAAGGTAAAACCATTCTAAAGAGAGGAGAAACTTATCAGACATGAATTTAAGCTACTCGTCACAAACTTAAACCAATCGATCGATTATACTTAACCTACCTTACTCGTCAAAATCTCAATATAAACTTTTGGCTAAATTACCTCCAGGGTCCTTTAAGTTATTTAATTGTAACAAGTTAGTCCTTTATATATTTTTTGCTACATGTGGGTCCTTTAAGTTAAATGACGCCTGCACCGTTGATCTTTTTCCCAAATCCTTTCCAAAAACGCTGAAGTGACACTAATGGTACTGATATGTCACTTAACATAGGTCAAAGACCATCACCGGATCATATAATAAAATTTTAGAATTTTTTAGTGCATAAAAGTATTTTTAAACTAATTAAAATGCACGCAAAAGAAGAAATTAAAGAAAAATAGTAAAACAGAAAATAAAATTCTCATAAAATATTTCTAGGAATTTTTTCATAATTTTTGGACCAAAAACAAATTTAATATGAATTTTAGAAGTTAAAATAAAATTAATAGAACAAAATAAAGCAGAAAAAAGTCAACGGTGCAGGCGTTAGTTAACATAAAAGATCCACATGTAGCGAAAAAACATAAAAGACTAACTTGTTACAATTAAAATAACTTAAAGGATCCAGAAGGTAATTTAGCATACATTTTTTGTTATAGCAGCACGAGAATATGAATTGATGTCTATGTATTTTTAAGGCCAATGCAAAATATGGGTGCACCACCAAAATGTTTTAAATGAGGTTACCACATTAAGTTATTTCGTTAGTAAGAGGATTTGAAACAACAAATTAAATCATCCTATATCATATATAAAATGAAACGACACATATTAAATCCTTATAACATTGGACATCGGTCTCAAGCATCTTTTCCCTAAATGCCTTGTGTTAAGGGGGTTTCTGGACCAACATAATATTCTTAGGTATTTCACCCTTACATACCTCATGTTTAAGGGGTTGTGGATTGGCATAAGAGCATAAACTATAAAGGGAATTTCTTATTCCACCCCATGCTCAAAATAGAGACCTTTTGCAATTCCAGAAATGCCCCTCTAAAATCGGATGTATATTTCCGGTGCACACCATTTATTGTTAAAATTGATAGGAAACCGGAAGTATATTTGTGGTTTTAAACCAGGTATAATTTTTTGATTTCTTCTGTTACCTGTATCAAAACCATTTTAGCCAACACACACACACACACACACACACACACACACACACACACACACACACACACACACACACACACACACACACACACACACACACACACACACACACACACACACACACACACACACACACACACACACACACACACACACACACACACACACACACACACACACACACACACACACACACACACACACACACACACACACACACACACACACACACACACACACACACACACACACACACACACACACACACACACACACACACACACACACACACACACACACACACACACACACACACACACACACACACACACACACACACACACACACACACACACACACACACACACACACACACACACACACACACACAGTGCGATAGTAGTACGAAATACCAAAATGTAATCCAAACTTAATAACAAAAAACTACAACAAAATTACAAAAAAAACCAACAAAAACTACTGGCCATGGCAGATGATGAGTCGGCCTGTCACCCTCGAGGCGTTCCTCCGTTGCCTCCTATAAAGCATAGCATTCTGAGCCTCCGCCATGATGGCATCCAGAGTACGTCTAGCATCGGATCCATCATGAAATGAACCTCAGTCAATACCCTCATGCGCAAGCTCCATGATACGATGACACTTGGGCAACACGTCATTGGTATGATCGGCCCTAGCCAGCTCCTCATCTAGGATCTCCTAATGAGCTGGCCTCAGTGGGTTACCTGGAGGATCATGTATCATGCATGGATGGGACACCCGAAAGAATCATAACATGTAACTGTACTCATAACTCCAGTCGGATGTAGCTACGGTACTTCTGGCCTTCTCGGGAACAAGATGATTCTCAAAATCATCAAACAACTCATCCATATTCCTCCGTCTCACCGTGAAAGAAGCACCTACAGCAGGATCCTGGGGAATATTTTGGGTGAACCCGAACTAAAGCATCATCTGCTCAGGTATATAGGAAGTCGTCTTGCGAATCCTACAAGCCAACTAATTCGTAAACAGTGACACGTCGTCAAATGGTATCGTCTCACGGTGGTTGACGTATGAACAAAAGTGTACGTATTCACGTGCCTTCTAGTCAAGGTACAACCGGGACGACTCTACCGCATGTTTCCTTCAGAGGGGGTCATATGCGCAGGCACACGACTTATCTTCAGTATATCCCTCCGCAAGTGACCAACCCAATATGCGGGAGAAGTGCTGTAGGATTCATCCATGAAATAAGAAAATTAAATAGTTAGTTTCCAGAATCAAAATAATTAACAAAGGCCAAAAAGAAATAGAAGTTATACCGTCATGAGTGACATGCTCTTGGTAATCTGCTTTGTATTCCATTTTATCCTTTCATCCAACTTCGTGTACAAGTATACCAGACAAGTAGCCCCCAATTCCACTCGTGGACCGTCTCAAGATCAGCAAAAAAACTGAAGGTACATGATATTAGTGTAAGTGGAATTGGTGTCCATAAGAATCTGTGTTTTAACAAGTTACAAAAGGTATTCTCTCATAGCGTACCTCCTATGCGTGGTAACCTACTCGACATCACCATCGGCCGCATGTGCACGGTGTACCTCATCCTCGAACACCTGAGCCAAATAACTGTACCTGACGTGACTACCTCCACTACGCCGTACAAGGGCTTTCACAGCGCTTTTTTTGGCCTTTAACAGCGCTTTAAAGCGCTGCCAAAGCCAGCGCTGGCGTAGGCTACGAAAGCGCTTTTAAAAGCGCTCTGGTAGACCCCCCCTTTAAGAGCGCTTTCCTGGAAAAAGCGCTCTTGTAGGACCCCCTATAAGAGCGCTTTCCTGGAAAAAGCGCTCTGGTAGACCCCCCTTTAAGAGCGCTTCTTAGTAAAAGCGCTGGCAAAGACCAGTAAAAAAGCAAAAAAAATTAAAAAATTACGCAGCATACAAAAGCGCTTTTGGAAAAGCGCTCTGGTAGGCCCCCCTATGAGAGCGCTTTTTCCAGAAAAAGCGCTCTCATAGGGGGGCCTACCAGAGCGCTTTTCCAAAAGCGCTTTTGTATGCTGCGTAATTTTTTAATTTTTTTTGCTTTTTTACTGGTCTTTGCCAGCGCTTTTACTAAGAAGCGCTCTAGTATGTGGACCTTTAAGAGCGCTTTTTAGAAGCGCTGTAGTTGCTAAATGAGGTATTTTTATGTGCAGCCTATAATTTAATCCTCCCAGTCGACCTGTAATGTTTCGACCTGTAATATTTTCGACCTGTAATATATTTTCGACCTGTAATATATTTTCGACTATATTATTTCAGCCATCAGTAAGACAATATATATACTAATATATACCATTATAATATCCAAAATTATATATATACATCATTACAAAATTATATATATACATCATTACAAAATCAACAATATTATAGTTCAAATCTGCATGAAAAATAGCTTAATATAAAATTGACACAATTCCTCTTTGATTTCTTCTAACTTTAGCTTCGAGTACCCAGCAGCACGGAATTCGTCAAGGTACTATAAAACAAAAACATAATATGAATAATATATTTAGGTAAATGTAATAAATTATATGAAATTATCTTAAGTTATAACTTTATACCGTGGGAGGAATCTCTAATTGATTCGCCTGAATGATTTCTTTCATAAACCTCAATACAAAGTATCCGCAGTCTGAACTGTTACGCTGTAGCGGACACTACATAGAAAAACAAATAAGATTCTATATAAGTTGTCTTGTTTTACCAAGTAGCATAAATATTATAAGCAAATTTGTGAAAAGTAATGTACCTGCACTTCGATCCAGGTGATGTTGTTTGATTTAGTCCGGGATACCTGTGCGTCCCGTTGACTACGGAATACTTGTATTGATCTAATTAACAAATATATAAAAGCATATGTTTAGATCAATCCCACAAATAAGTAAATATATAAATATACACGAATATATATTTAGAACGATCCCACTTACAAATCAACGATTTCCTTCATGGCCGGATAATTGGTCCATTCACCCTTTACCGAATTCAGATAATACACGACTTCCCTTATCGGGTTGATAGCAAGCAGCAACCAGTGTGCTCTATAAATTAAAACAATAGGTTATATGAAAATATTGCTATACACTAAAGAAACAGAGATTAGATGAATAAAGAATGAGAAACTAACCCTACTGGTCGGGTATTATACGCCCAAAGATGCAGACATTCTGTATTGCCGGTGGACATGAATCTATCGACTAAGCGCTGTCTAACAGATTCCGGATCCGAAACAATTTCCATTCCGCTGCAATGGGCGGAAGACACGAACCGGAATCTGTTAGACAATGCAGTCCCGCGCAACACTCTGTCATACAACAACCTTAAATAAAAACATAATAAACATTAGATTCTTTTCATTGAAAAGTGTAAATAAATTATATTGTGGGACTAATTAAATAATATATCGGATGAGTGAATATTACCGGATGTATGAATGCATATTACTGACGCCTAGTTGATCTTGGTTAAAAATCTCTTGCAAGTCATCAATTGTAATATGTGACTTGAACTCAATACCGAAGACACTTTCATCCATATCGATTTCCCGTAAAGCACCATCCTTCATATCGGACATATCAACCATTGTTGCGAGTGTCGCCCGGTATCGAGGCACAAAAGCACCGCCTTTTCTTGCCGCTTGCTTCGGAGGACCACTGGGTGGTACACTACGAACCTGCTGCGTCACTTGTTGTGACTCCCGAGCGGATGCCTAAAAATCATATAAGTTAGGTAAAATATAAAATCATGCATATTTTGATTCAGATTATATATTAACACTTTAAATGTACCTCTTTTAGCGATGCAACAGACTCCTCCTCCTGTAAAATCCCTTTACCCTTAATTGCGGGTTTTATAGGAGCAGTCTAAAAATAAAATGTAAAACATAATTAATAAACGGTTTAGAATTGACATTCGAAAACTAAATGATTCATAATCGTTTTCAATTTACCTCATCACTAATGGTAATGAGCTCCGAGGGCCATGCAACAAACGATCCTATTGCATCTCGCGGCAATGTCGTCTCTGAGACCATGTCAGGTACCGGTAGAATCGCATCACGATCTAATACAACATCCACCGATACTTTCAGGTGTCCATCCGGGAGCGGTCTGTGGTGAAGTAAATCTCCCGAAGTGTTGTGCACTTTTCCCTTGCCAACTAGTCGATAATTCGGTTCCGATAAGTATAGTTGGCAAGATGAAATGCCCTAAACCAAAAGTAAATATAAAGTCATTATCATTAATAAAATAGAACAATTTAAAAGGAAAAAAAATTATAATTACCTCGGGAAATTTCCTTTGATAGTTGATACTAGCCTTATCACTAGTTTCTTTCACCGATGAAGTGTTGCACTTTTCTCTCATATACACTTCTTTATCTCTTTGCAATTCAGAGACTTGTGCTTGCAATTCCGCCAACTTTTGCAACACTTCTTCATTTGAAGGATTTCTTCTCCTAGGACTCTTGTAAAAAGAGGTTGGAGTCACACCATGACCCTTACCCCTCACCCGACCGGGATACTCGGGAGCATCTAGTACTCTACTAAGTACGCTCTCCTCACCGGTGGATGCCGATTGCGACAAGGTCTCCTGTAATTCATTTACATTTAAATAATTATTAGTGGAGATAAAAAGTCATTTATATATTAAAAAACATTTGATTTAATTAAAGACACAGTATTATACTTACACATTCAGTATAAACTCTCTGAACATCGGGATCGACAGCGTGATTCTTGCCCACACGAGCTTCCTTCCACAACACATGTACAGGAAGTGAAGCTTCCTCACTTTTACTCTCCTCCAACTATGCATTGACACAAACGATAAAATCGTCAATTAAAACATGCACATGTAGACAATTAATTAAATCGAATTTCTATTTACTTACAATTTTATCCTCTAAGCGTGCATATCCCAAACGCCCTTTTTTGTATGGATACGCGGGTTTGGATGCTCTCTCCCTATTCGTGGCACTCTTTTTCTGAAAAGCTTCATCTCTTTGCTTTACAAACTCAGCCCAATCTGCTTCATCAATGAAGGTCGCATACTTTGTTGGCCGTCCCGGTGCATCTTTAAGAAATTTTCCATCTTTATCCTTAAGATAGGTGTTTGTCAAAAAACTTTTCCACCCTCTATATCTCTTGCCGGCCAAACTAAGTATGTAGCTTTTACGTTCATCTGGTATCTCAAAAGTCCTCTGCAAAAAAACGTACGCATAGTGTGTTAGTATAAATAATTTAAAGAATTTATCGTCAAGATAATAACAACAATTAACCATATATGATATATACCTGAAGCTCTTCCCAAATCGCTTGTTTTTTCTCCTCCAATTCTAAATTTTTCGTTTTCGATTTCCAGGTAGCTATGGAGACCGGAATATGCATACGGACAAGTGTACCAATATAACTTGTCAACTTTGCAGAATTAGGACCAATTGGTTGTTTATCAGAATTCCATTCCAATCGGTATACTAATCCTTGGTCTCTATGTCGTATGATACTCCTCATAATAGTGATGCCTCGTGCAACCTCTTTTGCTTCAGTATCAGGTGGAGCATTTGTATCCGAAGCAACTCTTTCTTGTGAGTTTTCTTGTAAGTTTTCAGGTGGGTTTTCAGGTGGAGCATCTCTATCTGAAGCCATTGAACCTGTATCAAACAAACTAAAGCACATTAGTACACTATTAATAAGCTAACAATCTATACAAGTCAAATGGAAGTCAAACCATGCATGTACAAGTAAATCGGAAACGAAATCGGTACAAATCAAAATAAGCGTAAAAAAGAAAGTTATCGGAATTGAACGAAATTTACATGGCTATGGTAAAACGTCGCCACGGACTCAAAAACAAAGTCGGTTTTCCGAAATTCAGACCCTAAGCCCGACTTTTGATTACGGGCAGAAGCAAAACCGATAAAAAAATAGTCCCGAAATGTAAAGATAAGTGCATGAGCAGCTCCGGAATCGTCAAAATAGTATAGTTACATGTAAAGAAGTCAACAAGCGGATACATGGTTCAAAAGTTATGTACAAAACGAGAATATGCACCAAATTGAATAAAACAAATTAGTCGGACTATGTATACTATTACCTTTATCACTAACGTCTCTTTCTTTTCTTGGTAGGTTTGTGTACTACGCGTCTCTTAACAATGCGGACGGTTGGATTGATCCAAATACCCTCATTATGATCATTTCTAATACAAGATTCATTCTCATTTTGATCGTTTCTTGTACAAGATTCAATGCCAACACCAATATCACCTTGATCTTCAATTTTTTCATCAACTATTTTGTTAGATAAAAGCACTATAGACCATTTCGTACTTGTCGGATCATTGACATAGAACACTTGTTTAGCTTGAGAGGCTAGAATGAAAGGCTCATCTTTGTACCCTACCCTATTGAGATCCACTTGCAAAAATCCTGACTTATCCATTCGTACGCCACTATTATTTTCAACCCACTTGCAACCAAATACAGGAATCTGAAACTTCGCGTAATCAAACACCAAAATGCGCTCGATAACCCCAAAATATGACAAATTTGCAAATTTCGGATTTAAGTCATTCGCACTTGATATGTGCATAGCTTCAGCTACCAAGGTAACACCACTATTTTGCATAGTACTTTTATCATCCTGTTCTTTGGTATAAAATGTGTATCCATTAATTGCGTATGCGCTATAAGAAAGTACAATTACAGATGGACCATAGGCTAAACATCTCAACCTTTCTGTTACTGAAGCAGGATCTGAACGATACTTTGAATAAATATGATCTCTAAACCACGGTATGAAACTTCGATTGTGCTCTCGTACTATCCAGTTCTCATTTCTATTTGGATTTAAATCTCGGAGAACAACTTTGTGCATTTCAACAAACGGCTCAACCTCAATCTCATTGTGCAGAACATACAAGTGCACTTGATCCCGTTCGACCATTGATACTGTCACAACTTTATTTCCAATTAGCCTTTTTCCTTCTTTTTTTTCGACAATATGAGATTTGGGGAGTCCAATTGATTGAACATTTGACAGATATTCAGTACAAAACTCAACCGCTTCTTCAGCAACGTATCGCTCGGCAATACAACCCTCCGGTCGACTTCTGTTTTTCACGTACCCTTTTAATATTTTCATATAACGTTCAGCAGGGTACATCCATCTCATATAAGCTGGTCCGCACAGTTGTGTCTCTTTCACAAGATGAACGACTAGATGAACCATTATGTCAAAAAACGAGGGAGGAAAATACATTTCAAGATCACATAAAGTAACAACTATCTCATTTTGCAATGTTGGTAAGATCGCGGGATCGACCACCTTACTGCAAATAGACCTGAAGAAGAAACACAGCTTAGTTATTGCGCTTCTTACTTTTTCTGGCAGAATAGAACGTATACCTATTGGTAAAAAATGTTCCATTATAACATGGCAATCATGCGTCTTCAAACTCTTTAACTTGAGGTCTTTCATGGACACAAGTCTTCTAATATCTGAAGAGTAGCCTTCTGGAACTTTTACTTCACTGAGGAACTTACACAATGTTTTCTTCTCCTTTCTAGATAGAGTGTAAACAGCAGGTGGCAGATATGTTCGTCTTCCTTTCGTCACGGGCCCCAATTCAGTTCTCATCCCCATGTTTACCATGTCATTCCTTATGTTAACGCCATCCTTAGACTTTCCTTGTATATTGAGTAGCGTACCTATAACGCTGTCAAATACATTTTTTTCAATATGCATAACATCCAGGAAATGTCTTACGTACAACGACTTCCAATATGGAAGTTCAAAGAAAATTGACTTCTTCTTCCACCCACCCTTGACAATTGAATGTGCAAAAGGCTTGCCAAACTGAGTGCTCACATCTTTCACCTTTTCAAAAATTTGATCACCTGACAAAAAAGGCGGGGCTGTACGATGTTCGGCCTCTCCATTGAATGCTTTTCTCCACCCACGGTAGTGATGATTAGAATTTAAGAATCTACGATGGCCGAGAAAGACATTCTTCTGACAAAGCGCCAATCGTGTCGTATCGGTTTCATCTTCACAAACAGGACACGCCTTTTGACCCTTGTTGCTGTACCCGGATAGATTTCCGTATGCTGGAAAATCATTAATTGTTCCAAACAACATCGCCCTCAAGTTGAAACTTTCTTTCCTATACCCATCGTAAACCTCCACACCTCTCTCCCACAAAAACTTTAAATCTTCGATTAAGGGTGCCAAGTATACGTCTATGTCATTCCCTGGTTGTTTAGGCCCAGAAATTAGCATAGATAACATCATGTACTTACGCTTCATACATAGCCACGGAGGTAAGTTATAAATCATAAGAATCACAGGCCATGTGCTATGCGAGATACTTTGAATACCATGCGGGTTCATTCCATCAGTAGACAATGACAACCGAAGGTTTCTTGCTTCTTTTCCAAATTCAGGATATTCAGTATCAACTTTACTCCATTGTGGTGAGTCTGCCGGATGTCGCAACTTTCCATCAATAATTCTTTCATCTGCATGCCAAGTCAAGTGTCTTGAATCGGTCTCACTACGATACATGCGTCTAAATCTCGGAATTATAGGAAAATACCATAAGACTTTAGCAGGAGACAACTTTTTCTTATATCGAGGGGCACCACATTTAGGACACTCATTCAACGCTGCATACTCGTTTCGAAACAAAACGCAATCGTTTGGACATGCGTGTATCTTATCATAGCTCATTCCAATAGAAGACAACATCTTTTTGGCTTCGTACGTTCGATTGGGAAGAACATTATCCTCTGGTAGCATATCTTTCATAAGGGCTAATAACTCTGTGAAACTTTTATCCGACCATCCATTGTCCGCCTTTAAGTTGTACAACTTTAACACCGCAGACAATCTTGTGAATTTTGAACAACCATCATACAACGGTTTCTCTGCATCGCTTACCAACCTCTCAAACATTTTGGGACAATCCGCTAGATCTTCTTCCAGCGCTTCTGCAATCTCTTCGACTCGATCACAATCGTATGTGTCTGTGCAATCGTCGTTTGAAGCATACTTCCTATTACACCTCGACCCAGCATTCCCGGTACTTTTCTCACCATGCATTGTCCAACATGTATAACTTCTATCAATTCCAAACCGTAGTAAATGAGATCCCAACTGATTCCCGTCAACCTTACCCCCGGCATAACAGCAACCCAAGCAAGGACACGGCATTCGAAGCGGGTCTTTGGAGTTCGCAACCGCAAACTCAACAAATTCCCATACCCCTTTCTCGTACTCTTTCGACAATCGGTTTGAATTCATCCATGTCTTATCCATGTCTTAATTAAGCTAAACAACAACGGTCAAACTTCCACTCTTCACAAGTAACCCCTATGGCGAATTCAATTCACAAAGTTAGTAAGTACCTCCTATATTAACTCTCTAAACACATAAAACTAATGTGTTTCTGTCAAAACGCAAAGTATAAACGGAATGAATCCGAAGCAATAAAACGTAACATATATAATCACACAATTTCAGACAAATTCATCATAATACCAGTAATTTGAGAAAGAAATTTACCTCGGATGTTACCGAACTCAAGAAAACGCCAAACGTCGAACTAGGCTGGGAAACGATCAAACTTTCACTATACACAAGTTACCCCTATAGCAAATTCACAAAGTTAGTAACCACCAAGACAAAATCGATTGAACAAAGGAAATCAACAATAGTTTGATGTGTGTACATACTCCTAAATATGTAGTACCAGAGTCAATGATACGAGCTCCAAAGAGATCCAAAGTTATCAATCCAGTCAGACCTATACAAGAAATTCAATTCAATGTATGATTATAATAAGAATGGGTGAATAGCTCATGATGCAGTTAATTAAATACACCACTACTAACACTACTAACACAAGACACACGATGCAGTTAATTAAATACACCACTACTAACACGAAGCTATAAAACTTTTTGCTCAAAAGCAAACCTTATGAATCATCCTTGTCTATATACATTAACTCACTCTTGTTTCATTCTTTACCTTCTCTCTTCCTCATTAATTCAACTCTCATAAGGTATATATTATTACTATTATTATATATTATTTATTATTTAATTTCTCTATGTGCTGTCATTCTCATACTTTACAGTACTTGGCATCCTTGAACAAGCCAATTTATTGTACAATATATATATACCATCACTCTCAATCTCATACACACACAACATATATATCATAGAGTTATTATATATAAATAAAAGTATATAATATATATTTTAAAGTAGAAACCAGAGACAAAGATTTGAAGATGGCACAAAGATTTGGTTAACTCAATTCTAATAGAAAAGTCTCATTCTAATACATTAATAAGCTACACTTGTGATACTATTGTTTGATGAAATGCCAAAATTTTGTGATACTCATGGTGCAAGTTTAGCCGTACTATGTTACTATTGTTTGATGAAATGCCAAAATTTTGTGATAAACAGTGGCAAGTCTATTTTGTATTCAGTAACTTCAGAATTTTATCAACACTACAGCCAAAAAACCATGGATTTTTGAATCATGAAAAGCGGAAGTAAATCAACTTAGAATTTAAAAATACCTACTAAGGATTGTGGCATTTCATCAATTATCAACTCAAATCATTTCTTTCAGGCATTTCATCAAACAAGTTGCAGGCAGAAGTTCAATCTTTGATACCAAATAAAATTTTCACTGAAAATTAAACCTAAAACTCACCGGCGGTGGATAAAACGAGTGACGGAGGAGAAGCCGACGGAGGGACGCCGACGGTGGTTGCCGATGGTGGTGGACGGAAGGGTTTCGCGTGCAGTGAGGGTTTGTGGATGAAGAACAGTGGTGGACGGAAGGGTTCTGCAGAAAACGAAAGAGAGAAATGAGAAACAGTAACGCGTGTTTTGGTTTTTAATTTTTAGTAATAAAGGCTACTAAAGCGCTTCTGAAAAGCGCTCTCATAGCCTGGTCTATACCAGCGCTTTTGACAAAAAGCGCTCTCATTAAACACCCCTACCAGAGCGCTTTTGAAAAGCGCTTTCGTTCCCCCCACGTTCCCCCCACCTACCAGAGCGCTTTTGTAAAGCGCTTTCGTACCCCCCACCTACCAGAGCGCTTTTGAAAAGCGCTCTCACAACCCCCCCCTACCAGAGCGCTTCTTAAAAGCGCTTTCATACCCCCCCACTATTAGAGCGCTTTTTTAGCGTGTTTTTTAATTTTGTCTTTAGCGAAGCCTATGCCAGCGCTTTTCCTAAAAGCGCTTTCGTAGGGGTGCTGCTAAAAGCCAAATTTGGCGTAGTGCTCGGACTTGTCAATCTCTCCCATGGCACTCTCAAGGGTAACTCCCAACATCTCAACCAACATATCTAAAGCCTCCTCCTTCTAAATCCTCTTATGATCCAAGAATCTCCCTCTGATCGGAAGATGCAGCAGACAGACGATGTCGTCGAGTGTGATTGTCATCTCAACATGTGGTATGTGAAACGACGATGTCTCATGGTGCCACCTCTCGACGAAAGCGTTTGTCATACCCCGGTTGACAATGGTGTATCCGTACTTTGCCAAATCTTTCAACCTGAAAGCAATAAAAGCTCATCAAACCATGGCTCAACTAGTGGTATCAGTCAACTGATCTTCTGCCCATGACTATTGACTTTGAGCGTATCACGGTTCTGCATAAATATGTAGACGAATGTAATCAACAAACCAAAATTCAAAATTAATAAACAAAATCATAATTTAAAATGTAATAATCAAAATTCAAAATTCATAACTATCCCTCCTAGATACGTCTAGCAACATGGTCAGGGTAAAGAGGAAGAAGGGATAAATCAGACGGTCCTCCTCCAAAACCCTAAGGCGCCTCAGGCGCAGCTTGTGCAGGTACAGGCTGTGCAGGTACAGGTTATACAAGTACCATTGTTGAAAACAAGCCTGAAAACACATAGAAGAAAAAACCGGAAATGTACTTGCGGTTTTGTTCTTGATGAAAATTAGAAATGCATTTCTGATTTCAGCTGTGATTTCAGAGGTTCGTTAATGGCACTCCACCCCCACAAAAGAACACACTAAAATACCCATTGATCATTTAAAAGACATGTCACACCTAAAACACACATTTGAGTGGATTTTACATAAACTCTAAAAATTTCAAAAACAACTTAATTGATTGATTGTAGTTGTTTTTTGTTGTTTGATTGTGGTTGGATTCTTGATATACTGGTGCTTGATGCTTTCGAATAACTTCAGTTGCAAATATGGTTGATTTGGAGAAAATGAGATTGAGAGAATTTTGAGAGTTGAGTGAGTTTGTTTGTTTTTTAAACTATAATGGGAGGGGAAGAGGCAGCGCACCTTTTAGGTGTTCGACGAACCGGAAATATACTTACGGTTCTAAGCCTTAGTTATATTTCCGATTAGTGCCAATGTTAATGTCTAATATGGTGCGTACCGGAAATGTATTTTCGGTTTTGAGGAACATTTTTGGAATTTCGCGTAATGCGTTGGAAAAGCATTGGGTGGAATAAGATTTTCCCAACTACAAATTCGATCTTGTCTATGCATAGGCATGGGGCCCTACAACTCACAACCTGAAACCCAAACACATTAATATCATTTCTACAAATGTACGAGGTCTCCTTAATAAGCATATATCCATCACTAAAAAGAGATATTAGTGACTACTATTCTAGCATGAGGACTACACTAGAGACCATGACAATAGTGGGAATTGGTCTCCTCACCTTTATGACAACATAAACCCTAAACACATGTTAATTATAAAGGTTTTAAAAAGACAGTGGGCTCGTTGCAGTCGTATAAAGTCTTTCACAATTTTGGTCTGTGTAAATGTTGTAATATTGAATGAAGTCATCACAGTATGAATTAATTATAATTTATTATTTATCATAAAAATGATAAATAATAATATCGGTATTTGCACCGGCTAATGCGGATCTTTTCTTGAAATCTTGTTAATTATCATAAACATCAGACATAAAAATTCTAATTATAGCACACTCCTTATAAGGTCTACCAGATAATCCGACGAGACAAAAAGTTAAAACCTTTGAAGGGGAATGTAAACGTACCATTTCCTCTAAATTTTGGTGTAAACTTCATAATAAAAAATTTCACATGTATCAAGAAGGATCCCGAAGTGGAGGAAGATCCGTACCACTTCAATTGTTGTAGATATCGTACTAGTTGGCAGCTTGTGACACACTTGTATAGGTACACTGAATGGAAGAGGTAGATTCATATTATCAAATCAATGGTAACTTGTAATACAAGAAAGGCATGTTAGTTCTTCTTTTCTCCTCGTATTCAGCTTAAACCATGTGCTTCCTTCCACTTTGATCAATATTCACCCTCACAATCAACTAACCTTAACTATAAAGAAAATAAATTACTACGTGATACCAAGAAAAGAATCTTTATTGATCTTAGTCTGTCATAAAAGAGACTGTAAAAACCTGTTATGGTATACTCACCTTTGCTACTTTTCTAATATATCATCCACTTTGATTTTATTGACAATACAAGTAACAACATTCACTCCCCCTCCCTCCCACTTGCCTAAGTTTTCGAGCCTCCCCACCCAAACCTTCACTTCCTTTACACTCTATTCACAGGAATCTTCGTCTTAATTTCTTTCTATAAACTACTATATATATAATACATATATATAATACATATGTTCCTCCATCTTCTACATACATATATACTTCCCCAAGCTCTCTTCCGAGCTTTTTTTTTGGGCGTTGGTTGGCATTTGAAGAATATTATCAATGGATCATAACATGAAACAAGAGAGTAAAGTTGTTGGAAAGAGAAAGAGATATGGGTTTAGCAACAAATGTAGTTGTTTGGTTAAGGAACAACGTGGTCGTTTCTATATCCTTCGACGTTGCGCCACCATGCTCCTCCGTTCCTATATCCAAGGAGATGAATGAACTGAATCCATTCATTATTCAGTTAGCTGGTTGATTGTTTGTTTAGTTGGATTGTAATGAGCTTCACTGTGTGGCACTGCCATCTTAATTAGTCTCCTAGCTTCCTCTCTTTTTCATTTTTTGACCCATAAAAGGCTGTGGGTTTTTAGGGGAAAGATAGGAGAGTTTTATGGATACCCTCAGTGTTGCTTTTTCCACAATCTGTACCTACAACATCAATTAGCTTGCTAAACATATTGAATGTTAATTTTCTGTTAAGTTAAAACGTACAATAATTGACTGAAACAATTTCAGTTGTTGATGTTTTTCGTTTGGAATTAGTTGATCAGGCTTCACAACTACTAGCAATTATGGTTTGGTCTCAAGTGAAGCTTTAATGTTTTATGTTATGGCAAAATGTTGTATACTTTTAAATCATTGAGTTACTTCTTCTCGATAAAATGTTGCTATAGCTTAATTGCTCACGTTAACTTGCATATTTAACGTGATTATTTTCAACACAACGCCATTCCAAACAGATACTAAGATGTATAGCTTTATAATTATAACTATGCTTAATGTGTCCGGACAATCAAAACCGTTTTGAAATTGAATCATTTCAAATAGGGAAGCAACCACTCTCATTTTAAGATTATACTTATATTCATGACTGTCTAATGAATGAGTGTATAGAAAATAAATATGTTCCTATTATAAGTCTTAAAGTGGAAATTGATAATTAAAGTGTTGGGCAAAAATTAATACTAAAGCTGAAAATTTGAAGATTCATCATGGGCTAACCATTTTTTACATTTACAAAAATATTATGTTATGTTATTGTTAGAGTTAAATTTAAATGAGTTTCAATACCATTAAGAAACTAAGAATTTATTTTGGATGAGAATTAGAGGCAAATATATCATAGGACGTGGAGCTAATCTTGCACAGGCACAACACATTTGGACACAATGTTAGGCACACTCGCATTATTTGTAGCATCTTAATAAATATATTAAAATATAGTATAGAAAACTACATTTAAATTAGACTAAATAAATGTCTCGTTAAAAATTCAATGGAGTAAAATTATGGTCAATAAAAATATACAATGCAATAATTCAACAAGAATAATTCGAACTCTAGTATCTCGATAGGAATAGCTTTTTATTCAATAGAGATTAAGTATGCAGTCAAAGTTTGTTAAAATGCTGATGTCGAAGCTCTGCATGCTATAGTCGAAGTACGCTCAAGCATGTAGTAGTCGATAATGCTAGGTTTGTTAGCATGTCGAATTAGACTTGTTTGTTTTGTCTAATTGTTTAAGTTAGCTTGTAGTCTAAGTTAGCTTAGTAGTCTATAAATAAACTAATTCTCTCAGATTGTTGAGAGAGGTTGATTGTTGTTATTCACTTGTAATATGTAAACCCTAATAGAGAAAGTGAATAGAAAAACGGTTACAACCAATCCTAATATTTCTTCTTCTCTCTTCTCTCTCTTTCGTGAAACCTAATAGGCTTTCTTGTGTTTGTTCAAGAAACTCAATCTTTCTCATAGTTTTAGTTTGTTCTTGATGTCACTCCAACACAACAAACTGATTTGACCTTTGAAGAAGTTCAAACCACCTTGTACTCAAAGGAGTATAAACCATCATCTGTTGGTGAAGGTTTGTCCGTTAAGGGGGAATTCTCGAAGAAAGATGGTTGGTATTAAAAGAACAAGAATAAAGGTCAGCAGAAATCTTATGGCAAGAATACTTATGCAATTAGGTGTTATCATTGTAAGAAGGAATGTCACACACGAAAGGTGTGTCATGATCGACATAACAATCATGGTGGTAAGGACAGGGCTTTTCAAGGTTATAATGTGGCTCGGTTAACAAACAAGGGGCAATTTTTAAAGGTATTTGAAACAAAAAGTTGCCTAAAAAGTGAGAGAGATCACTTCTCAAATCTCAAGCATTCACAATTCCATTCACCTTTATCCGTTTTCCCAATTGTTACACCAAAAAACAATACTTATTAACACAACTTATTCTATTCTTTCTTCCTTCTTCAAGGCTTTTTCATTTTTTTTCTTTTTCACATTCTTTTTCTATATTTTTTTCTTTTCTTTTTTGTTATCAACCTCAACCACATAATAACCAACCAATAAGTGAACAATCATTCTCTCCCCAGCTTGAATTCAACTACATCATCATGTGAATACTCCCTACTTTCTAAGGCAAGATAAAAATTCATACAATAACACAAAGTTGAGGGTTCGAGAAAAAAGGAATCAACATCCATACAAAAATAAGTGAACTAAATGCAAACATAGAAGTTCAAGAATAACATGGATGTTGAGAAAAAGCTCAAATGTGGGTAAGCAAATTTCCACTCACTCAAAAGGTAAATTGACTATATAGACAAGTGGCTGTGCTCAAAATCAAACAAGTGTTTTGATCCTTTTCATGCTTTCATAAAATAAATACAAATAAAATATTCAACATAATAAAATCCAGTTAAAACAGGAATTGTGGGTCTCCTAAGCATATATAAACAATGGAAAGCTACCTCACAAAAAAGGTTTGGATCTAGGTAGTTCGATCATGAAAAGTAAACCAAAGAATATGTGACATGCAAATTGTACAAAGTAAAAGCTTCTTAATCATGTTATGGTCTTGAAAATATTTTTTTTTGCATGTTTGATTTAGCCATGAACTTTTATGTGAACACCCTTATGATTTACAAAGTATTCATTCAAACTAATTAAGGTAGGGGTTTCTTGCAGTTCAAGACTTTGTTGGATACTTTCTTTTGTAAAATCTTTCTTGAGTTCTTTTGACATGAGGCTTGCATTTGTATTCCATTTTATTTCCATCATCGGATAGTCAAGTCTATCAAACCTTAATTCTTAGTTTTGCAACATTATTTGCTTCATCAATTATGCTTGACTTGCCATAAGACACTAGTTGTCATCACCAAAAGTTGTTGTCCTTGTTAAAGCATATCACCTACAAAACAAGGTTTCAGATTCTCCCTCTTTTTGATGATGACAACACATCTCTCAGGGTAGGTGATAATAGAAAATAACACATATATGTTTGGAGTAACTATACTCCCCTAGAGTTAAATAGAAGGTATACTCTAACCTCCCTGAGAGTATATTTCTTCCCCTTTGTCGAAATAAAAAAGGTGGATAAAGATACATTTGCGGAAAATAAATATGCAGATATAGGCAAGCAAAGCATTTGGGAAAGAAAAAAATATTTTATTTATTTATTAAAGATAAGATAATTAGAATTCAAAAGACAAGAATGTAAATTACTAAATTAAAATTTGCAGAAAACAGGAAATAACAAGAATTTTAGCATACTTAGACATATATGTGAGATTATTATACATCAAGATCGTCATAGAAAAATAGTTCATGTGGTAGTTGGGTTTGGTTTGGGATGAAATTTCGGGCTATGTAATCAATCTTATCATTGATTACATCTATCTTCCCACTTATAATTTTGAGTAAGTCTTTGATTGTGGGTAGTTGAGTAATGGAGTTGTCGGAACTGTCTATCTCTATGGGTATTTCCTGACTTTTGGATTTCCTTTTCTTCTCGTTTGAGGAGGGATTTTCAGTTATCATTCCATTTATGATCTCAAACTTCATTGATGGTAGGACATATTTTCCTACTTTAGTTGTTTCTTCCTTGTATTTATTTGTGTGACTAGATTCCCATATAGAAGATATGCTTCTTCTTTCTTGTTCTCCATCATATAGTTGATTAGTTGTTGTATCCAGTTTACCTTGACCTTGTTTTCCATTAACCATATTTCTTCTACATCAACTTAGGATATGAGACTAAAGTTGATCTTTCTTTGAAAGAATATGTGATTGATCATATAGTAAATCATAAAACTCTAAGGATTGATGTATCCATCAGTGAAGGGATAAAGTATGGATGATTGTGGTTAATACTGTAGTTGTATATGTTTACTTTTACTTTAGGCTTGATGATCGTATCTTCATGAGGGAGACCTAGAATCGCTCCAAATTTTCTACAGAGAGATTTATCATATGGATGATTGTGGTTAATAGTATAGTTGTATATGTTTACTCTTAATTTAGGTTCATGATGATATTGTAAGAACAATCGCATACTCACAAGTTTAAAAAAATTCCACAATGCAAGAGAGTCATGTTACTCTTTATTTATAGCATGCCATCTGCTGATTTGATCGGGTATTCTTGGAAATCATTCAACTTAGATTATGTTGATTGAAAAATGAAATCAAAATCTTTCTAGATAAAGTATGCTAATTGATTGACTAAGGGATCCAATCGATTAGTTAGCATATTTTTCAGGATTTTGTGTGATCTTCATTAATGATGGGATTTAATTTTCTTGAGGCACAAGTTTGGCTTGGATTTGACATGAAAATATGCATGCTAGAATTTCCTAATCGATTTTCATAACATATCAATTGATTAAGCTTACATAGTTCAACCTCCTTGGTGCATATTGGGCCTTAAGCTGGATTTTTCACTTTTCTACACCCTCATTTGTCACTATTTGTAACCTTTTTCTATTAAAATGAAATAAAATGAAATAATTTAATTAAAGGGTTTAAAATAATGTATACCTCTTTTATCAAGAAATCTTGATAAATACTTCCCTTAAAGGGCAACACCAAATATACTATCGTGTATTCTTCTCTGCTCATCGTTGTATGTGAGATTTGGTATAAACAACAAAATGAATAATTCAATTACAGACATATCCATTTAGCTGATCGCTAAGGATCATAAACCTTGGGGAATTCTCAAGAACATTTGCGTTGATTCCAATGTTTGATATTTGCCATCATCAATCATCCTCGGATCACATACTTACTGAATATTGTATGCTAAGAAGTATACTCTTACTTTGTATAGCTTCATTTTAAGATGCCTCAGATTATATACCTAGAATATTATCTACCTTGTAAGATTCCTTTAAGCATACTTCATATTCTTTGATGGAAGAATATTCTTTCATGTCTCTTCCCGAGGTTGATGTTTCTCCTCATTTTCTTCTTTCGTGGATTTCGTTTAAATATTTTCTCACACATGAGGTTCCTTCATTTGATGTTGAATCCTTTGAAGGTTGTTCAACTACTGAGTAAGTTATTTCGAAGTATTTATCTTCATTGCAATGATGGGCATATAAGGATTTATCTTTATCAAAAGAAATTGTTATAAAATCTTAGTTTTGAAATCTATTTCAAATTTTCTCTTATCATCTTTGGTCCAAAGGGAAATGGGTTTATCTACTACTTTTGCATTAACTTGGTAAGTAGGGATAGATGAACCATTTATTATGGTTTCCCATAATTCATGATTTATTATTTGAAGAAAAATTCTAAACCTAACTTGTCAAATTTCAAATCTACTATTACTGAAAAGAGGTGGTGTGTTTAGAAAAGATCTCTTATCGGAATTCATGTTCCTCCTGAGATGATTAGTCCTTAAACAAAAGTTAGACTCTGATACCACTTGTTGAACATGTGACTTCACACATAAGAAGGGGCGGCGTGTGAATTGTGCGGTTTAAAAAACATGATTTTGAAAAACTTTTAGAAGTAAAATGAGTTTAAAAACATTTTAGAATTGTGGAATATAAATTATGGAAAGTAAAGAGTTTAGGGAAAAAAGAGAACACCGGAAATTCTTGAGGATCTGTCAAAATAGAAAGACCCACTCCTATCCCCAAGAATTGATCTTGAGAATATCCAGTAAAAGTTGAAAGTTTTTAGTAGGTAATACTCATGAAACCCTTTATACAAGGAGAATGGTTGAATTGCAACCACACAATAAGACTAGGAATTGATCAGTTTGAGTCTTTTCTTCCAAACAACGAATCAAAGAGGTTAGTCCTCCTTCCATGAGAATCTTGGAGCAGTTAGTCTTCAAGCTTCTAAACAAACTTTGTGAACTTTTAACACGGGCTGAGCTCGCGAACCTTAAACCTTGGTTTTACCACTGACTAACCAATAACCTAAGATTTTAATATCGTGCTAATCTCGAACTTTATCCAAGCTTTTAATATTGGTCTAAGCTTTAACCAAATCTTGGTTTAATCATGGGCTAACCAAGAACCTAAGAGATTTTAAAACCAGGCTAATCGTGAACCTTACCCAAGCTTTTAATATTGGGTTAAGCTTTAACCTAATCTTGGCTTTATGATGGGCTAACCAAGAACCTAAGAGAGCTTTTATCACGAGTTGAGCCTCCAAACCTAAAAAAGGGCTTAATCACATAATCTCTAAACCAAAGCTTTTTACGGGTTTATCTTCTAACCCACAAAATATCCCTAAATGGTTAATATACAACCAAGGTGCAAACAAAAATTCTCTTGGTGAATTTTACAATTCTACCTTTCTAGAATTGCAACTTATCCTCACTCACAAAGGAACTTTCTCAAAGAAGCACTTCGGCAAAAATATTAGTGAGAGAAAGTAAAAGAAAAGTTTAGAGACAAAGTGAATGTGAGAAATGTCAAAACACATTTCTCTATAATTTGAAATGAGAGAAGATACCTCTATTTATATGCTAGAGGTTGGTTCAAAATGGAAATTGATTTTAATGCATTTTAATATTTTCCAATCGATGAGCACCTAATGCCAACCAATTAGATGCTTAAAAAATAATTGATTATAAGTTCAAAATAGGAAATAAAAGATATCTATTTGTTGCACATCATTAAGATGCAGTCCTAATCTCTTAGAGCTCAATTTTGAACTAAACCAATCGATAGGTTAATGCGCCAATCTATTGGAAAAGACACAACTTTGCCCAAGATATTCTGACAACTTCCAACTCATCTAGCACAACTTCTAGACATTTTCTTGAGAGAAATTAGTTTAAAATATATTTTTGTGTGTGTATGATTTAGCCAAGCACTTTTACGAAAATTCCCTTATGTTTTACAAAGTATTCACCAGACTAATTAAGGCAGTGCTTTCTTGCACTTCAAGACTTTGTTATATACTTTCTTTTATAGACACTTGCTTGAGTTCTCTCGAGATGAGGCTCGAGTTTGTACTCCATTTGATTGCCATCATTAGATAGTCAATTTCATTAAACCTTAAAACTTAGGTTTGCATCTTTATCCGCTTAATTGTTTATGTTTGACTTGTTAGAAAATATTAGTTGTCATCATCAAAAGTTATTGTCCTTGTTATACCATATCACCTACAAAATAAGATTTCATAAATATATGGTCTAATAAGAGATTATAATGCCTTTAAGGGTATGCAAAATGAGCTACAATGCAGAGTCTCAAAATTTCCACGATTAACTCATGGTTAAATATAATCTCACAATATATTTGTTACGGTTAAAAATCAATTTTATTAAGATGAATTAGATTTAATATAAAAATATACTCGCTCTGTCTCACAATAGGTGTCCTCTTTCCTATTTTTATTTGATTCAAATTATTTGTCCATTTAGAATACCAATGTGATATTTATTTATTTTTTCATTAATTTACCCTTATTTATTGTATCATAATTCATTTAAGTACTCCACTACCTATTATTAATAAGGTTATTTTAGTAAATAAGACTCATTTTATCATTGAAATCAACACAATAAATAAGACTCATTTTATCATTGAAATCAACACAATTAATTATTTTCTTAAAAAATGTAAAAATCTCTAAAAAGATACCTATTGTGAGACGGAGAGAGTAATATATTAAGATTTTATCTCTTAAATAAATAAATAAAATGATTTCTTAATAAAATTATTTTGTTTCATATGGTGTTCACTTTTATTATTTGCAAAAGTAACTTTCGTTCCATCATGCTTGGTTATCCTTTGGAACACATGTTATTTAAGGTAAAGTAAAGTTTAATTTTGATAGTACTGAAAGAAAATTTAGATATAATTTATTATTCGTAGTTTATATTATTTTTTAATGAAAATATAATAAATATATAATTTTTTTCCTACGCATATGTAATTTTCTTTTATTTTCACTTCTTAAACAATATTTAAGAATAATTATCACATTTTTTATTAAAAAATAATATAAAAAACATTTAAAGAACTGTAGGTATATTTTTTCGAACACTTCTTATTAACTAAGGGACACCTTATAACATAATATGATAATAGTGGTCTGGATCATATTCTCCTCATGTTGGGTAAGGCCCATGATTTCTCATTTTCATTGTACTAATGGATCAAACTGAATGGACCATCAAATCCTACTCTTGTTTGCTTATTTAGGTGCTTGTTTATTGTATTGTATTTCTGTTTTGTTTTTTTTTTTATAAAAGTTTTTAAAAAAAGATAGTAGGACATTGATTTTTTTCCCATATAATATTAAATAATATATATTTTTAGTTTAATATGCTATATACTAACAATTCTATAAAAATATATCAATCTTTTATTTAATTTTATTCAATTTTAATATATATTAGTAATTTGATGGAATATTGTTATTCATTGGATGTTAATTTTACACTAATGCATATCTTTTTCTTTTTTCAATTTTTTCAGTAAATGTCATTTCAACAACACCAACAATTTTGTTTACTCATTATTTCATTTTTTTTTTCAATTTTTTTTATTTACTTTCTTGAGGCTGCATTTTCTTATCTTCTGTTTTTCAATCATAATAAGTTGAACCATTTTTATACTCACACATATATCAAGTACATAGACAAACTCACTCTTGAAATAATTAAGAGTTAGGGTCTCGTCTTTTCCGCACATTACTTTAAATACTTTTTTTCTTTTAATTTATATTATTTATTAATTTAAGTTATTAATTTAACGCATATTGTGTAAAGGTATATAAACATATATTTCAAAATAAATGATTAAGTTAAATCTTTCATGCATAGTAAAAATGTATAAATAAAAGAGATGAAATATTTTTATTATATTTTAAATATTAATTTTGATCATAAATATGAATAAAAGATATTTAAATTTGAAGTAAACACAAGTATTATTAATTAAGTGATACAGTAAAAAAGATATTTTATTGATTAAAAATCAATTGTTTTGTAAATATTATTTTTTATAAATGAAACACATATTTTCAGATGGAGAGATATTATACTATATAAAATAACATACCATAAATATTATTTTGTTACGAGTTTCATAAAAATACACCGTAGGGTATAGTCCTACTCATAAAATTCAAATGAGAAGAAAAAAATGCAGCCAGCTATGACTGGGCATAGCAACATGAATTTTATTATTAGCAAACAAAACATTAATTCTACTCATAAAATACATGAAGCTAGTTAGCTGTCAAAATTGCTAGTTAGCTGTCAAAATTAACTTCTATATTATATGAACAAGAAGACACACATATACTACCGCAACAACTCTAACCTTAACCCGACACAGGACCACATAATAAACGTACAAGTTTTATATTTTAAATTAATTTGTAAATTTTTTCCCATAGGAAACTAAATTTTCATCAATTATTATTATTATTTTTATTTAAGGTTCATAATTTTAATGAACTTTAGGTTGCTAATATGTTAGAAAAACACATTGTTTGTTGTTTGGGTATGACACTTATATTTGTTTGGTATTCTTATTTGAGAATATTTCGATCCATTCTTGGATACTTTTAGGTACCTAGCACATTTATGTTAAGACTCTCTGTTTCGGCTTCTGAAGATACATATCAGGAAACATTTTTTTATTTAGAATTTGCTTTTTTTCCGGAGTTACAATTACGAAAGTAGTTTAAAATGGTAAACATTAGAAAAAATTCAAATTAGTCCAGTTCATGGAAACTTCCGTAGATTTAACTCCAGAACATCTTAATGTCAGAATGTTCGGTAGATGCACCTACAAAACCTTCTCCTATATTTTAAAGCAACTATATTTTACTACAAAACTCGAATTTTTTTTTGCGCAACAGAATAATACATAAAATATAGTGTTAGAACAAGATTTGTTCTTATCAATTATCTTAGTTTTGATGATAACAATAATATGAATTTTGCTTAAGATAATATGGTACTCTAATCCAATGCAATTTCCCTTTCAGGAAATATATATAAAGAGTACGCATAATTCAGCGCTCAGAAGTTGTGTCTCAAATGGTTCAGCATGCAACATCAGAACATGGTCTGGCAAGACATCAGAAGATGGTCGAAGCAGAATCAGAACATGGGTCTATGGAAGCATCAGAAGAACATGAGATCAGAAGCACTGAAGATCAGAAGATGGTATCACGCAACAGAAGCACTTCAAGATCAGAAGATCAGAAGATGCTATGCACCAAGCTGTTTTTGACTCTGATGATATTCAAACGTCGTATTCACAAACATCAGATCAGAAGGAAGTACAGGTGGCAGACTACGCTGACTGACAAAAGGAACGTTAAAGCTACTAAAGGCAACGTCAGTAGACACAGCGTGAACAAGGCTCGAGGTAGTTGACAAAAGCGTATAACATTAAATGCAATGCTGTACGGAACACGCAAAGCATTAAATGCACTCAACGGTCATCTTCTCAACGCCTATAAATATGAAGTTCTGATGAGAAGCAAGGTTACCAATTCTTAACAACTCTGAACGAAAATAAACTTGCTGAAACGCTATTCAATCAAAGCTCAGAATCTTCATCAACTCACTACATTGCTGTTGTAATATCTTAGTGAGATTAAGCTTAAACGATAAGAGAAATATCACAGTTTGTGATTATAGCTTTTAAGAAGCATTTGTAAACTCTTGAATAGATTACATTAAGTTGTAAGGAACTAGAGTGATCGTGTGATCAGTATACTCTAGGAAGTCTTAGCAGTTGGCTGAGCAGTTTGTAACTAGAGTGATCAGGTTGATCAGTAGACTCTAGAAAAGTCTTAGAAGTTGTCTAAGCAGTTGTTCCTGGAGTGATCAAGTTGTGATCAGAATACTCTAGAAGACTTAGTCGTGGACTAAGTGGAAAACCATTGTAATCCGTGCGATTAGTGGATTAAATCCTCAGGTTGAGGTAAATCATCTCTGCGGGGGTGGACTGGAGTAGCTTCGTTAACAGCGAACCAGGATAAAAATAATTGTGCAATTTATTTTTATCGTCCAAGATTTAAAGTCACACTTATTCAATCCCCCCCCTTTCTAAGTGTTTTTCTATCCTTCAATTGGCATCAGAGCGCCGGTTCTAAGGTGCAAGCACTTAACCGTGTTTAGAAAAGATTCAGGAAGAGAAAAACGCTTCATTTAAAAGATGGCTGGTGAAACTCCGACAAATCCACCTGCATCTACATCTGGCTCTGTTGAGCAATACAACGGTAACAATGGTTATACAAGACCGCCGGTATTTGAGGGTGAAAACTTTGAATACTGGAAAGATAAACTGGAAAGTTACTTTCTTGGTCTAGATGGTGATCTATGGGATCTTCTGATGGATGGTTACAAACATCCAGTAAATGCCAGTGGCGTAAAGCTGACAAGGCAAGAAATGAATGATGATCAAAAGAAGCATTTCAGGAATCATCATAAATGCAGAACTGTTTTGCTGAATGCTATTTCTCATGTTGAGTATGAGAAAATATCAAACAGGGAAACAGCCTATGATATATATGAATCCTTGAAAATGACTCATGAAGGAAATGCTCAAGTCAAGGAGACAAAAGCTCTTGCCTTAATCCAGAAGTATGAAGCCTTCAAGATGGAGGATGATGAAGACATTGAAAAGATGTTTTCGAGATTTCAAACTCTGACTGCTGGATTGAGAGTTCTTGACAAAGGATACACCAAGGCTGATCATGTGAAGAAGATCATCAGAAGCTTACCCAGAAGATGGGGTCCTATGGTGACTGCATTCAAGATTGCAAAGAATCTGAATGAAGTTTCTCTGGAAGAGCTGATCAGTGCCTTGAGAAGCCATGAGATTGAGCTGGATGCAAATGAGCCTCAAAAGAAAGGTAAATCTATTGCATTAAAATCTAATATCAAGAAATGCACTAACGCTTTTCAGGCCAAAGAAGAAGATCCTGAAGAATCAGAATCTGAAGAAGAAGATGAACTGTCCATGATTTCCAGAAGGGTAAATCAACTCTGGAAGAGCAAGCAAAGGAAGTTCAGAGGCTTCAGAAGTTCAAAGAGATTTGAACATGGAGAATCTTCTGATGACAGAAGATCTGACAAGAAGAAGGTCATGTGCTATGAATGCAATGAACCAGGACACTTCAGGAATGAATGTCCAAATCTTCAGAAGGAGAATCCCAAGAAGAAGTTTCATAAGAAGAAAGGTCTTATGGCAACCTGGGATGAGTCAGAAGATGATTCAGAAGATGAGCAGGCCAACTGTGCGCTGATGGCGACAGAAGATGACGGATCAGAATCTACATCAGAATCAGATTCTGAAGAGGTATTTTCTGAACTTACTAGAGATGAGTTAGTTTCCGGATTAACTGAACTTCTGGAATCCAAGTCTCAGATTTGTATTAAATACAAAAAGCTGAAAAAGCTATTTGAATTTGAAACAAAGAGGCTTGAATTGGAAAATTCTGAATTGAAAGATAAACTTTTAAAATTATCCAATGATGTTGGATCTCCTTCTAATTCAGAAAAATCCACTCCTAGTCTAAACCATATTCTGAAAGAATATGATTTAAGTTTCAGGAAGTTCTTATCTAGAAGTATTGGCAGAAGTCAGCTAGCTTCTATGATATATGCCGTATCTGGAAACAAAAGAGTTGGCATTGGTTATGAGGGTGAAACCCCATACAAACTTGAACCTGTTGATGAAATGAAACTCACATACAAGCCATTGTATGATCAGTTCAAGTATGGCCACTCTCATGATATTAGGCACACTTCACATGCACAAAGTTTTCACATAACACACACCAAGAAGCATGTGACACAACCTAGGAAATATCATGAAACTCATATTAAAAATTATCATGCTGTTCCTCCTATTGCTTATAATGTCAAACCCAAGTTCAATCAGAACTTGAGAAAATCTAACAAGAAAGGACCCAAGAAAATGTGGGTACCTAAGGATAAGATTATTCCTATTGCAGATATCCTTGGCTGCAAGAAGGACAAAGCACAACATGTCATGGTACCTGGACTCTGGATGCTCACGACACATGACAGGAAGAAGGTCTATGTTCCAAGACCTGGTGCTTAAGTCTGGAGGAGAAGTCAAGTTTGGAGGAGATCAGAAGGGCAAGATAATTGGCTCTGGAACTATAAAGTCTGGTAACTCTCCTTCCATTTCTAATGTACTTCTTGTAGAAGGATTAACTCATAACCTCTTATCTATCAGTCAATTAAGTGACAATGGTTATGATATAATCTTCAATCAAAAGTCTTGCAAGGCTGTAAATCAGAAGGATGGCTCAATCCTATTTACAGGCAAGAGGAAGAACAACATTTATAAGACAGATCTGCAAGATCTTATGAGTCAGAAGGTGACTTGTCTTATGTCTGTTTCTGAAGAGCAGTGGGTCTGGCACAGGAGATTAGGTCATGCTAGTTTGAGAAAGATCTCTCAGATTAACAAACTGAATCTTGTCAGAGGACTCCCTAATCTGAAATTCAAATCAGATGCTCTTTGTGAAGCATGTCAGAAGGGCAAGTTCTCCAAACCTGCATTCAAGTCTAAGAATGTTGTTTCTACCTCAAGGCCATTAGAACTCTTGCACATTGATCTGTTTGGACCAGTCAAAACAGCATCTGTCAGAGGAAAGAAACATGGATTAGTCATCGTAGATGATTATAGTCGCTGGACGTGGGTAAAATTCTTGAAACACAAGGATGAGACTCATTCAGTGTTCTTTGATTTCTGCATTCAGATTCAATCTGAAAAAGAGTGTAAAATCATAAAGGTCAGAAGTGATCATGGTGGTGAATTTGAGAACAGATCCTTTGAAGAGTTCTTCAAAGAAAATGGTATTGCCCATGATTTCTCTTGTCCTAGAACTCCACAGCAAAATGGGGTTGTAGAACGAAAGAATAGGACTCTGCAAGAAATGGCCAGAACCATGATCAATGAAACCAATATGGCTAAGCATTTCTGGGCAGAAGCAATAAACACTGCATGCTATATTCATAATAGAATCTCTATCAGACCTATTCTAAATAAGACTCCCTATGAATTGTGGAAGAATAAAAGGCCCAACATTTCATATTTCCATCCTTTTGGATGTGTATGTTTTATTCTGAACACTAAAGATCGTCTTGGTAAGTTTGATTCCAAAGCTCAAAAATGTTTTCTTCTTGGATATTCTGAACGCTCAAAAGGCTACAGAGTATACAATACTGAAACATTGATTGTGGAAGAATCAATCAATATCAGGTTTGATGATAAGCTTGGTTCTGAAAAACCAAAGCAGGTTGATAATTTTGCAGGTTATGATATTGACATATCAGAAGTTGTTGAGCCAAGAAGCAATGCATCAGAAGCAGAGCTTCTCAGAAGCAAAGAATCTGAAGATCAAGTATCAGCTTCTCTGGAGGATCTAAGTATTTCTGAAGAACCATCTGTCAGAAGATCATCTAGACTCATCTCTGGTCATTCAGAAGATGTCATTCTTGGAAAGAAGGATGATCCAATCAGAACAAGAGCATTCCTTAAGAACAATGCAGACTGTCAATTAGGTCTTGTATCTTTGATCGAGCCAACTTCTGTTGATCATGCTCTAGAAGATCCAGACTGGATAATTGCTATGCAAGAAGAACTGAATCAGTTTACAAGGAATGATGTTTGGGATCTTGTTCCTAGACCAGATGGATTCAATATAATTGGTACAAAATGGGTCTTCAGAAACAAGCTCAGTGAGAAAGGTGAGGTGGTAAGGAACAAAGCCAGATTGGTGGCTCAGGGTTATAGTCAGCAAGAAGGGATTGACTATACAGAAACCTTTGCACCAGTGGCCAGGTTAGAATCTATTCGTCTATTAATTTCTTTTGCCACTCAACATAACATCACTCTCTATCAGATGGATGTTAAGAGTGCCTTCTTAAATGGTTATATAGATGAAGAAGTTTATGTCCATCAACCTCCTGGTTTTGAAGACTCTATGTCTCCGAATCATGTGTTTAAACTAAAGAAATCATTATATGGATTGAAGCAAGCTCCCAGAGCTTGGTATGAACGCTTAAGTTCTTTCCTTCTAGATAATGGTTTCACTAGAGGAAAAGTGGACACTACTCTTTTTTGTAAAACCTTTGAAAAGGATTTTTTAATCTGTCAAATATATGTAGATGATATTATTTTTGGAACATCTAATGCTACACTTGGAAAGGAGTTTGCTAAGTCTATGCAGGCTGAGTTTGAAATGAGCATGATGGGAGAACTCAAGTATTTCCTTGGAATACAAATAAATCAAACATCAGAAGGAACATATGTTCACCAAACCAAGTATGTGAAGGAACTTCTGAAGAAGTTTAATCTTCTGGACTGCAAAGAAGCCAAAACTCCTATGCATCCAACATGCATCCTAGGTAAGGATGAGGTAAGTAAGAAGGTAGATCAGAAGTTATACAGAGGTATGATTGGATCTCTTCTATATTTGACTGCTTCTAGACCTGACATTCTGTTCAGTGTTTGTTTGTGTGCTAGATTCCAATCAGATCCTAGAGAATCTCATTTAACTGCTGTTAAGAGAATTCTAAGGTATCTGAAAGGTACTACTAATGTTGGTTTAGTTTACAGAAAATCTAAAGAATACAACTTAGTAGGATTCTGTGATGCTGATTATGCTGGAGACAGAATTGAAAGAAAAAGTACTTCAGGAAGTTGCCAATTTCTTGGAAGTCATTTGATCTCTTGGTATAGCAAGAAGCAAGCAACTATTGCTCTATCAACAACAGAAGCAGAATATGTCGCTGCTGCTGGCTGTAGTACACAGATGCTCTGGATGAAGAGTCAGTTGGAAGATTATCAGATATTTGAGAGTAACATTCCTATATTCTGTGATAATACTTCTGCTATATGTTTATCTAAAAATCCTATTCTTCATTCAAAAGCTAAACATATTGAGATTAAACATCATTTCATAAGGGACTATGTTCAGAAGGGTGTTATTTCTTTAAACTTTGTGGATACAGACCATCAATGGGCTGATATCTTTACAAAACCCCTGGCTGAAGATAGGTTTAAATTCATTCTGAAGAACATCAATATGGATCTATGCCCAGAATGAGAAGATGAGAAGTTCTTATATATGAGTATCTTCTGAAATGAAATGTGATTTTCCAATCAGAAGTTCTGATTGAAATCTTTTAGAAATTATGATTCGGTTATTACTAACGTTTCATTGTCTAAGTTGATTCAGAACCTCTTTTAAAGCAAAACAGCAGTTACGTTTTATCTCGGGATGGTAAACCTGTCGTTACTATTCATGGATAAACGCGCGTGCAGTTGAAGGGACGCCGACCATAGGTAACTGTGCTAGTCACCTCATTTGTCTTTATTATCTCTCCTCACGTCACGTAACATTAAATGCTAGTCATCATTCGTTTCATTTTATTTCCTTTTAAATACTCCTCAAACTCTTCTCTTTCCCTCTCATCTTTCTCTGTCTCTTTTTTCTCTCTCTCTCTTCCATATCAAACCCTACTTGTTCATTTTTCTGCAAACCCATCATGAACTCTTCATCAAGCCCAGGAAATAATGAAAATGATCAAAACAACAAAAGAAAAGCTGTTGAAACATCACCTTCCAAACCCAAAAAGATCAAAATCACCTATGATCCTCTCAAGGTGAATCCATTCGAAGCAATGTTGTCTGGAAATTATTCTAGACGAGTGTTTCATCCTCCTGGTGAAAGCCCTCCATCATCTCCATCTTCTTCCTCATCTTTCGACCTTCAAGACTCAGCTTCCTCTTCATCTAACCTTTCCTCTCCTTTAGTCTCTTCTGAAGAAATCTCTTCATCTTCACCTGCTGGGAATGCTGTCTCTGGTAAAGATGGTGGAAGATCTGCATCAGAACCAAGTCTCCCTGACTCCTCGCCTGAAAGCCCGAGAAGCAGTCAATGAAGCGTTTCACTCCTTCATGGCATGCTGGCACAGACGTTGTCTTAGCTAGGGTCCTAGGATTTGGTCTTTGTAGTTTTCTTTTCCTTGTTGCTTCTGCTTGTTAAACATAGGAATTTCTTGTAAACCTTTTTGATTATCAATGAAAAAGTTTCTTTGATTTACATTCCAGTAAATGTTTTCTTTTGTCGTTTTTTGCATCTGAATCTTTTTAAATATTCTTTTTGATGTTATGACAAAAAGGGGGAGAAGATAAATGATAAATGATTTGATTAAATCTATCAGTTGCTGGGTAAAGAGGCTCCCACACATTCACTAACAAGAACTGCAAGTTCTATATGGTTTAAGTGTTTTGCAGGTACAGAGAAGTGAAGTGAATCTTCAGAAGCAAACACTAGAAGCAAAACCATAAGAAGCGTTATTCTGTAAAAGGAATAAGCTCTTGGAAACTGAAGCAAGCTGAGTGCTGTCAAGCTTCAGAGATCAGAAGCAAGAAAGAAGAATGAATCAGAAGCACTGATAATAGAATTTGAATATCATTGTCTATCCTGTTCTGACAAAATTCTATTTGCTCTGATACATATAATGTTATGGCTCTGATACATTATTTGCTCTGATACATTATTTCAGCCTATATGGCTCTGATACATATAATGTGTTCAAACATACATTTTATGTTCTAACTCGTTCATGCTGACTTTTGTCGTTTAGTTTTTGTTCTGTAACATTTCAGGATGTAGAGATGCTCTAATGATGCTCTGGTACATTCAACAATGTTCTGATACAAATCTAGCATGAAGTGATGTTGGTAGACATTCAAAGTTCTGAAGCTATCCGAGGGAAGCAGAAATCAGAAGATGTGAATGTTCTAAAAGATCCAGAAAACTCAAGTTCTGAAGCTGTCCTGAATGGAAGCAGAAATCAGAAGCTGTGAATGTTCTGAAGATCAAAGAAATTCAAGTTCTGAAGCTGTCCTGAATGGAAGCAGAAGTCAGAAGCTGTGAATGTTCTGAAGATCAAAGAAATTCAAGTTCTGAAGCTGTCCACGATGGAAGCAGGAATCATAAGCTGTGAGTGTTCTAAGGATCTAAAGAAATTCAAGTTCTGAAGCTGTCCAATGGAAGCAGAAGTCAGAAGCTATGAATTCTCTGAAGGCAGAAGCTTATATGATCGTCTCTACCGAAATAATCAGGGAAGTCTTTTATCAAAGTTCTTCGAGTATTTATTTCAGGGGGAGATTATTTATCTCAGGGGGAGATTGTTAATCTCAGGGGGAGACATATTCATATGCTTATGCTATAGCTGTGTAATTTGTCTTTTGCCGTCTACTCTTTCTGATCGCAAATTCATATCATTTATATATGTTTTTGTCATCATCAAAAAGGGGGAGATTGTTAGAACAAGATTTGTTCTTATCAATTATCTTAGTTTTGATGATAACAATAATATGAATTTTGCTTAAGATAATATGGTACTCTAATCCAATGCAATTTCCCTTTCAGGAAATATATATAAAGAGTACGCATAATTCAGCGCTCAGAAGTTGTGTCTCAAATGGTTCAGCATGCAACATCAGAACATGGTCTGGCAAGACATCAGAAGATGGTCGAAGCAGAATCAGAACATGGGTCTATGGAAGCATCAGAAGAACATGAGATCAGAAGCACTGAAGATCAGAAGATGGTATCACGCAACAGAAGCACTTCAAGATCAGAAGATCAGAAGATGCTATGCACCAAGCTGTTTTTGACTCTGATGATATTCAAACGTCGTATTCACAAACATCAGATCAGAAGGAAGTACAGGTGGCAGACTACGCTGACTGACAAAAGGAACGTTAAAGCTACTAAAGGCAACGTCAGTAGACACAGCGTGAACAAGGCTCGAGGTAGTTGACAAAAGCGTATAACATTAAATGCAATGCTGTACGGAACACGCAAAGCATTAAATGCACTCAACGGTCATCTTCTCAACGCCTATAAATATGAAGTTCTGATGAGAAGCAAGGTTACCAATTCTTAACAACTCTGAACGAAAATAAACTTGCTGAAACGCTATTCAATCAAAGCTCAGAATCTTCATCAACTCACTACATTGCTGTTGTAATATCTTAGTGAGATTAAGCTTAAACGATAAGAGAAATATCACAGTTTGTGATTATAGCTTTTAAGAAGCATTTGTAAACTCTTGAATAGATTACATTAAGTTGTAAGGAACTAGAGTGATCGTGTGATCAGTATACTCTAGGAAGTCTTAGCAGTTGGCTGAGCAGTTTGTAACTAGAGTGATCAGGTTGATCAGTAGACTCTAGAAAAGTCTTAGAAGTTGTCTAAGCAGTTGTTCCTGGAGTGATCAAGTTGTGATCAGAATACTCTAGAAGACTTAGTCGTGGACTAAGTGGAAAACCATTGTAATCCGTGCGATTAGTGGATTAAATCCTCAGGTTGAGGTAAATCATCTCTGCGGGGGTGGACTGGAGTAGCTTCGTTAACAGCGAACCAGGATAAAAATAATTGTGCAATTTATTTTTATCGTCCAAGATTTAAAGTCACACTTATTCAATCCCCCCCTTTCTAAGTGTTTTTCTATCCTTCAATTGGCATCAGAGCGCCGGTTCTAAGGTGCAAGCACTTAACCGTGTTTAGAAAAGATTCAGGAAGAGAAAAACGCTTCATTTAAAAGATGGCTGGTGAAACTCCGACAAATCCACCTGCATCTACATCTGGCTCTGCTGAGCAATACAACGGTAACAATGGTTATACAAGACCGCCGGTATTTGAGGGTGAAAACTTTGAATACTGGAAAGATAAACTGGAAAGTTACTTTCTTGGTCTAGATGGTGATCTATGGGATCTTCTGATGGATGGTTACAAACATCCAGTAAATGCCAGTGGCGTAAAGCTGACAAGGCAAGAAATGAATGATGATCAAAAGAAGCATTTCAGGAATCATCATAAATGCAGAACTGTTTTGCTGAATGCTATTTCTCATGTTGAGTATGAGAAAATATCAAACAGGGAAACAGCCTATGATATATATGAATCCTTGAAAATGACTCATGAAGGAAATGCTCAAGTCAAGGAGACAAAAGCTCTTGCCTTAATCCAGAAGTATGAAGCCTTCAAGATGGAGGATGATGAAGACATTGAAAAGATGTTTTCGAGATTTCAAACTCTGACTGCTGGATTGAGAGTTCTTGACAAAGGATACACCAAGGCTGATCATGTGAAGAAGATCATCAGAAGCTTACCCAGAAGATGGGGTCCTATGGTGACTGCATTCAAGATTGCAAAGAATCTGAATGAAGTTTCTCTGGAAGAGCTGATCAGTGCCTTGAGAAGCCATGAGATTGAGCTGGATGCAAATGAGCCTCAAAAGAAAGGTAAATCTATTGCATTAAAATCTAATATCAAGAAATGCACTAACGCTTTTCAGGCCAAAGAAGAAGATCCTGAAGAATCAGAATCTGAAGAAGAAGATGAATTGTCCATGATTTCCAGAAGGGTAAATCAACTCTGGAAGAGCAAGCAAAGGAAGTTCAGAGGCTTCAGAAGTTCAAAGAGATTTGAACATGGAGAATCTTCTGATGACAGAAGATCTGACAAGAAGAAGGTCATGTGCTATGAATGCAATGAACCAGGACACTTCAGGAATGAATGTCCAAATCTTCAGAAGGAGAATCCCAAGAAGAAGTTTCATAAGAAGAAAGGTCTTATGGCAACCTGGGATGAGTCAGAAGATGATTCAGAAGATGAGCAGGCCAACTGTGCGCTGATGGCGACAGAAGATGACGGATCAGAATCTACATCAGAATCAGATTCTGAAGAGGTATTTTCTGAACTTACTAGAGATGAGTTAGTTTCCGGATTAACTGAACTTCTGGAATCCAAGTCTCAGATTTGTATTAAATACAAAAAGCTGAAAAAGCTATTTGAATTTGAAACAAAGAGGCTTGAATTGGAAAATTCTGAATTGAAAGATAAACTTTTAAAATTATCCAATGATGTTGGATCTCCTTCTAATTCAGAAAAATCCACTCCTAGTCTAAACCATATTCTGAAAGAATATGATTTAAGTTTCAGGAAGTTCTTATCTAGAAGTATTGGCAGAAGTCAGCTAGCTTCTATGATATATGCCGTATCTGGAAACAAAAGAGTTGGCATTGGTTATGAGGGTGAAACCCCATACAAACTTGAACCTGTTGATGAAATGAAACTCACATACAAGCCATTGTATGATCAGTTCAAGTATGGCCACTCTCATGATATTAGGCACACTTCACATGCACAAAGTTTTCACATAACACACACCAAGAAGCATGTGACACAACCTAGGAAATATCATGAAACTCATATTAAAAATTATCATGCTGTTCCTCCTATTGCTTATAATGTCAAACCCAAGTTCAATCAGAACTTGAGAAAATCTAACAAGAAAGGACCCAAGAAAATGTGGGTACCTAAGGATAAGATTATTCCTATTGCAGATATCCTTGGCTGCAAGAAGGACAAAGCACAACATGTCATGGTACCTGGACTCTGGATGCTCACGACACATGACAGGAAGAAGGTCTATGTTCCAAGACCTGGTGCTTAAGTCTGGAGGAGAAGTCAAGTTTGGAGGAGATCAGAAGGGCAAGATAATTGGCTCTGGAACTATAAAGTCTGGTAACTCTCCTTCCATTTCTAATGTACTTCTTGTAGAAGGATTAACTCATAACCTCTTATCTATCAGTCAATTAAGTGACAATGGTTATGATATAATCTTCAATCAAAAGTCTTGCAAGGCTGTAAATCAGAAGGATGGCTCAATCCTATTTACAGGCAAGAGGAAGAACAACATTTATAAGACAGATCTGCAAGATCTTATGAGTCAGAAGGTGACTTGTCTTATGTCTGTTTCTGAAGAGCAGTGGGTCTGGCACAGGAGATTAGGTCACCTAAGTTCATACATCAAATCACATAAATTCATAATCTTACAAAAATGAAATGTGACTCTAACAAATGCAAATACATGTGGTACCTAGGGCTTCAGCCCCCATCACCAATTGCCAATTATTAAAGGCATTCAACAGGCATAAGCCTTCGTCACAATTTGCCAACCCAGGCCGTCACAAAATACAACTCGATGAATGCAACATCACAAATATATTCACCACAAAATCGTCACGAGGCATACACCTATATCACAAATGTTACCAATAATTAGAGGTAACTCATCATCACTTTATTTCCTGCACTTCACAAATAATTCACAAAAGTTCATCGCATCACAACACCACATCATATCATGATAACGAACTGATGATAATACTTCACCAACAATAAATCAACACAGTTAATTCACACAAACATCGCGATACTTCACAAATTACGTTGCGTCGCAACATCACAAAAACACCGCAATAAATTAACAATTAGCGGATTATTCCCGGAACGCACCTAGTATTTATTTCTAACTGCCATATTATATATTTCTGCCTGCTATTTATTTTATTTTGCTAACTAAAACTTAACACTGCCTCCAATTATGCAGAAACTACACAACCTGTTATTAGTTACTACTCAGTTTTCATTCTCATTAGTATGCACCAGTTATGCTAAGTCTTTCCTCTACCTGCTATATTTATTCATATCGATATCTTCTACGGTATCTAATATCCCAACTGCTATTCCATTTCAATTCATTGCTACTTATTTTATCTCTGTTATTACTGAATCAATTCAAATGAAAGTGCTAGAATTTACATCGCAAGGCACCTAAATAAGAGGGAGTAAAATTATGTGGTCCCCGTCTCCTTTTTCCTATGTGGGGAGCCCACCACATCATTATGGGGTCCCCACCCCAAATTATATTTTCTTCTTCTCAGCACCCAAGGGCGCCCACCCCACAATGGTGTGGCCTCCACTCCCATTTTTGTAATTTTATGGGGTGCCCCGTCACATATGTTATATATTTTTTTCTCTTTATCCTAAGGGGCGCCCGCCCCATACCTTGTGGCCCCCGCCGCAACAATTTCTTCTTCCCCTTTTATGCTTCTTTGTTCTTCCTAAACCCAGAAACGGTTCATGTTCCCAGGAATTAACAACACAGAATCACAGAAAATCAACAACACAACATCACAGAAAATTCATCGATCATATTTTATCAAGCACGAATTCATTCACCAAAACCACAAACTAATGCACACTATTTCATAATCAACACAGTAATAATCATAGACAGATTTTTTCAACAAAATCACGACACAACTAACACCCAAAAATTATACCAAAACAGAGATAAAATTATAACCCCAAACCCCACATACGGTTCATCATATCCCCATTTATAGAGCAAGAACCCCACCCTTACCTTGGATTGGAGGTCGCTCTAAAATTTGTTCCTCCGATTGAAATTCCGGTCGAATTTCCTAGCTTTTGACTTCACATAATTCTTCAGTTTTCCTCTCCACGGCAAAGCTCACGTACCACTTTCTTTTCTTCTTCTCCTCTTTCTGATACTTCATCCAAAACCTAACCCCTCTCTTATTTTCCTTATAATATTATAATTCCACTTAATCAAATAACCTCATTACATCGTTGGGCCTAGTATCAACACCTCCTCTTTTGCTAATCCTCACACAACAACCAAACTAACTTAATTAAATAAATCGTCCAATACAATAATATTATTTCTAATATTATTTCTCTGGTTAAACCAACTAATTTACCCAACTATCCACTTCACTGCTCACACGACAGTTTCCAATAATACTGATAAATTCCCAACTTCCACAGTTTCCAATAATAAAATTCTTAATTAATTTAATTAAATAATTAATTAAATTCAGGGCGTTACACTCGTGTCCATAAACAACTGAGTGTCGATCAAATATAGAAAGAAGCACCTTAGCACACGCTGTTTCTGTATCTCCACCTCAGCTGGGTTACCATCAGTCTGTCGTGGCGCAACTAGCGCATCAGTATATCTCTTCATTAGGAAGAAAAACCTCACGTGAGCGCCGCGATCTTATCCACTTCCTCAAGCGCATCTAGTGGATCATCCCTAAGCTCCTAAACCAGAAGCTCTCTCGCTTCCTTCTTCGTCATTCTACCGTGACAGAGGAGGACACCCTTGATAGGTATATGTAATAGACATGAGATGTCGTCAAATGTAATAGTAATCTCATCATGAGGTAGATGAAAGTAGGACGTCTCAGGGTGCCATCTCTTTGCAAATGCCATAAGCATCTCGTTGTCGATAACGGAGTACCCGATCACACAATGGTACTTCAGACTAGAGGCTGTGAAGACATCCTACAACCACACCTCTTCAGGCTGCTGCAGAGATATATCTTCCGCCCATGGTTATAGAACATCTGGGTCGCCCTCTCCTGAAAATTTCAAATGAAAATAATTTTAATAACAAGAAATTAATGTTACAATTAATAAATTTCTAATGAAAAAATAAAGAATTAGTCTAAGCAATGTTACCTCTCCATCCCAGACATGTTTGGAGGTATGATTAGCGTACCCTGTCAACAGGGACAAATTAGAGGGACCTCCAGGGTCAACACCCTCTAGAGGTGGCACAGGAAAACCAACATCAATTGGAGGTGACACAAAAGAAGAAGCATCGACTTGAAGTGGCACATATATATCCCGATGAGGTCTGCGGGAGAACGACGCCTGTGATGTACCCTCACCATCATCCCAACGCCTCCGAGATGAAGAAGTGGAAGTGGACGACGCATGTGCACTAGGTTGCGGAGTAGGCTGTGGCGTAGCCTCAACTGTGGCCTATGTGGGAACAATTGGAACAGAGGCGTCGTCTCTCTCTGACACTATCTAGCTTCGTGCATGTCGTACAAATACATGCTGTGAAACCCTCCCATGTATGAGTCGGTCCGTCCCATCAGCCATAATGTCTGCAAGGTATAACAAATAAATTTGAATTAGATACAATTAAGTTATAAAAACAAAAGAAGAGAAAAACAATAATTTTTAACTCCGAATATGTACATGTGGAAAGCTTCTGTAGATAAATCTACGGAAGCACGTATCATTCTTGACAACTAGGTTTGTTCCAGAGTTGCATCTACGGAACTATCTTAATGTTTACTTGGCCTGTAAATGCACCTATGGAACGTTTTGCAACTCCTTAAATGCAACAATGACGTATGTACTGTTCAAAACCTTGACAAACCTAATTTTGAAGCCCTGATCGTTTGTTTTACATAACAAACAATACCTACATTGTCTCTAAACTATGTTTCTATAACTATCTAATGATTTCTACACCTAAAAATGTATTATAACTCTATTACGGGAAATACTCAAAAATACCTCGGAAACTCAAAAACTTACCGATTATATTGAGCTTTGGAGTGTGTTGATGTTGATGTTCCCTGTCGAACTTGAGACAAAAAAACAAGTTTGGTGGAAAAATGAGTTTTGAGGTTGAGAGTGTTTGAGAGAGTTTAGAAGATAAAAAGTTTTAAGAATGAGGGAGGAGAAGAGAGTCTGACGCGAGTTTAACATCAAACGATTCCGAAGATATATAACAGAAATGCTTTCGTATATGTACTTACGGAACAAAACAACGTTGAGTTAAAAAAGATGCATCCAGAGATACACCTTCGAAAATAGGGGTATTTTTAAAAATGCACATGGTGTCTAAGAACCCCAAGGATTGAGGTAAAAATTTCTTTTCCTATTTTTATTATTTCACATATGATGGGGCTCTGTCCTATCACCCCATGGGCTTCTTATGTTTTTTTTTTCTTTCTAAATAATCAATTTAATTTTAAAATATTTTTTTGTTGATCAATTTAATAAATAAAATTACTAACAAAATAAATATCAATAATATATTTTGTAATTTCAATATATTAGAGAATATAGCGGTTATATATATATATATATATATATATATATATATATATATATATATATATATATATATATATATATATATATATATATATATATATATATATATATATATATATATATATATATATATATATATATATATATATATATATTCTCATGGCTAAATAGTATGGTCTTATATATGTGCATAATATTTTTGTAAAACAAATGCAAAGCTGACAGGGAGAAGAGTTTGTTGTATATAAAAATGATAATTCTTTTCTTATAAAATAATTAAATTAGCTCTTTATTTTACACAAATTTAAAAAATTATATGAATAAAAAATAAATAAAATTTACTAAGATCTCATATCTAATGGAAAAGAGTTTGTTATTTATAAAAATGATATTTTTCTTATAAAGTAAATAATTTAGTCTATTATTTTATACAAACTAAGATACTTGTATAAATAAATAAAATGAAATGGTACTCTTCTCAGTCGACTAAAAGCCCATAGAGTTAATTCCAAATCAATTTCAATCCACTCCAAATGATTCAAGGCATAAATCATATCATACGAAATGTAAGGTATATTTTTTTATCTCCACTTTTCACTACACACATCTTGAATTCTGAACTAACTTGAATGTTAGATAGCTAACCTTACAAGTCCACCTCCACGTCGTCGTATCGGTGATCAACACCGACGATTCAGGATTCCTTATCACCAGCCTCAACTATTTTTGGTTCCAAAACAAAACTGTGATGCCGTGTTTGGGAAATAACTCTTAATTCTCACAAAAATTTCACGAATAGATCATTATAAATCCAAATTTAGGTCCATACCAATTCATCAAAGAATGGAGGTAGTTACCTCCTAGATTGAGTAGGAGTTTCCCAGGTCAACTTTCCAATTTCGCATCTCCTCAATTATTCGTCATCAATATGGTCCAAACTGTTTGATTCCCGACAAAGTCTCACTATCATAACACCTCTTTCATATAACAAAGAATGTGGTCTATACTGTATTTGATTCAACAACTTGTACTTGGGGTTGTTTATGGAAATGATTAAAAGTTTAGTTCAAAGACCTAATTCATGAAGTTAAGAAAGAAAAACATTTAATACCTCAAGAGTCAGTTCTGGAATTTTTTTTTTTAAAGATGGTGGTGGAGTCGATTATCGTGGAGGAGAAGTTGGAGTATGATTTTCTTGATAAGTGGTTTTAGTAGTCGAATTTAAATTTTCTATGTCAGAAGTTTTGGTGGTCAGAGGAATGTTTTTTGGAGCCAGATTCTTAGTGACAACATTTCTTTTCTTCTTAGTTCCTTTGAGTTTAGTAGGTGTTGGAACTTTAAAGGAAGAAAATATTTGGGTACAGTCACTATTGCCGAAATATTCCCCTAAAATTGATGGTTGTGGTGCTTCTTTAGGGATTTGAAAATGTGAGAAATTAGATGCAGTTTGACCTTAACATTGGAAATATAGAAATGTGTTATACCTGTGTTTGTTGAGTTTTGGAGGTTTTCTTTTTCTTGGGAGGATTATTGGAGATAGTTTCGGCAGTTGAAGAACGCTTTCGCCCCTAAAAATGGAAAAATAGTGTCAAAAATTGTCTTCTGATCAAACGAGTCTTATAAAGTAAAGCTTACCTTTGTTGGTTGAGTCTCTTCAACACCAACATTGGAGGGATCTTGGACATTTTCATCATTAGCTTCTGTTGTTGTTTTTGCAGATGCTTGATTAGTTCCTAGATTTTTAAAGGCATCAATTAATCTTTGAAGAAAACTGGTGTAGAGTAATATTGTTATTGGTATTCGGACCACCATTGGTCAAATTATTAGGGAGAAAAGAAAGAATGTTCAAATACAAATACAAGAAGTTCAAGGAGTTGGATTGTCTTGTGGAATTTGAGGCACGCTACATGATTATCAACATTTAGTTGACGACGGCCCAAGTAATGTCGAGATGGTGGGAGAATAAAGATTTGGGCAGAATTTGGCTAAGTCTAAATCGACGAGCCACTGATTTTGGTTGATAACTCATAAAGCCATAACCCTTCTCTCTTGTGTCAATTCTAAAAGACGAAAGTGTAGGATTCAAGAATGCCCTCCATACAGCAGCTTTCGGAGCAATGCCAGGGAAATGATTTTTAAACCAAGTCAGACTAACGCTTCGATCCATAAAAAGAGCCATGGCCTAAACAAAGGTTGTTGTTTCAAGAAATAATTTAATATACTTCAGATAGACATACATGTTAGGAGATTCTTGAAGAGTGGTCAAAGTAAGTCTCATGCCTTCGATGGGTCTACTTTAAGACATGCGCATAACTACTTCCGATATAGGATAATCTACTCGGTGCTCAAAGATGACGTTTGACCAATGTTGTAATATCTATAAAGAGCCTCAAATAGCCAGTGATCTAGGGGTATCAGGGAGAAGTTTTACCTTCAAAGAAGACACACCCAAATATTGGTATAAGAATGCCAACAAAAGTCTGCCTAAAGAAATCTATCGACCCTCATGAATTTGGATCGCCAAGTTGATATAGCCTTTGGCTATCTACAACGACCCTAGGAAGAATAGAAAGTAGGAAAGCCAATGAGTTAAAAAATCAATATGTTTTATGTCATATAACTCTTTATTATTTTTGATATGGTGGTCAGCTATGTAATATTTAAAGCTTGACGATCGAAATGAAACTCAAGTTTAGTTGGAACAGTTGGGTGGAAAGTTTCGTCCAAAGGTGACAGGCCAGTGATGGGTTACGCATCGAATAAAGTGGGTGTCAGCATCCCACAAGGAAGCTGGAAGGTATTGGTCGAACCTTCCCAAAATAAAATCGAAGCAAGTATCATACAAAGGTTGGCTTTGTGAGCATGCCTCGACAGCTGAATGGCGTTGAAGATGCCAGCTTCTCTGATTGCTCCTTTCGTTTTCCTTGGACTTTGTTGAGCAATTCAAGTAATCTTTGTTACCAAGAGTAGATATGGATGGAAAAATCCTGGTATTAGGATCCATAAATTTAAAATTAAGAGGGCCCTTTTCGAAAGCATACAAAATGGCAGGACTAAAACAATGGAATTACTTTTGGACTTTCTTTTGGTGCGTCTTTGAATCTAGATAAGGCCCGTGAAAAGCACAAAGCTTTTAAGCAACAATAAAAGGGATGAGCCTTTGTTGTTGCCATTTTTCAAATTGGACTCTTCAATAGATGGTGGTTGGGGAATGGCGTTTGAACCTCTTTCTTCTGTAAGTGCAAAGACTACATGGTTGTCATTGGTATTCACATTGGTTAAATAAGTTACCATGATAATATGTAGAAAAGGAAGCAAAGAAAAACAAGTTTTATAGTTTGATGAAATTGCATAAATATGAGAATGGATAAGAGAGAGAAAGAAGTTCTTCAAAACATCAGAAAGGTATTTATAGATGAAGGTAACGTCGTTGATGGTAAACAAGTGGCGTTTACGTGTAGGATGATGACTATTATGTTTCTAGGAAGTGGGAGAGTTAGTGGGAGTGGTTTGAAAACCCATGACCTAGGGAATAGAGGTAATCATGCAAAGTGATTGAGAGTCCTAAAAAATTGTAATGCAGAAAGTAGCCATCATGACAAGTGACATTAGGAAAGTGGACACAATGTCGAAAATTTGTAGAAGAAAAGAAAAAGGCCCAAATTTCTCAGTTGAAGGTAGTCTCAATCGAAATTGGCCTTTTGGGGAGAATTTGTTGGCCAGGAATTTTTGACCAAAGCATGACAAAAGGTGCAAGAGTTTTGAAATCAAAAGGCTAAGAGAAAGAATGTTAGTCGAAATTAGGGGTGTCGAAGAATATTGGTTTAGAAATATCATAGTTGGGCTAGTCAAATCTACAGAAAAACCATTTGGGGACTTAACCAAATTTCACATCAAATTGTCTAAGTTAGATTAGGAGAGGTAGACAGTTGAAAGGAGCAGATTTTGCAAGCAGTTGTCAATTTTACCTTTCAATTTTCAGTCTTGTATTCTCTTTTTCCAATCGTCTTTACTTTTGTCTACTTTATCTGCATTTCTCAATTCTCACCCACTTTTATATCCAATTCAAACACTAAAATCACTTGAAACTTAGCACTATATTGTAGGATTTTGTAGGTGATCCTGCAAGTTTACTTTAATAAGAGGCTAGAGATTGTTTACCAAAAATATGAATAGCTGGCCATTGTGGCAGAGCAAGGTACGCGTGTTATGCGCAAGGAAAGTGCGCCCAACCAGGGCCTTAAAATTTTTCCTATAAATAGAAGTGTTTTAGTTTAGTGCAAAAGAATTTTCGCTGGATCGGAACAGTATAAAATTGAAGTAGGTTCGCTCATGTCTACAACAGGTGAATAAGAAAGGAAGTTTGAAGGTGGAAGCGCTACTCAGGTCTTAGGGCTAATACTATTTATGAAGTCAACTTCTTGGGAAAGATAAACTATTACGCTTACCATGTGTAAGTGTAGCTAAAATTTCTATTGTTGGGGTTAGATGTAGTCATTATATTCTAAAACTAAATATGTCATGTCGTTCTATGTAAATCTACTTACCATTACTAGGTCCAAGATAATCATCTATTGAGTACTAAGCCTAGACATATGTATAGGCTCAATATCTACATGTATTGTAGTAAGATCAATGTAGAGTCTCGCTACTTTGTGATTGTTGGGACTTAATGCTCTGATATAGTTAATAGTTAGATATATCGACTATTGGATAATACAATGATTTCACGGTGTGAAGACCGAAAAGAGATACGAATGAGAGTAACAAATGGTAGTATTATACGCTGAGTAGAGAATCATATTATTAATCTATGAATCTGCATGATAAATATGTAATGATAAAATCTACCCCCAACAAACATTCTTACTGTAAACACCAAAATCTCAAACTTTACTTCCTATCATTTACCTTTCCACATCACAAAAATCACAAAACTTTTTTTCCTACTTAAAATAATAAAATACTATTACTCTATCTTTAAAACACTCATTCTTTGATTTAAAAAAAAACACTCATTCTTTGTTACCGCGAGAGGTCCAATAAAATCTAAAGCTGTCAAAATGGGCTAGCCCGTATGGGCTAGCCCGTATGGGCCAGTCCGTTAGGCCCGAAAAATCATAGGGCTTTGACCTTAAAATTAAAGCCCATATTTTTCAGGGCCTTTTTAGCCTAGCCCTGAAAAGCCCGTTACTCATTAGGGCTAACCCATATGGGCCGTAGGTAGCCCATTAGGTCCACATAATTATAAATTTTAAAAAAATATTAATATTTATATTGTCTTACTCCAAAATAGCATATTGATTTTTCTCACTTCACTAAATTTTATCTCTATTTTATTTAATCTTTATCTTTTAAAAATTATACATTAATATAATCAACGTTTTTTCATCGTATTATATTTGTTTTTCTCTTATAATAAATATTCAAGTATTATTTTATACAATTTAGACATATATTGTATTTAGAAACACATTATAGGATTTATAAGAGATAATATAGTACTTGAAAATGTATTATGTTTAAAATAACATAATTTTTAATTTTATTTATAATAATTATTATGGAGTTTTATTTTAATTTTTTTAATAAAAAAGTCAATTTAGGGCCGATAGCCCGAAGCCCATCTAAGGCCATGCTCGGATAATAAATCTCGAGCTCATATTACACATTGCCTTTTTGGTCCAGCTCTAAAAAGCTCAGGATTCACTCGTTTAAGACCGGGTAGCCCATATTGACGATTCACACACACACACACACACACACACACATATATATATATATATATATATATATATATATATATATATATATATATATATATATATATATATATATATATATATATAGATATATGTATGTATATATATATATATATATATATAACATGAAATTGGTGATATGCTCATGAAAATTCTATAGAAGCTTTCTGATATGGAGGTAAGAGTTGTCTCCGATAGGCGAATAAAGGGTGTACATACAAAATTAACCTTGATATTTAAGATACTGAGGTTAGAGAGTTTTAACTTAAAAATTAGAGTGAAGATCCATTTTGGTCTCTCACAAAAATTACACAATTTAAATTAGTCCCTGGTTTTTTCCCCTAATTTTAAATCGTGATTGGACAACCACGTTGTATTTTAGTTTTTATATTTCATTTTTTGAATACTAAATACATTTTTAATTTCATTTTTAATTTCATTTTTAATTTCATTTTTAAACAATTTTAATTTAATAATATCCAAAAAGTCAAAATTGTTTCTTATAAGCATTGAACTCAAGACTTTTAAACAATATCTTAAGTCTTTAGCATTGGGTCAATATGCATTCATGATAAATAATTTGTAAGATTTTTAATAATATTAAATAATTATGAATTTAAAACAAAAGTTTCAAATTTTTAACAATGGGATTTCGACCCTAAGTCCAACAAATGATAATCACTTTATAACTAGACAAATCAATTTCTATTATTAATATTCTTAATGATAAATACTTAACTTAATAATTTAGAATAAACATTTACTTATTTCAAATAACACACAAATAAATATTTACTAATTTCAAATAATACACCAAGATCACACGTGTGTTAACACTGATTGTGGATTCAGGTTGCACGCATCATACAGGAAGAGAAGTGATTCATGGGTGATAGGATATATTTCCCAAGATCACACATGTGTTAACACAAATGTTTCACAAGATCGCCGTAAGCTAAGTTATGCCATTATATGTCAAGAAATCTTGCCTCTAGTTGACAAAGATCCATCGTTAAAGGTGAAAACGATAATCTCTCATATCGTTGCAACTTACAATTACACTCCGTCTTATAGAAAGGCATGGTTGGCGAAGACCAAAGCGATCAAAATTGTGTATGGAAATTGGGAGGATTCGTACAAACGACTCCCACGTTTCTTATATGCGCTTCAAATTTATGCTCCTGGAACCGTTACTATTTTAGAGACCCTTCCGGCGCAATCTCCAGACGGAACGTGCCTTCAAGGAAATGTGATATTCCACAGGCTTTTCTGGGCTTTCCGCCCATGTGTTCAAGGATTTGCATATTGCAAACCAATTCTTCAAATAGATGGAACTTGGTTGTACGGAAAATATAAAGGCACCTTGTTGATGGCTGTGGCACAAGACGGAAATAGTAACATTTTTCCTATTGCGTTCGCTCTAGTGGAAGGAGAAACTGCTGGAGGTTGGAGTTTCTTTCTCAGAAATCTTCGGACACACGTTGCCCCCCAACCTGGACTCTGTTTGATTTCATACATACATGCTTCCATCGAGAGTGCGTACAACAATCCAGCAAACGGGTGGCAAAACCCACCTTCAACACATGTTTACTGTATTCGACACATTTCACAAAATTTCATGCGAGAGATAAAGGACAGGGCTCTTCGGAAGACTCTTGCCAATGCCAGATATGCATTGACTCAACCGACGTTCCAATATTATCGAAATGAAATTGTAGCGGCAAATCCAGATGCAGGCAGATGGGTGGACAATCTTGCTAGAGAGAAATGGATCAGATCATACGACAACGGGAAGCGATGGGGGCACATGACTACAAATCTCGTGGAGTCTATGAACGAAGTCTTTAAGGGCATCAGACACCTTCCGATTACTGTCTTGGTGCAAGCAACATACTATAGGATGGCTTCTCTTTTCGCACGAAGAGGTGAGCGTTGGAGTGCAGTTCTAGAATCCGGGCAAGTATTCAGCGAAACCTGCGTCAAATTCATGAAAGAGCAATCTGCCAAGGCCAACAGCCACATTGTGACATCTTTCGAACGATTCAACCAGACCTTCAGTGTTAAAGAAACGATTGACCATAACGAGGGCCTTCCGAGACAACAATACAGGGTTCTTACAGACGAAGGGTGGTGCGATTACGGAAAATTTCAAGCCTTTCGCATGCCATTCTCTCATGTAATTGCAGCATGTTCGTATGCGCATCAAGATCCGTTAGCACTTTTATCTCCCATTTACAAGGCGGAAACCTTGCTCGGAGTGTACAACAATGCATTTCAAGTGATGGCAAAGGAGGATTATTGGCCTGCGTATGAAGGGGATGTGGTTTGGCATAATGACAACATGCGGAGAAAGAAAAGAGGTCGACCAAACAGCACCCGGATCAGAACCGAGATGGATCATGAGAAAGTGGTACGGAAGTGTGGCATATGTCGTGAAGTCGGGCACAATAAAAATACATGTCCTAACCGTGGATCAGCCTCCACCAACAATTAGTTGTATGTCATTTGTATTTTGTATTTGTATTTGTATTTGTACTTCTTAAGTATTTATATTTGTATTTGTATTTGTACCGCTTATGTATTTGTATTATCTCTTATTAAATCAACAAGTTATGTATTTGTCTTGTAGTGAAATTGTCTTCATGACCCATACTTTCAATCTGTATTTTGGACAGTCAAATACGCATGCTTTCGTCTAGTCCCATCAAGCCATGCATTGATCAGTGTGCCTTCATTTATCATACAAGTTAGGCGTGCTTGTAAACAGTATGCAACAGTACTCCTTTTCTACCCACTACTATTATAAATTAGGGGTTCCTAGGGTTGAGTTTACACACAGAAACACAAACTCCAAACACCAAACAATTACACAAACACAACAATGTCTCGCATTCGGCCAGATGGATGTCACCGGACAACAGAGCCGCCGCCCCGGAGATCAACATGGCGTATCGAACCTGAACCGGAGTATCGCAGAAGGAACGGACATGTCATATTCTCTCCAATCAAACCTCCCATGCCGGTTATGTTTTGGAATATCTCTTCCGTCAAGCAACTCAAGAGGACTCTCATGAACTTTTTAGAGGGGGAGTACGAATCAGGCGAACAAATAAGAAGCATCAAGAGGCTTAAAACAAGGGTCGATGCTGTGACTGGAGCAACGATAAGTTTCTGGGATAACGTGAAATACAACATTGATTGCATTCAAATGATGCATGGACCCAATGACATTGTTTTAACCGTAGTTATTTCTTAGATTTTTTTTCTTTTTTTGTTGGTTATTTTCAATGTACCTTTTAATTAATGAATGAATTAATGTTTTCCATGAACGCTCGTGTTAGCTGATTCACTGGTCTTATCTGCGCTAATTTAACATATATATTTTTTAAATATGTTAAAATAAAAACAATTTTAAAAATTAAAAAAAAATTAAACAAAACATATGTTAAAACAAGAAAAAAAAACAAAAAAAAACACAAAAGAAACTACACATATGCGCCACCCTAGGTGGCTTAAAAGAAAAAAATACAAGTTGGCGCCACCCCATATGGCGCATATGAAGAAGAATTTTGCTGTTGGCGCCACGGGAGGTGGCTCCTACGTGGAGACCACCTCCCAAACCTGGTCATACAGGTAATTTTCCTGAAAACTTGGTTTTTTGTGTAATTTTTTTTTAAACATGGTTATTTGGATTTTTTTTCATATATATATATATAAAATGAAAATAATAAAATTTTAAATAAAAAGTTATAATTTGAAAATATATATTGTTACACATGAAAAACTTTGAGAGATTCTACCGAAGACAATCCACTCCCATAATGATCGGAAAACAAGTTGATTATTCAAGTTTGGATACACTGTAATGTTTTAACAGTCGCACCTTTTTCTAAAATGACTAAAATAAATATAGAAAACAAACTATCATTTTTTAAAATTAAAAAAAGTGAGTTTCAAGCAAAATGAGTGAAAATAATTTGGTGTTCAGTTAAAATTTGGAAAAGCTTTATTTTATCTAAAGTATAACTTGAGTTCTCCAAAATCATTAAATATTAAAAAGTTTATTGAATACTTTAACTATAAAAAGTAATAAATTAATAAATAGTGTTATTGTTCACGCTTTCTTATGGTCATATGTATTATCACAACACAAGTTAAATAGATATAAATTGATGGTTCATAATTTAATCCCTATTAAACATATTTATTTATTTTTATTGATTAATATTAGTGAACCTTTGATATTTATAAATCAATAAAAATAATATTTAAAAATAGAATATTTTATATTTATATAAAAAACAAATTCAAATATTTAAATAAAAAATACATAAATTTTAAGAAAATGTGTAATATATATTCTTAATGCACATTTTATATTAAAAAAACCAAAATTTCATATAAAAAGAATATATGGTCTAATAAGATATGGCATCACAGTTTTGTTAAAAATATATAAACTGAATTTTCATGAACTCGTTTCTTTTTTACAATTAAATAGAATTTTATAATAGATTTTGTTCTAGTTGTAACTTTAAATTATTTTATCTTTATTGAATCAATACAGAGCTTTCAAAAATTTATAATGATCTTAAGACACTATAAAGTAAGACATGTTTCATTTTACAAATTAATTTTATAAAAATAATTAAATTTAATATAAAACATAATATATAAACATTATATCTTTTGAATAAATGAATTGATTGATTTCTTTATACTATTAATCATTTGCATGTGATGTTCACTTTTTATTTTACAAGAGTAACTTTTGTTAGAACACGCGTATGTTTTGGAACACATGTTATTACATGTAAAGTAAGTACATAGTATATAATATGAATTTTTATATTTGAATAGTACATGAAAATATTAACAACAGTAGTCTGGATCAAATTCTCCTCTTGTTGGGGAAGGCCCCTGAGTTCTCAGTACTGATGGACCATGCAACCCTAATGGACCATCCAACTCTACTTTTGTTTGTATATAGTTAGGTGCTGGTTCATTGTTATTTATTTTTTTTTTTTATGTATTTTTTAAAATGAAAACAAAATTTAAATTTATAGAAAAATAGCATTAAATTTTAAAATTAAAAAAAACTACAATAATTATTTTATGACAACTCCAAAATATGTTGACTAAAAGTTATTATAACAGGTAAACAATTGTCTCATAATATATCTGGTCCACTTAGGTGTGGTAAAACGGGCTGGGCCCGTGAAAAAAGTCTGTTTTGCCCGCATATTATTGCGAGGCGGGATAAAATTTTAGGCCCTCTTCTTTTAATGTGCACGCTTTGCCTCGCTCTGTTTTTTTGCGGGCTTTTTGCGGGCATGAATTTTTTTATATAATTTTTTTATTTTTAGACTAAAAGGTTCAATGTCCGCGAGCGTTCTCTGTTCCGCCTTCACTTTTTTGCGGGTCGGAGAAACGTTTTAGACCCGCACTCTCAAATATGTCCACTCCGCTCCATCTCATTTGTTCGCGAACTTTTGTGGAGCAGGGCCTTGTAAGTCTATAAGTGCGCCTAAGAGGGGGGGTGAATTAGGTTTTCAAAAATAATCGGTTTTTATGACAATGTGTTTACTAACTTTTTGGTTAAGTGTTTGAAGGTGTTTGTTGGTTCATATCTTTTTCTTGGTAGTGATGATGAATGCGGTAAATGCGGAAAGATAAAGAACACGGCGATATATACTGGTTCCCCTCACAATCCGAGAGTACTCCAGTCCCCTTTCAAACACGAAAGAGATTTCACTATAGTTAGAATTATTGTACAAGCCTATGCTTTACTATCTAACCTATAGGGTGATCAAAGGTTCTTAACACCTTTAAGATCAAACAACACTAATGTGGATGAAGAACAATCCTCTTCAAACACAACACTTACTTCCAACAATCCTGGATAGTAAGGAATAATAACTTTGAATTTTTACAAGAGATTTAGATGAAGTTTGTATAGCACTTATCAATCTTGGATTGATCTTCTTCTTCAATAAAACAATTCTCAAAATGAATATAAGTGTTCACAATGTATGCATGAAACTTAGAATATTTTTCTCAATGAAAGAGTGTATAGCAAGTTTCACTTTGAAAGAGATGAATGATGAACACTTTGAAAATATTTGAAAAAAGAATAATATATGAAGTTGAATTGTTAATGAAGAAGGTGAAAAAATGATTATGAAAGATGTGTAATATATATTGTGTTAAACACCTTTTCAAAAGGGTATTTTTCCATGTAGGAATGCAATGTTTCAATGTGAAGAATATATTTTCGTTTATGTGAAACAAGCAATGGAAAAGTCACACTGGTTCAGTAGGAACCGGTTCCTGTATAGGACAACCCGGTTCCTGCTGAACGTTACAGCAGAATATTTGAATTTTTGCACTGAGGAACCGGTTCCTGCATAGGGACAACCCGGTTCCCCATAGTAAACCACAGAGAGTGAAAATTTGAGAAATCTGGGAACCGGTTCCCCTGTAGGGACAACCCGGTTCCTAAAACCTTTATTTTGAAATTTAACTATGAAAAAAGGTTTTAAGTGGTTTCTATGGTATATGAAAATTGTTTATGATTATGATATGCATGAGAGTAGATATTGTGAACAATTATATGTCAAAGTGAGTATTGTTTATACCTTTGCCATTTATTTCTTGATTCTTGAATCTTCACAATATCTTCAAGACTTTGAAAGATGTTTCTTTAGCTTTGACAATCTTTTTGCACATCCTTTATGAGAGCTTGATGTCCATGTTGTCTTCATCAAAACACATATGCTTGAGAGGCTTTTGCAATTACATTCTCCCCCTTTTTGATGATGACAACCAAGTCTTGAAAATGTTTTGAGATTGAGTTGTTTTGTGCTTTTGAAAAAATTGTTGAATAATGCAAGGCTCCCCCTATGTTAGAAACTCCCCCTAAATCCATGATTCCTTTGATTTATGGTGATGAGTTTTAATGTTTAGCAATGGCCTGCATTTTTTCTTTTGAACAAAACAACAACACAAACATGCATACTCTTCTCCCCCTTTGTTATTATCAAAAAGGATGGGGAAAAAGATAATCTTGAAATGAAATTGAAACATAACACAAATATCACACAATGAAATGTAAAACATCACAACATAACACGAATGAACGATACGGAACGTAGTTTTTACGGTTACAAACAAAGACATAATTTAATCCTAAACATCACGAAACATAAATTAAGACAATGTCTAAAAACATGAAATTAAAAGACTAATAAAATAAAAACATAGTAATTAAAAAGCAAAGAAATTAGTCACTTTCATCCATGTTTTCTTCATCTTCATCATCTTCTTCTTCTTCTTCATCACTTCCCTCTTCCTCTTCCTCATAATGTGCCAAGATCCTTCTTTGAGTCCGTTGGATATCCCTCATTTGTTTCTTCATAAGATTATGCTCATAGTTGTTATCCCTCCTATTGTTGTCAGTAGATGTTTGGATAGAGCAAAGCTTTTGAAACATCATATCCATGGTAAATCCTCCTTCGGGAGGTTGTTGCATCTGTTGTGCGGCGGGCTCAACATCAACCTTGTAAAAATATCTTCCATCATTACCCATCACAATTCCGGTATTTTTTAAAGCGGATGTTGTGGAGATGGCACACTCGGGTCTATTCATACTCTTCTTTGGTTCCCGTTGAAGAAGAACACCGGCATTTTGAATAATGCGAGAAATTGCCCTTGCATATGGGAGTCCTCCTTGAAGGGAAGCCATTAGTTGCATATGGCGCATGATTGAAAGAGACCAATTTACCTCTATGCCACGTCTTAGAGCATGCAACACCATCAACTCGAACTCGTTTATCCTGGAATGGTTAGAATTCTTCGGAAATAAAACATAAGCTATGATAAGATGAAGCATCCTATCACTTACAGATAAGCTTGAACCGAACATATTAAATTTGGTAACAAGTTGTTGGCGTGCCGTCTCGCGTTGAGTTGGTCGGCACATACTCACAAACACATCAACCTTACTATAAGGTAGCCAATCCTCCGGAATGTTACCTTGAATAAGCACTAAACCATGTGATGGAATTCCTAATACTCTTCCAAAATCTTCAACATCTAAACATATATCTTTATTTGAAACTTGAGACAACAAGGTAAAATCTTCAAATTCATCGGTGACTATCCTAAAGTTGTGATAAAATTCTCGAACTAAATCCGGGTAATAATCACCATGGTCAAGAACAAAGTTAGCTATACCGGCTTGTTCTAGTCTTGCCGGAAAAAAAAAGCTATGACTAGGAAAGTCGGGAAGATTACCGTATTTTGCCGGAAGAAGTTTCCGACTCCGAATGTTGAATGTAAGTCTCCGACTTTTGAGAGTTGGTTGTTGTTCTTGTGGATCTTCACTTGTCTCACCAACCTTATTCTTTCCTTTAGCATTTCTTGAAAGTTTGGGTGCCATGGTTGAAGGATTGAGAACTTAGGTTTTGATAATGTATTTTCGGATTTGGTGAGTGAAGGAAATTTTGAGTGGGATATATGGAAGAATGAAGGATGATTTATAGTTGTGAGGTAGTGGGTAATAAAAATTTGAGAGTTATGGTGAGATAGTGGGGTTTAAAGTTTGGTTGAATAATGGAGGTGGAAGGGTTTGGAGAGGATGAAGATGAGAGAATATATATTAAAGTGAGTAAATGAGTGGATGTGAGTGGGTGTGAGTGACTTAAATGACAATAAAAAGCTTTTAAATTTCAAAAATTGAAACAAGTTTACGTTACAGCTACAAGACAGAAAATCTGCAAAAATCACGTGGGAACCGGTTCGTCCCTACATGGGAACCGGTTCCTGAAGCATACCAAAACAACGCCTCTGGAAATTACTATGGGGAACCGGTTCGTCCCTACATGGGAACCGGTTCCTGGACTCAAAAAGTCCAAAATACTTTATTTTATGAAAAAGAAAGTATAGCATATATAAAATTTAAGACATAGTATATTTAGAGACATGCACCTTTGTTTTGTGATAATGAGGAATGAATTTAAACATCACCTTCATCTAAAATTCCAAGTTCTCGACGAATTTTATAAAATGATTCTTTCGGGAGAGGCTTGGTGAAGATATCCGCAAGTTGATTATGAGTATCGACAAAAGTGACTTCAACATCTCCTTTGAGCACATGATCACGAAGAAAATGATGTCGAATGTCTATGTGTTTGGTTCTTGAATGCATGACCGGATTTTTTGTGATATTTATAGCACTTGTATTGTCGCATCGAAGAGGAATGCATCCGAGATCAAGTCCGTAGTCACGAAGTTGTTGCTTAAGCCAAAGAATTTGTGCACAACAACTACCCGCTGCTATGTATTCCGCTTCGGCCGTACTAAGAGCAACACATGCTTGCTTTTTACAAGCCCATGATACCAATGCATTTCCAAGAATGTGACAAGTACCACTTGTGCTTTTACGATCAGTTTTACATCCTGCATAATCCGCGTCAGAATAACCAATTAAATTGCAAACACTACCTTTAGGATACCATAAGCCAACGTTGGTTGTTCCTTTGAGATACTTCATGATCCTTTTAACCGCCATAAGATGTGATTCCTTTGGATTTGCTTGAAAGCGAGCACAAAGACAAACACTAAACATTATGTCAGGACGGCTTGCCGTCAAATACAATAAAGAACCAATCATACCTCGATACTTGGTAATATCAATTGGAGTACCGGATTCATCTTGATCAACATATGTACCGGAGCCCATTGGAGTATTCATTGCTTTGCAATTATCCATATCAAACTTCTTCAATAGTTCTTTACAATATTTGGATTGATTGATAAAGATTCCATCTTTGAGTTGCTTAATTTGTAGTCCAAGAAAGTAATTCATCTTTCCCATCATAGACATCTCGAATTCTCCTTGCATCATCAATGAGAATTCCTCACACATTTCTTTGTTAGTCGATCCAAAAATGATATCATCAACATAGACTTGAACCAATAAAGTGTTACTCTTGATTTTCTTAATGAACAAAGTTTTATCAACCTTACCCTTTTCGAAACCCTTTTCACACAAAAAATTGCTAAGTCTATCATACCATGCTCTAGGTGCTTGCTTTAATCCATAAAGAGCCTTTCTCAACTTAAAGACATGTGAAGGATTCTTGAAGTCTTCAAATCCCGGGGGTTGTTTGACATAGACTTCTTCATTGATGTAGCCATTTAAGAATGCGCTCTTGACGTCCATTTGATAAAGCTGAAAATTTAATGAACATGCATAAGCAAGTAAAAGACGGATAGCTTCTAACCTTGCAACCGGAGCAAATGTTTCTTCAAAGTCGATTCCTTCTTCTTGATTGTAACCTTGGGCCACCAATCTTGCTTTGTTTCGAACAATTATACCATTCTCATCAAGTTTGTTCTTAAACACCCATCGAGTACTTATGATATGTTTATTACTTGGTCTAGGAACAAGTTCCCAAACTTGATTTCTTTCGAATTGATTTAATTCTTCTTGCATTGCATTTATCCATTGATCGTCTCCTAAGGCTTCATCAACTTTTGAAGGTTCAATTTGAGAAACAAAAGCCATGTGTAAGCAAGCATCTTTGAGATTTAATCTTGTTGCAACTCCTTGACTAATATCACCAATAACTTTATCAATAGGATGATCTCTATGAGTTCTCCATTCTTTTGGTAGATCATTGGTGTTCGATTCTTGTTGTACACTTTCTTGTTGAACACTTTCTTGTTGTACTTCCGGTGCCTTCTCAATTATATCATTTGAAAGTTCTTCCGGTGCCTTTACAATTGTATTATTTGAAGGTTCTTCCGGGGGTAAATCTAAAGGATCATCATCATCACAAACAACTTCTTCCTCTTTGGAAGTGTTAGTCTCATCAAAAGATACATGCATGGATTCTTCAATAGTTAAAGTTCTTTTATTATAAATTCTATATGCTTTACTAGAAAGAGAATAACCAAGAAATATACCTTCGTCGGATTTCTCATCAAACTTACCAAGATTGTCTTTGTCATTGTTAAGAACAAAGCACTTGCATCCAAAAATGTGAAAATGAGCAATGTTTGGCTTTCTTCCTTTGAAGAGTTCATATGGAGTCTTCTTTAAGATAGGTCTAATGATTACTCGATTTCCAACATAACATGCCGTACTAACCGCATCCGCCCAAAAATATTTAGGAAGGTTTGCATCACTAAGCATTGTTCTTGCAAGTTCCACTAGAAACCTATTTTTCCTTTCAACTACTCCATTTTGTTGTGGAGTTCTTGGTGCTGAAAAATTATGAGAGATACCATGTTCTTCACAAAATTCTTCAAATGATGCATTTTGAAACTCTCCACCATGATCACTTCTTATGGATACAATCTTTAATGATTTCTCATTTTGGATTTGTTTTGCATACTTCTTAAAGGCTCTAAAAGCATCACTTTTCTGCACAAGAAACAAAGTCCAAGAATATCTAGAATAATCATCAACAATAACTAAAGCGTATACATTACCTCCGAAGCTTCTTGTCCTTGATGGACCAAATAGATCCATATGCAATAATTGAAGTGGTCTTGTTGTAGTCACCACATTCTTTGGTTTGAAAGAAGATTTGGTTTGCTTTCCTTTTTGACATGCATCACATAGTTTATCTTTGACAAACTTTATCTTAGGTAAGCCGATAACAAGATCATGTTTGGTTAACTTATTTAAATGATCCATATGAATATGGGCTGCTCTTTTATGCCATAACCATGATTCGTTATTGTTTACCAACAGACATTTTACTTTCAAAGATAAATCATTTAAAGAAATCATAAAAATGTTATTAATTCTTGTACCTTTGAGTTTTACCTCATTGGTGACTTCATCGATGATCAAACATTCTTCCTTAGTGAATTTGATCTTGAAGCCTTTGTCACAAAGTTGGCTAATGCTTAGAAGATTATGCTTTAGTCCTTCAACATAAAGAACATCTTCAATGGATGTGAAAGGTGGTGCACCAACTTTGCCTTTGCCAAGAATTCTTCCCTTATTGTTGTCTCCATAAGTGACAAAACCCTTGGCCTTTAACCTTAGATCTGAAAATTGGTTTAGGTCACCCGTCATATGCTTTGAACAACCACTATCTAGATACCATAGGTTTGAAGTGGTCTTCAAGCAAACCTCGCCTTCTTCATCGTCGGAGTGGTGTGATGCCATTAGTGCTAGGTTTGCACTTTCGTCACTATCGGAATCCGATGAGGAACTTACTTCATTATCTTCCCATGCTATGTAGGCCTTTTTATTTTTGAATTCTCTTTTGCCTTTGAATACATTCTTCTTCGAAAGCTTTGGACATTCTGGCTTTATGTGTCCTTGTTTCCCACATTCATAGCATGTAACTTCTTGTGATGAAGTGGATGCTTCTTTATCTTTATGCTTTGAGAATTTCTTCCTTTTGACATAGTTAGTATTATCAATATTATTTTTATTTCCAAAAAATTTGCCTAACCTTTTTACAAGAAGCAAGAAGTTTTCATCTTCATCTGATGCATCTTTCATTTTGCTTTCTATTGAATCTACTTTTAATGCGATGCCTTTGGATTTCTTCTCTAAGTTCTCATGCTTTTCCAATCTTCCAAGTTCTGTCTCATATTCTTGAAGTTTTCCAAATAGTGTTGCCGAAGTAAGTTTTGATAAATTCTTCTTTTCGGATATCGCCGTCACTTTTGGTTGCCACTCCCTTGTCAAAGATCTGAGCACTTTAAGATTAAGTTCTTCGGTAGTAAGAGTCTTGCCAAGTGCCTTCAAGTGATTTGTCAAATGTACGAATCGTTTTTGCAAATCGAGAATAGTTTCTCCGGGCTTCATTCTAAACAGTTCGTACTCTTGGCTTAAAGTATTCAACCTTGATCTTTTAACTTCAGCGGTACCTTCATGAGTTTCTACAAGAGTATCCCAAATTTCCTTTGATGTTGTACATGTTGATATTCGGAAGAATTCATCCATACTAAGAGCACCATGAAGGAGACTGATCGCCTTTTTGTCAGCAAGAACCCTTTTTCTATCATTATCATCCCATGACGCTTTAGGTTTCTCCGATCCAACACCATTAACGACCGTTGTAGGAACATGAGGACCTTGTAGGACAGCCTCCCAAACTTCTTCTCCTTGTGCTTCTAGATGAGCCTTCATTTGGATTTTCCAAAAGTCAAAATATTCACCACAAAACAATGGAGGCTTGTTGTTAGAACCACCATCTTTGAAAACCGGTCTTTGATTTGCGGAAGCCATTCTGGATCTTTAGGAACAAGTTACCTATAACTTGCTCTGATGCCAATTGTAAGTCTATAAGTGCGCCTAAGAGGGGGGGTGAATTAGGTTTTCAAAAATAATCGGTTTTTATGACAATGTGTTTACTAACTTTTTGGTTAAGTGTTTGAAGGTGTTTGTTGGTTCATATCTTTTTCTTGGTAGTGATGATGAATGCGGTAAATGCGGAAAGATAAAGAACACGGCGATATATACTGGTTCCCCTCACAATCCGAGAGTACTCCAGTCCCCTTTCAAACACGAAAGAGATTTCACTATAGTTAGAATTATTGTACAAGCCTATGCTTTACTATCTAACCTATAGGGTGATCAAAGGTTCTTAACACCTTTAAGATCAAACAACACTAATGTGGATGAAGAACAATCCTCTTCAAACACAACACTTACTTCCAACAATCCTGGATAGTAAGGAATAATAACTTTGAATTTTTACAAGAGATTTAGATGAAGTTTGTATAGCACTTATCAATCTTGGATTGATCTTCTTCTTCAATAAAACAATTCTCAAAATGAATATAAGTGTTCACAATGTATGCATGAAACTTAGAATATTTTTCTCAATGAAAGAGTGTATAGCAAGTTTCACTTTGAAAGAGATGAATGATGAACACTTTGAAAATATTTGAAAAAAGAATAATATATGAAGTTGAATTGTTAATGAAGAAGGTGAAAAAATGATTATGAAAGATGTGTAATATATATTGTGTTAAACACCTTTTCAAAAGGGTATTTTTCCATGTAGGAATGCAATGTTTCAATGTGAAGAATATATTTTCGTTTATGTGAAACAAGCAATGGAAAAGTCACACTGGTTCAGTAGGAACCGGTTCCTGTATAGGACAACCCGGTTCCTGCTGAACGTTACAGCAGAATATTTGAATTTTTGCACTGAGGAACCGGTTCCTGCATAGGGACAACCCGGTTCCCCATAGTAAACCACAGAGAGTGAAAATTTGAGAAATCTGGGAACCGGTTCCCCTGTAGGGACAACCCGGTTCCTAAAACCTTTATTTTGAAATTTAACTATGAAAAAAGGTTTTAAGTGGTTTCTATGGTATATGAAAATTGTTTATGATTATGATATGCATGAGAGTAGATATTGTGAACAATTATATGTCAAAGTGAGTATTGTTTATACCTTTGCCATTTATTTCTTGATTCTTGAATCTTCACAATATCTTCAAGACTTTGAAAGATGTTTCTTTAGCTTTGACAATCTTTTTGCACATCCTTTATGAGAGCTTGATGTCCATGTTGTCTTCATCAAAACACATATGCTTGAGAGGCTTTTGCAATTACAGGCCTAAACAGAATGAGCATGCCCGTTTGCCATCATTGCCACCCTAGGTCCACTCATAATTTTTAAAATAAATGTAGAACATGTACCACATTGATCTTTCACTTTCTTTATAATACTAAATAATATAAAAAAAAAATGTAATATGTAATTTCAACATGTACAAACATTTTTGTTTCTTAGTTATTTTTAAAAAATGTATGTGTGGGTCTTTCTTGGGGCTGCCTTTAGTTATTTTTAAAAAATGTATGTGTGGGTCTTTCTTGGGGCTGCCTTTTCTTATCTTCTGTCTTTCTATCGTAATGAATTGGTCCTGAATATTTCACACATATATCACATATATACAGAGAGAAGAGAAACTCACTTTTGAATAAATAAGAATTGTGGCCCTCCCTCACACATTACTTTAATATTCATTAAATGGTGTGTATTATTTATTAGTAAAAAATATTAATTTAATTGCATACTACTAATTACTTGTCTTATATCAAACTTAATATTATGACATATCCGATAATATTTAGTTGTATATTTGTTTGCTATTAGATTGAAAGATATTATTATATAAATTATGTTAAAAAAATTTAGGGTTAAATAAGTTTTTGGTCATTATAAATATCTTAAATTTTATTTTTAGTTTCTATAAAAATTTTATGCATGCAGTTTTAGTCCATATTATTTTTTAAAATTTTGAAAGCTGTTTAATTACCCTTAAACTTTTTAATGTTTGAATAATTTTTTTTATACGTGCTTAGAATACTATAATTTTTTTTACTAAATTATAGACTTTTAAAATTAAAAGAATTAAATATAAATTTTTTAAATTTCAAAAGATAATGATAAAAATAATGCAAATTTTGACTTAGAAATTAAATTTTGAGTTTTTTTTTTAGGAATTTTTCACAATGTTTTAAACATGTCTGTAAAATAATTATTCAAAAATACATATCGGTTTAATAGTATGGACTAAAACTAAGTGCATAATAATTTTGTGGGGATCAAAATATGTCATTTTTTAATAGGGACCAAAAACAAAATTTGGTAATTTTATAAGAACCAAAAACATATTTAACCCTAAAATTTAACATCAATTAAAAATCATTTGATATATTAAAGAGAATATCGAAATTAATTGTTTTGATGAAATTTTGTAAAGTGGTATAATTTTTATACATCTCATTAATATGTCTTACAATTTTAGATTAATGTTAAATTTTATAATCATTATCTATATGATAATAATTTTTAATCCAACAATAAATTTTAATATATAGATATGCAATAAAACGTTATCCGAAGTGTCATAATATTAAATTTGATACATTATGTTTGAGATATTAATGAGTTATAATCCTCAATATAATACACATTGGTGAATATTTTTTTTTGTTGGAAATAATGATTATATATAACCAAAAAACAGTGTAATACAAAACGCGACCCATAGGATCTAGTGTAAAAAACAGGCCTACACACCTTAAACTACTATCATCCTAGCTATTTTTTCTCTATATTTTGGGTACACCCAAATTCTATTTACAATAGTATCTATAATCCTTTGAACTATATGTGTATCTCTATAATCCTTTTGAAACACTTTGTCATTTCTCTGCATCCATAGGGCATATACAGTTTCTGCTATAGCAGCCTTCACACTGCTACTTCTCCAATTCTTGCTCCTACACACTTTACCCAACCAAGCCAGCTCCTGGTCCCACCCCTTGGCTTGATGCTTCACATTTAACCAATGTAATACCTTGCTCCAAACCTCCTTCGTGTACCTACATTCAAAAAACAGGTGCTGTATATTCTCACTACACTCACAAAATTCACACTTCTGATCCGTATGAACACCAAATTTCTCCAGCCTTTCTTTTGTTGCAAGTCTTTTATGGCATGCTAGCCATAGAGTGAAGACAGCCCTAGGTCGAGTATAGTTGCTTACCAACAAACCTCTCCATTCAACCTGCTGGATTTGCTTAAGAAACGCCCCATAGAAGTTCTTCATTTTGAATTTTCCCTCCATGATCAGATTCTGCCATTGCTCCATATGTTCCACTTCATCTCTCAGCTTGAGGATGTTTCTCAAAATCCAGGATCCACTGTCCATAATCTTTACTTTCATTAGGTCCTCATTCTTCACATAGTAGGAATGAACCCATCTAACCCAAAGTGTGTCCTCTTTGTTAGCCAAGTTCCACAGCTACTTCACAAGTGATGCTTTGTTTCAGGCCTCCAGATACCACATCCAACCCTCCATTGTTCCTAGGGCAGCAAACATTGGTGAATATTTTAAAACAGTGTTTGTTTCATTTTAACAAATTATTTTTTTCATTATAAAGTATTGTATTAATAATTGAAAAAAAATCAAGTTTCTTACAAGACAAAGTTCAAATGAAAGAGAGAAGAAATATTATTTGTAATGTTTTGAAACATTAAAATTTACAAATATAAACTAAAATATATTTTAATTGTGATAATATTTATTTCATAAATAAATCACAATATTTAATTATGTTATGTTACGGGCATTTGGAAATAATATTTATTTTAAATAAAATGTTAAAAAAATTAGATAAATAATTCATTATTTTGTATATAAAACTATTTAGATCAATAATAAATTTTTTCCTGTATACCATTTTTGAATAAAAAATATTTTCGTCATAAATACCATTTTTCATAAATAATAAAAAAAATTCCGTATACAAATAATATTTTTGTTTAGGTATCATTTACCAAAATATTTGGATCAATATTAAATTTTCGTATATAAAAATATTTAGATCAATAATAAATTTTTTCTCATATACCATTTTTGGATCAAAAACATTTGATCATAAATACCATTTCGCGTATATAAAGATATTTAGTTCAATAATAAAATTTTTCCCGTATACAAATAATATTTTTGTTTAGGTATCATTTACAAAAATATTTGGATCAATATTAAATTTTCGTATATAAAAATATTTAGATCAATAATACATTTTTTCCCGTATACCATTTTTGGATCAAAAACATTTGATCATAAATACCATTTCACGTATATAAAAATATTTAATTCAATAATAAATTTTTTCCCGTATACATACTTCATTTTTGTTTAGGTATCATTTACAAAAATATTTGGATCAATAGTAAATTTCTTATATAAAAATATTTAGATCAATAATACATTATTTCCCGTATACCATTTTTGGATAAAAAAAACATTTGATCATAAATACCATTTCTCGTATATAAAAATATTTAGTTCAATAATAAACATTTTCCCGTATACCATTTTTGGATAAAAAACATTTGATCATAAATACCATTTCTCGTATATAAAAATATTTAGTTCAATAATAAATATTTTCCCGTATACATACTTCATTTTTGTTTAGGTATCATTTACAAAAATATTTGGATCAATAGTAAATTTCTTATATAAAAATATTTAGATCAATAATAGATTTTTTCCCATATACCATTTTTGAATAAAAAATATTTGGGTCTTGGGTCAAAAGTACATTATTTTTATTTAGGTATCATTTACAAAAATATATGGATCAATATTAAATTTTTGTATATAAAAATATTTAGATCAATAATACTTTTTTCCCGTATACCATTTTTTGATAAAAAACATTTGATCATAAATATCATTTCTCGTACATAAAAATATTTAGTTCAATAATAAATATTTTCCCGTATACATACTTCATTTTTGTTTAGGTATCATTTACAAAAATATTTGGATCAATAGTAAATTTCTGATATAAAAATATTTAGATCAATATTAAATTATTCGTATATAAAAATATTTAGATCAATGATAAATGTTTTCCCGTATACCTTGGATAAAAAATATTTGATTATAAATACCATTTCTCGTATATAATAAAATTTAATTAAATATTATTTTTTTCCGTATACAAACTTCATTTTTGTTTAAGTATCCTTTACAAAAATATTTGGATCAATAGTAAATTTCGTATAAAATATTATTTTTGTTTTGGTATCATTTACAAAAATATTTGGATCAGTATTAAATTTTCGTATATAAAAATATTTAGATCAATAATAGATTTTTTGGCCTATGCCATTTTTGAATAAAAATATGTGAATCATAAATATCATTTTTCGTATACAAATATATTTAGATCAAGAATAGATTTTTTTTCCGTATACAGAATTTATTTTTGTTTAGGTATCATTTACAAAAATATTTGGATCAATAATAAATTTTTATATAAAAATATTTAGATCAATAGTAATTTCTTTTCGATATACCATTTTTGAATAAAAAATATTAGGGTCATAAATACCATTTTCTATAAATAATAGATTTTTTTCCATATACAAATATTATTTTTGTTTAGGTATCATTTACAAAAATATTTGGATCAATATTAAATTTTTGTATATAAAAATATTTAGATCAATAATACATTTTTTCCCGTATACCATTTTTGGATAAAAAACATTTGATCATAAATATCATTTCTCGTATATAAAAATATTTAGTTCAATAATAAATCTTTTCCCGTATACATACTTCATTTTTGTTTAGGTATCATTTACAAAAATATTTTGGATCAATAGTAAATTTCTTATATAAAAATATTTAGATCAATAATAGATTTTTTTCCGATATACCATTTTTGAATAAAAAATATTTGGGTCTTGGGTCAAAAGTACCATTTTTCGTAAATAATAGATTTTTTTTCGTATACAAATAATATTTTTATTTAGGTATCATTTACAAAAATATTTGGATCAATATTAAATTTTTCGTATATAAAAATATTTAGAACAATGATAAATTTTTTCCTGTATACCTTGGATAAAAAATATTTGATTATAAATACCATTTCTCGTATATAAAAAAATTTTAAATCAATAATAGATTTTTTTTTCGTATACAAACTTTGTTTAGGTATCCTTAACAAAAATATTTGGATCAATAGTAAATTTCGTATATAAATATTATTTTTGTTTTTGTATCATTTACAAAAATATTTGGATCAGTACTAAATTTTTGTATATAAAAATATTTAGATCAGTAATAAAGTTTTTTGCCTATGCCATTTTTGAATAAAAATATTTGAATCATAAATATCATTTTTCATATACAAATATATTTAGATAAAGAATATATTTTTTTCCTGTATACAAAATTCATTTTTGTTTAGGTATCATTTACAAAAATATTTGGATCAATAGTAAATTTCGTATATAAAAATATTTAGATCAATAGTAGATTTTTTTCGGTATACCATTTTTGAATAAAAAATACTTGAGTCATAAATACCATTTTCTATAAATAATAGATTTTTTTCCATAAACAAATATTATTTTTGTTTAGGTATCATTTACAAAAATATTTTGATCAATATTAAATTTTCGTATATAAAAATATTTTGATCAATAATAAATTTTTTTTCCGTATACCATTTTTGATTAAAAGATATTTTCGTCATAAATACAATTTTTCATAAATAATAAAAAAAAATTCGTATACAAATATTATTTTTGTTTAGGTATCATTTACAAAAATATTTGGATCAATACTAAATTTTCGTATATAAAAATATTTAGATCAATAATACATTTTTTCCTGTATATCATTTATGGATCAAAAACATTTGATTGTAAATACCATTTCTTAAAAACATTTAGTTCAATAATAAATTTTTTTTCTATATACATACTTCATTTTTGTTTAGGTATGATTTACAAAAATATTTGGTTCAATAGTAAATTTTGTATATAAAAATATTTAGATCAATAGTAGACTTTTTTCCCGTATACCTCTTTTGAATAAAAATATTTGGATCATAAATACCATTTTTCGTAAATAATAGATTTTTTCCGTATACAAATATTATTTTTGTTTAGGTATTATTTTTTAGCCTATGCCATATTTGAATAAAAAATATTTGGATCATAAATAATATTTTTGTATATAAAAATATTTAGATCAATAATAGATTTTTTCCCTTATACAGAATTCATTTTTGTTTAGGTATCTTTTACAAAAATATTTGGATCAATAGTAAATTTCGTATATAAAAATATTTAGATCAATAATATATTTTTTCCGTATACCATTTTTGAATAAAAAATATTAGGATCATAAATACCAATTTTTGTAAATAATAGAGTTTTTTTGTATACAAATATTTTTTTTTAGGTATCATTTACAAAAATATTTGGATCCATATTAAATTTTCGTATATAAAAATATTTAGATCAATAGTAGATTTTTTGAATAAAATTTTCCCGTATACCATTTTTGACTAAAAAATATTTTGGTCATAAATATCATTTTTCGTATATAATATAATATATATATAAAATAATTATTTTTTTTGGAAGAAGTGAGAAAGTGATGAAAGAGAAAAAATATAGAGAATGGAGAAAAATTTGATAAGTTTGATAAAATATGAGAGTTGTAGTATTTTAATAATAAAATTAAGAACTTTATTGTGCAAAGACCAAATAACTATAATTTTAATGTGGTGGAATTTTTATCAATACGAGCTGAAAAGCTAAAAGCTCTTTTTTTTATCTTACCAAACAGACTCAAAGTTAAAAAATGATATTTGTGACTTTTCCACAACCATTACTTTATATATATATGTATATATATATATGTATATATATATATATATATATATATATATATATATATGTATATATATATATATATATATATATATATATATATATATATATATATGTATATATATATATATATATATATATATATATATATATATATATATATATGTATATATATATATATGTATATATATATATATATATATGTATATATATGTATATATATATATATATATATATATATATATATATATATATATATATATATATATATGTATGTATATATATATATATATATATATATATATATATATATATATGTATATATATATATATGTATATATATATATATATATATATATATATATATATATATATATATATATATATATATATATATATATATATATATATATATATATATATATATATATATATATATATATATATATATATATAATCAATGAGATTAAAGATAGTGCATTGTCGGTGTAAACTTATTTTACACCATCATCCAATAAAATTATAACATTAAGCCAGGTCATATAAGTATTTTAAAATTAAAAGTGTGACTTAGTTAGATATACACGCCCCTTGTTTATTATTTTACAGTGTAAAAATATTTTATATGTACATACTTTTTTCTCATAATCAATGATAAATGTTTGCATGGAAAAACCCTAAATTCATATTATTAGGATCAACCAATAAGGTTAGACAAAAATTTTAAATTATTTTAATTTTAATTTTATTTTTAATTAGATTCATGGGATGGTTGAGATTATTAGAGAGAGAGAAAATTTTATATTTATTTTTTGAGAAATGCTATATATACACCAGAATTATTACACCGTAAACATACACAACAAGTTTTGAACTCAGCTCTGTCTTGGCACAAATTTCAATTTTTATTAAAATAATAAATAAAATAAAATAGTATACATTATTGTATATCTTATGGTGTAAATGTTAAATAAATTGTAAGGATAGCATTCATCTTATTTTTTTAGTTAATTCAAATTTTGTAAATGATAGTGTGTAAACGAATTTTTTAATGTATGTTTAGATAACAATTTTCCTTAATCAATTTACTCTCAAATTACTTCGGCACTATATTTGATAGATTTTTAAATCCGTCTATTGATTTTTTAGATCTATTCCATACATATTTATTGGAAACAGGTTTATCAATGGAAAAAGTGACACATATATTAATGAAGCAAGCATAGTTATTCACGGTTATCACACATATTTCAGGGACGCTATTTCCATTATCAGAAGCTAAGATCATAAATATATACTCCCTCTAACTTTATTTATAAATAAAATAAAAAAAAATTTAGATTCATTCAGTAAAATATATCTGACCTACATAATAGACTAGATATATTCATTATCCAATGAACTTAAAAAAAATTGCTTCTGAAGTACATATTTCCATTAATTAAGAATAATAATAAAATTAATTAAGAATAATAATAAAATTTACTTACATATTTCCATTAATTAAGAATAATAATAAAATTTACTTACATATTTTCATTAATTAAGAATAATAATAAAATTTACTACATAGATTTACACGCCTTAATTGATTTAGTGTCGATATGGAACATTGACAATAATTATAAAGAGATTGATAATATGTCTTTATATCGAAATTTACCGGTCGGTTCCTATATATATTTTTTCTTAGCAAAGTTATGAGAAGTGTATGATTTAAAATTAAAAAATGTGTTATTATATTTTAATAGATTTTAAGAAAAACAAGTGTAATTTCTCTTAATTTTAATTTCTGTTTTCTTTTTTTACAAAGTTTAAGTGTAATTTTTTTTTAACAATAAATTTTAGATTCAATATCATATTAAAATATTTAATTTCTGTTATTGCATGTTATTAATATTAAAGGTGTTTGAATCATATGTTATTTCTAACATTTTAAAAATTATTGGTTAAATAATTTTTTAAAATTTGTTAATTTATAAATATTATTAATTTATTTACATTAACACATAAATATAAACAAATATTTTAATCGAAGATTAATCATAGAACAACAATTTACGTCAATTTAATTCAACTATCACACATCAATTAAACCATCTCATCAATTAATCATAGAACAACACTTGATTTTATGAAGATCTATTTAGCAATGTGCACCTTAGAGTGCATTTAACTATTTTTTAGTTAAAGTTTGCTAAACATACCTTCATAAAAATAAGTGGGGTGTATTTTAGCAAATTTCTGTGGAGTTTGCTAAAGTACACCCACTTTTTTTATGAAGGTGTGTTTAGCAACATGTACTTTAAAGTGCATTTAACTATTTTATAGTTAATACTTGCTAAAATAGACCTTCATAAAAATAGATAAGTCTAGGTTAGCAAACCTCTATAAATAATTTATAAAGATTAAATATTTAAATTATTAGTTTAAATTTATTTTAATATCTTATTAATAAAATCCTAAAAATGTAATTTAAACTTTTATAAACAATCACTAAAATTTTAAATTTGTTTTAAAAAACAAGAAAACAAAATAAATAGAGAACAGTGTATTTAGAAGTTCAAAAAAATATTAAATGTTATTTATTAGTAATGAATAAACAGAATGCATAGTAGTGATAAATAAAATAAAATGCATACGTCGCTAGATTGCAGGTCTGTGATGGAAGGAAACAGGTTGGCAGAGAGATGAGTTGATCAACCATAATTATATATATAAATTTCGTTGCAGAGGAAAGCTACAAAAGCAATATATACATGAATAAATGATAGAGGGGTTGAGGTGGGGGGCTGTAGCACCTAGTGGCCTAAGTCTACATGCAAAATTGAAGATTAGATAGTGACTTAACGTCAAGAAAGCTCAACGGTTTTCTCAGAGAGTAGTGTGTATATCAAAGAGTGTATAGCTACACTCATAGTGTGGGGTTAGTTAGTTTTCACATTTTAGTACAAGGATAAAAGATGAAGAGAGATTTTGTTTACTCTTAAAACATCAACTGTAAAAATATTTAATTGTATATGTTTTTCTACAGCTACCTATGAATCATGATCTATACACTACTATACTATATAGCTGCAAGCTGCAGCTGCTATATATATTGTACTAGTTACTACTTGATTGATTTTTCTTCCCCCACCATACCATGCATACTGTGCCCCATATATATAGTTATATATACATCTCAAATGGAATTATTTTGGTAAACTCACCACCACTGAATAATGTTCCTTTTCCAGTAATCTGGTTAATATATTATAATTGTATGTGTCCCCATTCCTTTACATATGGTCCCACCTCTATTCTTGTGGTCTCCCTTTATCCTTTTGCCTTCTAGCTACCACAATTCATTCATTCATTATCTTTTTCTAATGCTAAAGGCTAAATCTCACCTATTTTTTTCCTTTCTGTCTCTCTCTTGCATAGTAATTTTGCATGACAAAAATCTTCTTTATATATTTGCTTACCTATATTTATTCATATATTTAATTAACATTATGTTACCTTATTGGTTGCATAAGATTTGGATCAAAGTAAGTTCCCATGTTAATCAATTTAGGTCTCATACGGGTGGATTAATTAATGTTTCTTTTATTGTGTTACATATATATTTTATTAATTGCTTTAGACAATTTATAGCATTTGAACCTAGCTATCTCAAAAAGAAACTGGACCACCATGTGGGGGTAGAATATTTTGCTATTTAACGTTAGTTTGAGTTTGCAAATTAGATACGTTTGCTATTTTTTGAACATACTTCTGTTATTTAATTGGAAAATTCTTTCTAAAAAGTTTTACCCCTCCTATAAAAACTAAAGAAGTTAAAATAAGTTATTATTTAATTTGAAACATAAATCATTTAAATTTTAACGTTGTAATGACAAAATTTGTTTTTCTTTTAACCCTAACTAATCACTAGCAAGACTGTCTCAAACAATTCAAAATTCTGTTTTAATTTTAAATTTGATTTTTGATAAAAATAAATTATTTCTAACAAAATATCATTTTTTATTTTAATTATAAATAATACCAAAAATCTTTCATCGACATTATTCTATTGCGGTTCTCAGGCACGACCATAAACCCTCTCTAAATTAAAGTTCTATGCATGTTTTGTTGAACTTTATGCCTTGACCAATGTTTATTTCATCAAGCTTAACATCTAATTTTTAAGATTTCAATTTCACTATATTCAATTTGAACAAATTCAAGAAAAGACTTTACAATTTTATAATTTGGTGCACCAGTTTTAAGCTTCTAATGCGGTAGAGATAGGGATGACTTGCAATGTTAGCACTCCAACGCTCAAATAAGTGAGTGAAAAGTAATGTTTGAATGAGAAAGAATTGGAATGTGTGCTTTTCTCTTTAAATATGAGAAATATTGGACAATTTAATGCATGTGGAACGACATGGGATGTGGTCAGCCGTCAGATTGATTTGGACGGTTTCCATGTTATTCGCATGAAGGATTGCTTGGAAGAAAAGGTCTACTTGTGTTTGCATTCAATGCTTCGCTGCTTCACCATTGGGCCTTGTTATGTAGTTAGTGCTTCATTGCTTCACCATTGGGCCTTTGTTTTCTAAGCCTTGTGGACGACGTGGAATATTAATCGAAATTAAAAAACAAAGTTATCATTGGGGACATTATGACTGTAATTCTCATTAGAGATTTGTCGTAATGGCCACTACTTCATACTATTAATAAAATAAAGTGTGCATAAGATATGCATGCATGGACATACCTATATATATTACATTAAGGTGAAGACGAATGGGTGATGGACACGCTGATGAAGACGGTGTTTGTTAATGATGAAAACGATGGACATAATTACATTAAGGTAGAAGAAGCCTTGTTTCAAGCAGATGAATAGAAGTTTTGTTTTTTTGCTGATGAAGATGACAAAGACAATTAAGGTTTCATTTCCTTTGCTTTGTTTTGATTTATATTCAAGTTGTGTAGGCATTAGTTACATTCGAGTTTTGTTTCGTTTATGGAAAAAGGATGAACTATCGAGTTTCATTTTTGGAAGAAATGAAGTTTTGAATTTCATTTATAGAGATGATGAAGTTTCAACTTTAGGGTTTGTTTCATTCTAGTATATGTTTCTTTGTTTTGAATGTATTTTGTGGATGAATGGAATAGGGTATTAGGGAATTAAATTTTGGAAATTGGTTTTCCTATTGGTCATATACTCTAACCAAATGGAAATGTAAATTCATTATTAGTTTTCTTAACGCTTAATTTCACAATCGAGGGGATAACTAGGTACTTTTTCTATCAGACCAGCTTCAAACCAAGATAATAGGTCATTTCCATTTTTAAAAAGAATTTGAAATTTCGTAATCAAAAGTGTCATGTACTTTTTCTATCGGTTGATTACTCAAACGATGGAACAACTAATTTTATTTTTTTAACGAAAAATAAAAAGAGCAAGTGTCAGGTACTTTCCTTATCAATTGATTCCTTAACCTGAAGAAATATCTAATTTCAATTTTTAAATAAAAATAAAAAGAGCAAGTGCCAGCTACTAAAGACCCAAATTTACATTTTAGGCAACTTTTGGAAGTTGTTAGTAACTTTAAAATTTTTAGGATTATTGATGACGCTTTTAGTTTGAAGTTACTTCCATATTCTCTAAGGGATAGAGAAAAAAGTTGGCTTAATTCCTCATAACCTAATTCCATAGCCACATGAAATGCCTTGACTGAAAAAATTTAGCTAAGCATTTTCCTCCTATTAAGATGCAAAAGTGAGAAATGAAATCACTTTGTTTAGGCAAGGAGATGACGAGTATTTGTTTGATGTTTGGGAAAGATTCAAGGAATTATTAAGGTAATGTACACACCACTAGATCTCAATTTGTATTCAGTTGGGGACATTTTATAATGGAATGGTACCATCATCAAGAAACATGTTTGATACATCTTCTCGTGGGGCATTGTTATATAAGTTTTATGAAGAAGGGTACAAGTTGATTGAGAGCACTAGTGCCAACACCTACCAATGGCCAGTTACTAGAGTAGCCATTATAGTTGTCCTAAAGAAGCCAGCTGGTGTTCATGAAGTCACTAAGACCACGACCTTAGCAACTTAGGTGGCCCAAATACAAAAAGTGACGAAGAACGTGATGGCGAGTTCTAACGCGCCACCTGCTTAGCCAGTCAAAGTTGTAACTTATGCCAATGCAGTGTTTATTGTGCGGGAGCTCATTTATTTGAAGAATGTTTAGTAAATCTTGTTTTTGTGAGTTATGTGAGCAAAAAATAAATATAACAACCCCTACAGGAACACATACAACCTTGGATGGAGTAATCATCCTAATTTATCTTGGAGTAACATTCAAAATCAGTTAAAGCCTCAAGCACCACAAATTCCTCATGGTTTTTCTATATTAAATCATGTAGTGGCTACATAAAGAGACAACCAGATTGAGAATATTTTGAAGTCCTTTATACAAGAAACAAATAATGAATTTCAAGCTCAAGTGTAAGCATCAAAAACTTGGTTAGCCAAGTTGAGTAAATTTCTCCTGCACTCAGTTCAAGACCTATGGGATCATTCCCAAGTTCCACCGAAACACCAACATCTACTTCTGGTACCACGAGCTTTGAAACATGCAAAGTCATTTCATTAAGGAGTGACAAGGAATATGAAGGACCAATCCAGCACACCGTCTGACAAACTAGGGATGAACTGAAGACTTTTGACACATCATAAGACGACCAAATAATGCCTACAATAATCCCTTGGTTGAAGCAAGAATAAAAGGTTTGCAAGCTGAGAAACCTAACATGAAAACTTCACGCATGTTAATTGCTATAACAGAGTTGTCTCCTAATACTCTAGACGTCACCATAACACCCAGGTTCGTGCAAGAGAGACCACATTTGCCTTTCCCCCAAAGAATTAGGTAGGCAAAAGAATATCAACAATTTGGAAAATTTTGGAGATTCAGAAGCAGCTTCATATCAACACACCTCTAACTGAAGAAATTCAACAAATGCTAAATTAATCCAAGTTCATGAAAGATGTGTTGACAAAGAGGAAAGATACCTCCCAAGTTGAAAGATCCTCGAAGTTTCACCATACCTTGCAACATAAGAGATTCCTTTTTGCGGAAGGGAACTATGTGATCTTAGATCAAGTATTAACCTCATGCCCCTAAATATCTTCAAGAAGCATGAAATTGGAGTTGTAATGCTAACAACTATCACACTTCAGTTGACTGATCAAAGCATTCGTTACCCTGAAAGGAAGATTGAATATGTTCTACTAAGGATTGACAAGTTTTTTATTTCTAGTTGATTTTATAATCATGGATTTCAGCACTAATGAGACACCCATATTCTCTTGGGAAGACCATTCCTTGGAACAGGGACAACTCTAATAGACGTGGAAACAAAATAACGCACCATGAGAGTTAATTGACATCAAATGTTATTTAATGTCCTCACTGCATTGAAATAACCAGAAGAAGATGTAATTGATTTCTCATTAATCTCTAGTTGGGATTCCCTTGTTCACAAGTAGGTCATAAAGAGTATGGATGAGTTGGAGCAAGAATTGGGTGAAGAAGAAAAAAATGCATTGGTGAAGGAAGGTATCATAAGATGGCCTCTCCTACTAATTTAGGGCACGACGAAACACTTTGAGACCCTGCAAATTATAACTGAATTGATGGAACACGAGATCCCATCCATAGAGAAACCAACTGAATTGGAGTTGAAAAAACTCATACTTGTAATATGCCTACCTAAAGGTAGTATAGAAGTTACCTATAATCGTTTCTATTGATCTGTCTGATAAGCAAAGATGTCAACTTTTGGCACTTCTGGAAAAACACAAAAAAGTTATTCCTTGGCAAATATCTAACATCAAAAGAATCAACCCCATAGTTTGTTTGCATAGAATATTGTTGGAAGAGAATTCCAAGAGTTGTATAGAAAGCTAACATAGTTTAAACCCTATCATGAAGAATGTAGTCAAGAAGGATATTATCAAATTTCTTGATGTAACATGAATTTCTACCCTATTTCTGATAGAGTATTGGTAAGTCCTATCAAATGTGTCCCAACGAAAGGTAGAATGAATGTGACTGAGAATGAAAAGAATGAATTAATTCTTTCTAGAGTTGTTAATGGTTGGAGAATATGCATGGATTACAGGAAGTTAAACAAGGCTACAAGGAAAGACCATTTCCCCTTCCATTTATTAATCAAATGCTTGATAGACTAGTTGGAAATGAATTCTATTGTTTTCTTGAGGGATACTCAGGCTATAATCAAATTACAATAGCTCCTAAAGACTAAGAGAAGACAACATTTACTTGTCCCTATGGAACCTTTGCCTTTAGAAGAATGTCATTTGGATTATGTAATGCTCCTGCAACATTTCAAATATGCATGATGGTCATCTTCTCTAATCTTATTGTGACGTGGGACTAACGTCACAAATTTTTTTATAAAAAAAAACTCTGATTCCCCATGTGATAACGTAGTTTTGATTTTTAAATATTAAAAATACATAGTGATGTGATTCCCACGTCGCAACAACACTTTTTTTGCCACATGGTTACCATGTCACAAACTCATGTAGTTGGAGAGCATATTTCTTATGGTGATCATACATGTCTTCCTTTACCTCGCACGCACAATCTAAAAAAACCTCAATAACACTGAATTAGATAAAAATAACTAAATAACAGAAAAGAAAATAATAACAATAAAAAAATTAATGTTTTGTGCTCATGTTAGGGTGTGTTCGGTTCGAGGTAAATGGAGGGGAGAGGAGGGGATATTAATAATAAAATGTGTTTGGTTCAATTTTTACAAAGGGAGGGGAGAGGAGCAAAATCTCTCCAAATCACACTTTTTGCGTCCCCTGAATCGGGGGAATTCGGAAGGGATGGGAGGGAATGTGACGGTTGATATTTAATAAATTAATATATTTACTGAAATATCTTCAGTTTTATTTTATTATTTCAAAATTATTTTCTTTCGTATTCCTGCTTCTTCTTTTTTTTGTGATTTTTATCTATTGTCTCTATCAATTTATTATAATTATTCTTTAGCTTCAAATTATTATTTTTATTTATTAATAATTATAATCATTGCAATTTTTTATTTTAATTTTAATTTTTCTATTTATTTATATTAATTTTTATGTATTCTATTATATATATTTTTTATATAACCATTCATTTATTTTGTTTATTATTGTTGTTGTTATTATTAACATGTTTTTAAACAAAATCTCTCTCGTCCCCTCCCCTTCTCTCGTTTGAACAAAACATACATATAAATTTTTTAAAAATTCCTCCCCTCCCATCTCCTTCTCTTATTAGAAACAATTACTAGTACACCACTTTATTTAATGATAATATAATTTCTTCCGATAAAATAATCTTACTATTAAACTATTATCCATCCATACCAATTATATATAGCATCATAACATGAAGGATAGCTAATAGCCAACATATCCTTAAATGGCTTTCAAGAGTTGTATTGATATACATTGAAAGCTTGTGTGTTTTTTGAACATTGATATGAAAAACTAAACTTTAGTTTAATGGCCTTTAATTTTGGGGAAATTATAATCACCTAATAAAACAGATAGTGTGCCTAATTAATAATAAATATGTTAAAACTTAGTAGAGACTAGAGAGGACTTGCCCATGCATAAAATAAATGAGAAGAAATCTGAATTCAGGTTGGGTTAGCCAGCTAACTTCTTTTGTGATATAATGACCCATAACTGTTTCTAAACTAATACTAGACGACTTTGCTTGAACATAGCATATGTAGTTTGTCTCTCTACATGACAAATTTATGGCCTGTGTCCTAATTCTTTACAAAGATGGTTAGAAATAGAAACTGGTCCACCCGTCCCCCCAAACACTGTTAATGGAAATCTAAGCATTTATAGAAATTTATGCAGCATTCAAGTTTCTACACTTGAACTACAAGAGAAGACAAAAAAAGGATAACTTGTACGACATTGATAGTGTATTATTGCAAACCACCATTTAAAAGGTTCATATTTCTTCGCATGTGATTCCAGAGCTACTTTGATATCATAATTGTTAACTAGAGTAGAGAGGTTTTAGAATTTACAGTGGTTGTTTATGATGGAAAAATGCCAAGAGAAACAATTAAAACCCTACATTGACCATACAAACAAAATTAAAAAGATCTCTAAAATTAGGTTAAAGCTTCCTCAATAGTTTCTTGTTCAATAAATTCAACTTTATCTAAAAACATTGTTTTTCTACTTTCTGTACTCTCGTTTCTTTATTCGCTTTATTTATTTTGGATGTGTTTTTTATTTTATGTGTTGTTATAATTATTGCCATGTTTGAATAGCCATATGTTGGAACAGATGGAATGGAACAATTAAGATTTTAAGAAGATTGAAGAAGAAGAAGGAGGAAAGAAGAGATACAACTGTATTGAGAAAAAGGAGAATTTTATTAAGTGAAGTTTATGTTTAAACTTTACAACTATATTGAATTACAACATCACGTCTATTTATAGGCAACCAAGACTCAAATCCAAAACATACGGTTCAAGTATAAAACATATAAAGTTAGAATTTGACCTAACAACTATATGTTGTATTCGACTCTGTCGAATACAACTAATTCTACAACTACTTCGACTAGGTTACACAACTTAGTTTAGCACAAACTACTTCATGAAATCATGAATTATATCTTCTAACACACCTCCTAACTCATATTTTCAAGACTTCTCTTCCTCATGCTTCTCTTCATCTCATCAAACCTAACTTTCTTCAAGGACTTAATGAGTATATCAGCTAGCTGCAGTTCTGACTTGCAATCCTCAAGTTCAAGCCTTCCTTTATTTGCTAGATCCATGAGAAAATGATACCTCTTTTTTACATGTTTACTTCGACCATGGCACATAGGATGATTTGCTAGGTCAATAGTAGACTTGTTACCTACAAACAACGTTATTTTCTTAGCTTACAAGATCTTGAGCTATTCTAACAGTATTTCTATCCATACTGCTTGACATGCTGCATATGATGCAACCACGTACTCAGCTTCACATGATTGAAAAACTATGATGCTTTGTTTCCTAGATGTTGAAGCGGTAAAGCGGCAAGTAAAAAGTAATAGGTTTATTATTATCGGGTGATATAGTTTATATCATATCGTAGTCCACAGAGATTGGTAGAGAAAAATTGTCGTCCAATGCTCTCGTATTCTAAGTTTCATGATTGGGTTACGGAAAGTAAAATGCGAGAAAAGTAAATAAAAGCAAATAAATAATCTATTGTAGTTAAGAGAATTCATTCTGGAATCGTATTTTTACTCAACCCGTCAAATACTTAAATCAAAAGATCTATCGCTTAACACTCACAATACGCATCAAAATCACCAGGCATCATTTGAGATGCCACATCAATGTCCATTCCTGCAACACCGATGAAAGCTCAACCATACTATTTACATCGGCAATTTCTCCACCGACAGAAACAACACGGAAGCATTATACTCGATACCTATTACGATTATTAGCCCCAAATCTATGTCTAGAGTTTAGAAAATCATAGTTATCATTCCTAATCAAGATCAATTATGTCTATATATTTCTACAACAACACAAACCCAAAGCATTTAAGTAAAAAGATAAAGAACAACAATAATAATGATTTGTAAAACAAATATATAAACGATCCCATGATCAACAAATGTACATACAAGAGAGAGAAAATATACATATAACTCCCACCATTGGAATGGGTCATAGGAAAGAAGAAGAACAAGCGGAAACTTCTCGTGTTAGAGGCACAATCGGAGACCACCTGAGCTCAATCGACATGATGAGCCAACCAATAGTGTTGCTTGAACCTCTAAACTATAAAGAATGGATCAAAGCTCAACTTTGTCCAAGAAGAGATGATAAAAACCCAAAACTACAAAGTTGAACTATAACTAGAAAAACTTAAAAACGCATACCGCGCTAAGCACGAAATAGCGCGCTTAGCACGGTGTCCTTTATTTTTCTTAAATTGTTGGAGCGCGATTAACACCTAAAACATGCGCTAAGCACACTACCTTTTGCCAGACTGGTCTGAAAAGCTCCTAGACCGCGCTAAGCACGGTATAGCGCGCTTAGCACGCTCAGTAGAACAGCAAGATTTTATTTCCTCAAAACGCGTTCGCAGTCGTGTCTTCGACACTTTATTATTCAAAGCTCCGAATATGCAGAAATACCTACAAACAGACAACAAAACTATCAAACGGGACATATTTACACGAAAACGTAAGAAAACACAAACGATACAAATATACACAAAAATAGGGAATTATTTAAACGATATTAACAAAAAGTCTCGATAAGTGCCACTATTTACATACTCAAAATAACTACATTTTGGAACTTATCACTTGAGCTCCAAGAGATTGAAGTGCATTCTATCATGAATATGTAGCATGTAATACTCTTTTCCTTGTCTGGATCTCCACTGAAATATGAATCAGTGTAACCATTTACATCTGCATTTGTGTTGGTCTTCTTATGTCTTGACATCAGCACACCATGATCATCTGTACCCTTATGTATCTTCACATCCTCTTGACTGCAATGAGATGAAATTCTTATGGTTTCTCCATGAATCTTCTCAACAATCTGACACTTTGATAGATATCAGGCCTAGTATTGCAATGATACCTCAAGGATTCACTAATTTGTATGTGCAATTTGCACTTACGAACTCAACATTTGTATCCTTCTTCGAATTTGATCTAGATTTTAATGGTATGGCAGCTGCATTATAGTTGCTCATCTTGAATCTTTTCAAGATATCTTGAGCATAATTCTTCTGGTGCAAGAAGGAAGGACATTCAGATTTAATGTGACTATATCCATCACACTCAAAGCATTGGGTCTCAGTGCCTTTGTTTTGGGGACTGATGTAGGAGCCCCTGTCTTGGACATTAGTCATCCACTTGATGTCTAGGTTCCTCAAGGATTTGTTGAACTTTTTCCCAAGAAAGCTATAGGATGTGACATGCTCTCCTTTTTATCACATTGACTTCCATTTCCCTCAGTGTTAGAGACAAAGGATATACTTTAGTTCTTATTTCAAGTTCTATCATTGATGGACATTTCAAAGGTTTGTAAGGAACCAACGAGTTCATCAACCTTAATACTGCTCAGGTCCCGAGCTTTGTTAATAGTAATCACTTTCATATCAAACCTCTTAGTCAATGATTTGAGAATTTTTTTGACAAGTTTTTCTTCCGACATCTTTTCACCTAAGGAAAAATAAGTGTTGGCAATATCACACAACCTAATGTAGAATTCACAGATAGATTCATCTTCAGTCATTCTCAGATTCTCAAACTTAGTTGAAAGGTACTGCAGCCTTGACATACGAACTTTGGATATGCCTTCATGTGCTGATTTGAGAATTTCTCAAGCTTCTTTAGCTTCTGCACATGTGTTGATCAACCTGAACATGTTATTGTCCACACAATTGAAGATAGCATTCAAAGCCTTGGAATTTCAAGGGCTTCACCATCTTCAGCATTAGTCCAATCAGCTTCTAGTTTCAAACTAGTAATATCATCTTCATAAGTAACTTTTGGATGTTTCCATCCTTTTATCATAGATTTTCATGCTTTGTTACCTATAGATTTGAATAAGGAAACCATCATGGACTTCCAATAATTATAGGATGCGTGTGGAGGGAGATATACTTAATAGACTAGAAGAAATCAAGCCTTTAATAGAGGAGACAGACATGGCATGTGGCTAAATAGTAAGAATATTTTGAATCTGCTCTGCAACATCACATATTTGAGAACTAGTCTCAAAGGAACATACATAATCAGAACCAAAACCAATGAAAGTAGGGGCGTCAACATTGGATGTTGTAGTTTTAAAATTCTTCTTATTTGTTTTCAATAATTTGGGACACTCAGATTTCCAATGACCTTTCTTCTTACAAAAAGCACATTCATCAATAGCAAGTTCAATTCTACCTTGATATTTTCCTTTGAGGACAGGAGCAACAAAAACAAATGGAGAAGTGTAGAGAATTCCTTTATTTGAAATCATATTTGAGTGAGTCGTAAGTCTGATTTCTTCTGCTAATAAATTATTAACAACTAAATCAACATTGGGAAAATGATCATGATGTAGAATGCTTCTACAAAACTTTCAAAATCATCCCGAAGGGCCATCATAAATTAAACGAGATGATGCTTTTCTCTTTGCTCGATGTATCTTTGACAATTTTCAATTTTGCTGATTCTATAAGAGTCAATTGCTCCCGTAAATCACTACTACAAAAAACACATGTTACCTTGGACGCGAAGGGGATTTTACCTCGACGATACAAGTGAGGTAACGAAGGACATCATGAAAACTTGCAACTTAATCCCTCGGTTTCTAATTAATCAGGGGGGGTAATTGAAATGATCATTAATGATTCCCAACAATAGCTTTTTATATTTTCAAAACTAGCGTCGCATATGTCTTGGTTTATGAGCAAAATTGAGGGGATTTTTTTTAAAATACAAAGTACATTGTTTACACATAATATTAATAAATTAAATTATTTATAAATTACATTGTTTACACAGAATATTACATTGTGTACATAAAATATTAAAGTAAAAATATATAACAAATTTGAATCTGATTCATCATCATCACTGTCAGTGAAGATCAGATGTTGGATCTTCGTTTCAATGAATCTTGGGGAAGATCAAATGTTAGATGCAAGTATATTCTCAATGGCTTTTGCATGCATTTGTTTCTGATATAAAACAAAAAGGGTTAGATAAGTAAAATAAATCAGCCACCGATTTAGAGACCAAAATTTTGTGACTGCCAATTCGATCACGAAAAATATTTTCATGTACAATTTAATTTATATGAAAAATTAGAGACCGAAATTTCGGTCACTAATATTTTTTGTTTTCATTTTCTATTTTTAATCCTTTGTATTTACTATTTCCTTTCTATTTTTTTAAAGATTTATATTCTCTTTTAATTTTTAGTAAAAGTTACACCTTTTATTATTTTAACAAATAAAATATAAATTTATATAAAAAAATAATGTCATTTTATATTAATATTTGCATAAAAGTGAATTTTACTTTTATTATATAATTTTTATGTGTGCAATGAAATTGCATAATAAAATTAAATTTATATAGTAATTTTCTAAATTTTATTTAATAATATTTTTTAAAAAATTATTTCTTTATTATATGTATATATGTTTAAATATAAAATATAAAATTGTCTACTGGTAAGGTGTTACTATAATATACGGATGTCACGAGTTTGATTCTTGGGTATCACAATTTTTAATTAATTTTATTTTATGAAAAAAGAACACAAATTTTGATTATTAAATTTGCACAAAAGCTTAACGACTAGTATTTTTCAACCGAAAAATTATGATCGCTAAATCAATCACAAAACATTTTAGTGACCAATTTTTAAAATTTTTCGATCTTTAGCTAATTCAGTCATTAAAAATAAATTTTCTAGTAGTGTGTTAACAAGAGACTAAATACTAGAATTTTCATTAAAATGACAAAAGTTTATAGAATAAATATTAAATAGTAGAGAAAAACTAAACTACCCTTACTACTATATAATAATATAATAATATTATATTATTAATAGCTACTTAAAATTTTTTTTCTAAAATATGTGTATTAATTATTTAGACTGATTAACATTAATAACTAACGGTAAAATTTACGTATCATATTTTTTAAAACTATTCTAAAAAAGTGAAATCATAAAGTAATTTAATTTGACGTATGAGCGAAAAATTACACTATGAGTATATAAATATTAATTTAATTATTTAAGTGAGTATATAAAATAGTTATAAAATGTAAGGAGATTTTTTAGAATATCATACTAAAAAACCATATCGTTTAAATTTATATATAATATTATCATATATTAAGGTTATAACCATTCTTCTTCTTAAGGAACAAGTCTTCTAGAATGGTTGTCAATCGTAAATTATAATTTATAATTAATGCTGAGAATTGATTTATATAAGAACCGGAGTATCTTGTATATATTTTTTAAGATATATTTTACTAATAAAACAATATAAACTATTACTATCCGCAAATGTCAACAGATGTACAAAATTATATAATGAATGTTTTAAAATAAAAGGGTGATAATAAGAGAGACTAGATTGAGTTATTAGAATTAGGTAAGGGTAGGAAATGTAGAGAGAAGCATTATTAACAAGTAACATGATAGCGCCTGCACTGCAGGGTGGTCTGTTTAAATTTTCTTATAGTTTTACTTGCTGCTATTTCTTTATCCCCTTCCTTTCATTACTGTTGGGGACCATCCATAACACACACAATCATAGACACTAAAAGTCAAAATTATTAGTGGACACCCTATATACTCACTCTACTACTATTCTCTCCTTTATCAGAATATATATATATATATATATATATATATATATATATATATATATATATATATATATTCTCACTTTTCGATACTTCATTATTAATTTTTTGGAGATAAGATTTTAATATCTTGATTGTCCTTAATTTACCAATTTTTATAATAGTAATAATAATAATTAAGATCAATCACTTTCTTTTAACGGGTGAAAGTCAAAAATCTCTAGAGAGAGATGCTCTCTCTTCTCTCTAGAAACCATCCCCCCAAATCTCTAGGGTTTGATGGTGGCCGCCTCCCACCTTCATGGTGGTTTCCTTCTCCCACCTTTATGGTGGTTATCTCCCCTATCTCCTTTATGATGGGCAGCATCTCTTTCACTCAACCTTACTCTCATGCTTCTACCAAATCTAAGTCACCTCCACCACAAACCACTACCAAGCCGCCTCTCTTTATACTCACCCGACCGCCGCCGGAGCCACCACCACCAAGATCTAGTAAGGTTGCTAAGATTGTTGTTAACATCTCAAACTCAACAATGATGGTTGTTCCTCTCTCCACCAGATCTGCTCCAACTCTATTGGCGCTCACTACTGCTCGCCCTCCACCAAAACCGCCATGGAACCATTGCAGGTTGAAGTCTACGACTTTATCAGACCTATCTTTTTCTGTTTTAGTGTTTTCTGTTATTTGCTGTTGGTGATGTCTTTTGGGGTTTAAGTATGCATTCCAGGTGTTTGATAAAAAGTCTTCAAAGAGCTTTGAGTCTTGGAACAACATTACCTCTAGTCATCAATTAGCTTTTGAACATTCTATAAAAGTGGACAATCTCGAGACCAAGTTTAGTCGAATTGGGCAAACACAAGTCAAAGAAATCATCCTTAATTGGATCTGGAAAAAGACAATGGATTCTCAGTCATATATTGTCACTATTGATGTTCTTGAGAAAGTGGATGGAAGGATGTTATGGGATTGTTTCTGGATTGATTGTGTCTTTTTAGCTTATTATCCAACTATGTTTATTGTCTTTTACTTCTATGTAATTGTTACTCTTAGAGAAGATTCAAGACTATGGATAGGGCATGTCCTATTTCATATGTGGCTTGATCATTGTAACATCAACTGGTTTATTATTTAATGAATGATGTTTTCTATCAAAAAAAAAAAAAAGATCAATCACTTAAGAATGTTGAATTTATATTCTTTCCACAACTATAAATAATAGTACATGACAAAGCCTTCCACCTCAATTAGAAAAAAAAATTATTATGTCTAAACCGTGTTTTATTTTTTTATAATAATAAAAATAACATATTTCTTCGATTTTTAAGATAACCTAAAGGAAAAACAAATTGGGACAAGCTTCGAATTTCAGCTTTTCCAGTTTATGTTTTATTTGTTTATAAGTGAAATTAAATAAACTAACCCTTCGATTTTTTAATATAGTCGAGGGATCAAATAATCAAATTTCACTCTAAAAGCATTTGTCAAACAGATTTTAACTTAGTCCTTACTTATATGAAGTCGTCTCAAACTCGTATGTATCATTCTTAGGGATAGATTACAAGACAGAAAATCTTTTCAATATTTTTTTATATAAAAGAAAATATTTTTTCTGCCCTTGCTATCTATTTCACATAATGGTATTGATGTTGTTGTTGTTATTGTTATATTTTTGCTCATTTGATAAATTGCAATGGTAGAAAATCAATTTTGCTTCAAAGATTTGTTCTACATTTCCAACCAAAGAAATAGTACGACATTTCTTGTGTACTCCTCTCTCTTCAAACAAACAGACTGCTAAAAAATAATGAATTTGAATGCAAAGTTACGACATTCAAGCATCATTCTTTTAGAAATTGGAACATAAACAAAGAAGAGAGCTTCAACTTACACAAAGAAGGTAGCTTAACCTTTGAAAAGATTTGTTGTAAACAATTTATCTTAATATTTTGTGTAAACAATGAATATTTAAAAAAAAAAGAATTATTCACATCGGTTTTAATTCAAAACCGAGGTGATAGTTTAAAGGAGATGATAATTTACCTCGGTTTCATAGTTAAATCAAGGGGTATAATAATCATATTTCACTATAAAAATACTCGTTAAATAGATTTTACACTATACTCAATAATATGAAGCCACCCCAAAGAGAGAAAATATTTACCACCGCTACCACATATATCTAGGATGGATTGCAAGTGTAGAAAATAAAAATTCTCATTGGCTCTGGAAACAGATCTCTAGCAGCTTGCATGGGACCTTTAACATCTAAATCTTGATATCATCAAAGATTTGTTGCATACAATGTATTTTTAATATTCAGTGAAAACAATGTAATTAAAAAAAGTGCATTCACCTCGGTGATTTGTCATAACCGAGGTTATAGTTAAGCATTTTTTTTCTACACTATATACATCGGTCTTAACAAATCTTTGTCGTCCATTTAATGATTATCAATGCTCAAGAGGCTGACATTAGTGATCCGTGTGAAATCTTAAGGACATCCATTGTAAAAGCATGTTGACTATTGAAAATCTAATCTAAATGAAACATATGAAACGCTTGAAACCTAAGGACGCTTGGAAAAGTTCTCAATGATGGATTGCAGCAAGAGAAGAAAATTTTCTGGATTCAAGATTTGTTTTCTTAAATATTTATTCGAACCGAAAATGATTTGATTTTTGATATTAATTATCTTACCTTTTTTATTTTCTCAAAAGCAATTGCATGTAAGATCCAACAGAAGATCTTCCCCAAAATTCAATAATTCGAAGATCTAAAGTCTAAATCTTGAAGGAATTTGATTTTTATCTAGATCCCTATGAAATTTGATATTTATTTTAGTATTTTGCGTAAACAATGTAATATTGGGTAAACAATGTAATATTTTGGGTAAACAATGTAATAACTTAAAATAATAATAATAATACCCCTTAGTTTTTTTTAATAAATTGAGATAAAAGATAGGCTAGTGTTGAAAATAATAAAACTGCAGCTGCTGGAGTTCGAACCCATTTGCATATAACTATACTCTCTTCATAGAAATCAATTCCATGCCAGGAAAATACTTTCTTCCTCCATTTCTTTCATGTTTGTTGAAGATCTTGAAAAATCGTACCATTCTGAGCAATCAATATAGATCAAATAACTGTATGGAAAACCATAGCATTACCACCCATACTCTTTGAACTACCACATAAAGAAAGAAAACCTCAAAAGAAGCCTAGGATCACTGGGAACAGTCAGCTTCCAACACAACCACTTAAATATCATATACCACACAAACAATTCTAAATCACAAATAACAAAAATATGAGAAATTGACCCAATCAAACTCTAGCACATAGGACACGAGACACCATCAAGGTCAACAATTCCTTATCTTTAGCACATTTTCTCTAGAATGAAACATATCTTGCAAGAGCTATAAAGAAAACAGAACAACCATAGAGTGGACACAACTTACCCAAATTAGGGGCAAGGTCAAGATCCCAACTAAGGGAAAAGGAGCATAACAAAGCTTAAAGTCTACATGAGCTTGATAAACAGAGGCAATAGAAAAAATCATCTCTAGCATATTTACAACTCCATTTGTCTCTTTTCTGATTTAAAGTTAAACAATGAAGACCAAAAATGAAAATTTCAACCACATGTTGCTTATGTTCAAAGAAATGTGTCTTCCACCCTAAATCTCAATACACAGTCGCACCTACCATCTGGCATAACTCTCAAAGGACCCCTCTGATTGTTAGGTGTGGTAAAAGCATATGAAACTTAACCATAAGAGAGAAAAATTCAACCTTAGAGTCCACAAAAATAAGTTTGAAGACCTCAATCCACTTTCTTAACTGTACCATCTACAATCCAAATAGAGGGATCATTATCTTTGAACTCGAGAAGAGACATTATTTTCCATTAAAAGGTTGATGATTTGAAACCTGAATCCCTTCCACATCTTGAAGAATAAACTTTTAGATAACCATATATAGCTTCCATGACATCAACCCAAAGACCAGAAGCATCCCTTACACTTCGGCTTACAGACATGCGACCATTTAATTCAAAGACCAAAGAACTAAATTGACCAAACGAAGATCTCTAACTCTAAACATCCCTTATACTTTTGCTTACAAACATCATACCACTTGACCCAAAAGGTCTTAGAATCTACTTTAAATCCTCCCCACAAAAACCTCTTTTGAATCTTGGTTATTTTCTTCCGAACCATCACATGCATTTTCAAGAAAGATAAAAAAATAGGAATAACATTAAGAAATTTTTTTTAGGAAATACCCCCCAAGCTAACAAACCTATCACTACAATAAATAATATACTTTATGACAAAGCCTTCACCTTAGCCAACAAACAACGGAGATGTAAACAAGAGAAGCGCCACATTTTAATTATTTTTTTTTTAAAATAGGGATAAATATGTTTGTTGTCCTCATAAATATCTCAAATTTTGTTTTTTTTTTAGCATATTTTGTTTAAAATGTTTTATTTATGACTTATATCCTCAGTTGAGCTCAAAACCAAGAGAAAAATTACTTTAGTGCTTTTTTATTTATTATTTATTTATAACTAACAAATCCTTGTCGTTCATTTATAAAGTAACAAGAGTCAATACATTGTCAACTTATCAATCCACATGAAACATCGGTGATCTGCATAAAACCTTCACCAATAAATTAGAACGTGAATACCACAACGATTTATCTTGGATGCAAAGTGCTGAAATGCAAAATTAATGTAATGAAAATAGTGGTAATGAAAGAAGTTGCATGAAGTACAACACCTTTCTCTGGGATGAATTGCAAGAACAGAAAAATGTTTTAAGGTTGGTTTTTTAATGTAATCTCTTCTCTTGTAATTGCTAAAATTATTTTCTCAAATGCATGATATTGAAAATGTTTGATGTTAGTTAGGAAAACATTGAGATAACTTAGCAATGTTTGTTGTTTTAGTTAGAAATATTTAAAATAAATTCCGTTCATCCAGAAGATAGATTCAATATTAAATCTGAACAACAATATTAAACATTTTACTTGATACAACAACAACAACAACAACAAAGATTGGTAAGTTAGATCCATGCTTTCCTAATAACATTAAATATTTGGCAAAATATCCATTTTGATCCCTTAACTATACCCCTAGGTTCAGTTTGGTCCCTTAATTTTTTTCGTGCCAATTTGATCCTTTAATGTATTAATAGATGCATACAATTCCCTTATGTCTGTTTTCCTCAAACGTACTTAACTAAACCCACGTGGAAGTTGAGTTGGCACGTTAGGGTCATCTTCCTTAAGTTCGCAGATGCAGAAGAAATTTTTTTCATCATCCTTTGTTTTCATCTTTCTCTTAGCTCTCTGCATCAAAATTAGGTACCACTTATTTTCATATTCCATCGTTTTCCTCTGAGCATGAAGTCTAGCCAAGCTTCTTCGAATCGGATGTAGAAGAACTTTGGAAGTTGTGAATCCAATGTATACGTAAGCTCGCAATGGGTACCATTATGTCATTATGGATACAAATATGTGATTCGTAGGGAAACAATAGCTAAGAATTTTTGGGGTTATCAAAATTTTACGATAAGTCCTAATTTCAGTTTGATTTATGCCCATTTACCAAGAACCAGTTTTGAAACATAAGAGAATCTTGCAGGGATCGTTGCAAAGAGGATGTGGCTATTTTTTAGTTCCATGAGGAGTTGGGAGATGAGAATGGGCAATTTATGTTGAATAATCTGGAAAGCATAGCAAAGGAAATTGATAAAGCAAAAAGGTAAATTGAAAAAGTCAGGGTTATGTGTATCGAAATTCAAACTGAATTGAACAAGATTTTAAGTGCTAAAAAAATGGGATATTTTGTTTCTTGTAATGTTATGTGTATTTTTTTTTAGGATGTTTTTGGAGCATCTGTTTGTATCAGTTTGATTCTAAAGATTATGAGTTTGTATTAGTTTGGTATATTAGTTTGTATCAATCTGGCATAGTTGTTTGAATCAGTTTAGCATAATATGAGTTGTTTTTGGAAAATAATGTTGTACCAGTTTGTGTGTTTTTTTGAAAACCTGTAAATGATTTGCAAAACTAAATTACAATAACCAAAACAAGTTCATATAAGATTTCCAAAATAAAATAATCGTTATCATAATTGATTTCCAAAACAGGTTCATATTACATTGACATAACCAACAACAACCAAAGTGATTCAAAATAGGTTTACATTATAAAAGTGATTCAAAACACAACTAAAGTACAATCAAAGTACAACCAAAGTGGTTCAAAATAAGTTCTTAAAGACAATAAAGTAAACAAGCCTAAACAACACTAGATTTTCTTTGTTGGTGTGATTCTCTTGGTTGGAGTGGACCTCTTAGTTGTTGGGATAACTACATTATTGGCCACGGTCAATCTAGTTGTTGGTTCTGGTGGTAAAAATAGTATCCTTACACTTAGCTTTTATGTATTCCCCTTTTCTTGAGATGATTGACTTGCATTTCCTTGAGATGATTGACTTGCACTTGCCTTTCCTTGAGATGACTGACTTGCACTTGCCTTTCCTTCAGCTGACTTTCCTTTCCTTGAGATGACTGAGTAGTATTCATATATCTTTGAGTTGATTTAGTTTCATTGGCTTGACTTGTCTGAGATTATTGAGTTGAATTCATAGTACGTTGAATTGCCTGAGACTGCTTAGTTGCATTGCCTTGAGTCTGCTGAGTGTTATTACCTTAACTTTGAGCCTGGTGAGTTGCATTGCTTTGAGCCTGTTGAGATGGTGCAACCTTACAAGTTAATTTGTTGTGTCCAGCCTTTTTGCACCTACTGCACTTTACTATAAAACATGTACTTCTCATATCTTTTTTTGTCCCATCAATCTTCCTTTGATCAAGAATCCTCTTCTTCTTTGGTTTACCAGGCATCTTTCTATACTTAGGTGGCTGCACATTTGGGTATGGTGTCTTGACCCACAAATTGGATCTACTCACAGGGTATGCTTGTAGGCAGCCGTGTACCTAGACATACTATAGTACTCAGGGATATTATCATCAACTTTAAAAATCCTACTATTCATAGATGACATTGCATGAACACGTGGAAGTCCTGTGAGATCCCATCTTCTGCAGGAGCACAAATAGTCTTTCAAATTCATAGTGAATGTTTCAGTTAAGTTTTCTGCATGTCTTACTTCAAACATGTGCTCATCTGACATGTTACAAGCATGTTTGATCAATCAGTACTAACCTAAATAATAATTGCTATAAATAACAGTTAGTGAAAGTGCTTGTTACATCAATCTTCTTTCTAATTTTAGGCAAAATATCATTACCAGATATATCTTGAAACCTCATTCTATTTTTTGCCCATCTCTCTAGAATGTAGGTTTTGATCTCTTCAGCATAGTTACAAGTGGTTTAGACCTTGAGTAAAGAATAACACTATTAAAGGACTCTAACATGTTGTTGAGCACAACATCACACTAGTTGGTTGTCCTAAAATATGATTTACTTCAATATCTTGGTGGGGCCTTCTTCATATGGAGATATGCATCTTCACTGATTAATCTCATTCCCCTCATATCCCTTTCCCAAGCTTGTGTGTATGTTGATTTTGCAGCCTTGCACATAATTTCCTTCAACATCTTTCCAGGATACATCTTTCTGAAATTGTTATACAAATGCCTAACATAGAATCTTTGTTCAATATTAGGCAATGGATTATCCATTGCAGGTAATGGACCATGTAAAAACATCATACTTAACAGACAAATATCAATTTTATATAACAAGAAAAATAATGTAATAATAAGAGTACATTCCAAATTTAATATACCTTTTGTTGGTCAGAAATGAATGTGAATGAAAGGCATTCATTTATACCTCCTAGGTATTCAATCAAGAGCTCAAAAAACCATGTCCAGATATCCCTAATTTCACCCTCCACAACTGCAAATGCTATAGGAATCACATGATCATTAGGAACCCTTCCTATGGCTGCCAGAATTTGTCCCCCACAAAGCCCCTTCAAAAAGTATTCATCTAGACCTATGACATGTCAACATAATTTGAAGCTCTCTTTACATGTTGCGTAACATATGTAAAACCTTCTAAAAATGGTATTTGATCCTCAACACCTTCTTAAACACGTTCGACATTTATCTTAACTGTTGAACTTGGGTTAGTTCTTAAAAATTCATTACAATAGTCATAGATCCTAGTGCAATCCTCTAAGAAAGAACCATCAATCCTATCCATAGAAGCCATTATTGCTCTGATTGCTTTAGTTTTGTTTACCCCTACATTCCATTTCCTCGATGCCTTTTTCTTGATATCCTTTACCTTCATCCTATGATTTTTTGTTATGCATTGTGAATCCTCTTTCTCAACCACTGTGCACTTATCATCTTCACATTATTCTCCCTAATAAAACTATATTTGTCATTTACCTTCCTTAATTTCCAATATTCCTCATTTGGCAACTTCGCACAGCAGACCTCCCACTCATAACCATCTTTACTTCTCACCCTCGTCCTTTATTTGTCATTTTTTGTGAACTTGAGGTCTCAACCATTTTAAACATCATATGAGGTTATTGCCTCCATAATATCACTTTTTGAAATAAAATACATTCCTACCTCCCATTTGTAATTAGACATATCTTTATGTAATTTGAAAATTGGGTACTTATTCCTTTTAAACTCTACTACTATCATCACTCTCACAACCACTTTGAAGATCATCACTATGATTATCACTCCCTTTATATTCTTCTTTATCTTTTTCACATTTTTCTTTCCCTTTTTCTTTTCCATCACTTTCATATCCAATCAGTTCAGCAAGTTCATCTTCATGCATCTCATCAAGATCATTATTGTCATCCTCAAAGGCTATTTCAAGGGCATTATCATACTGGTAGCTCTCATCCGCACTGTCATCAGAACCGTGCTCATCATGCACCTTACCAATATTGTCTGCTTCCACTCCAACTTGTCATAAGTCTCCTCCAACATTGTCATCCTTCAATCCAGTATTACCTTCTTCCACACCAACATTAGTATCAATTAATCCAGCATTACCTTCTTCCACAACAGCATTATCATCCTTCAATCCAGCATTACTTTCTTCAACACCAACATTAGCATTAACATCATTTTAATTCAGCATTACCTTCTTCCACACCAGCATTTGCATCCTTCAATCCAGCATTACCTTCTTCTACACCAATATTATCATCATTCAACTTATCTACAATGTCACCATGCAGTTTATTAAGCAACTCTTCCACCTCATCTACAATGTTGTCATGCCCCTCATCAACATTATCCACAAGACCATCACAATAATCAGGCTCAAACAAAGTGTGTTTAATGTAAAAATCAACACTTCGGTGCACCCCGTAAAGATCTGCAATGTCTAAAGCCCCTTTGTAATCAACAAGGGCACTCACCCCAAATATAGGGTCCTTGTAATATATTTTCTCAAAGTCCCTATTACCTAATTCCTTCAATACACCGACTAACTCAAAATAACTCCACTTATCAACATCTACTATCAAATCATCTACTAATCCCACTTTATACACGCTAAGTTCAGGATCAATGAATTTACCAATGTGGTGATTTTTGAGCTTTGAAAGTTCGTTCATTAACCCTATTCAAATAGAATTTGTTACCGAACACAGTTCCAAAACAAACATTCAAATCCCTAAATATTCCAATAACCTAACTGTACAGAAAGCTCTAAATCCATTTGTGTAAATCCCTAAATGTATAAAGCCCTAATCCATTTACAAAAACATGCACACAATATTTACCTGGAATCGAGAATTTGTCTTCAATTGTTCCTTCAAACGCAGGTTGAATCCTTCGTATTTGCCTTCCTTCAAAATTGTCTTCGCAATCGCCTTCGTGTAGCAGACTTAGAGTTCCTTCGTATGAACATCAAAGATGTGTTAACCCTTCGTTTTGGCTGCCATTTATAGTCCACTAATCCACGTCATCAAGTAACATGCAACTTGAAAGCTGTTTTTGGAATTTGACTATCGGTCACTAACAAAAGGACAAACGTGGGCATGTTTAAAAAACTAAAGGACCAAATTTGTACGGAAAAAAATCAAGAGACCAAACTGAATCTAGGGGTATAGTTAAGGGACCAAAATGGGTATTTTACCTAAATATTTTTAACAAGCATGTATTGAAGAAAATAATTTTAGCAATTACTAGAGAAAATATTACATTAAGAAATTAACTTTGATCAAAACGGTTTTCTGCTCTCGTAATCCATCTTGGAGAATTGTTTTGTACCTCAGTAGAAAACTCAACTAAGGTGTATAGTGGAGGATTTCACGTTAGTGGAAAAACCAATTAAAAAAAGTGACGAACTTTTCATTACACCCTTCGTTACCTCACCTACTAAACTGAAATAAGAACTCTTTTTCAATCGAGATAAAAACTCTTTTTTCGTAGTAGTGAATATTTCCACGAATAAAGTCTCTGGGATAAAAAATTAACTAGAGAATCTGAGGCACGTCTAGCGGTGTTCAAAATTGGACCAGCCCAATAGAAAAGCACAAAACTAAAACGAAGCAAACTGAAACCGCAAAAAGCCGCATTTGATTTGGATGTGTTTGAGACATTTTTTAACAGAACCGCGCGGCTCAGTTTGGTTTGCGATTTGTATTTTGCAAACTTAACCAAACCGCACTATGTTACAAAACCTTACTGACTAATATATATTTCTTTAGTTTTTTTGAGAAATCAACTAGTATTATGTGTGTATTTCATCATATTCTTTATATGATATATTTTTTAATTTATATATCATCAAAAAATAAAATATTATTTTATAAATACTATTTTGACAAAATATATTTTATCGTATTCTTTGTATAATATTTATTTACGAATGCAAATTCATGTATATTATTCTTTAGACCTAAAATAAAATTGTAAGACACATTTTCATGAATAAAATTATAAATTTATTTTGACAATTACAAACTTTTTTTATGGTAATGTATGAATGATTAAACACAAAATTATATTTTCCTCGTGTATGGCTCAGTAGTTGTTTTTGCAAAAAATCAAACCAACTGAACCAACGCAAACTGCATTAGTTTGGAATGGTTTGGTTCAATTTTATTTTTGAAAGTCAATCGAATCAAACTGAATTGCACATTTTTATCTTTTGCGGTTCAAATAATTTTGAGCGTTAAAACCGCTCTAACCGCACCGCAAATACTCCAGATACATCCAAATCCAAAACAAGGATTAATTTTCCATAAGGAGTTTCACACTACCAAAAATTCGCTCATTAGCCACGGTTAATTTGCCATGGTTATATAAATGTGGCTAAATTTGTTAGTTTGCCGCGGGTAAACCGTGGATAAATTATTATTGTAAAACATTTTACAAGCAACCACAATTTAATAGCCACACCTAATTTAACCGTGGATAAAAAAAATAAAAAATTTAAGGAAATCGAGTTTGACACGGTGTAACGGTGGCTAAGAAAAGCGGGATTATTTCATTCACGCGCGATTCTTTTCCCTCTTTATTTTTCATTTTACTTTTTTTTTCCAGATAACCCCCAATCTTCCAGTTCCTTCCATTCAGTTCTCTTCTCTGTCATAAAACTTCTTCTCTTCTCTGCCGTAAAATTCCTTCAAGAAATATGAAATCGTTTCATTCAGTTCAGATTCACTAATCCCCAATTTTCCTCTTTCGTTGTCGGTAAGTTTTATTGTTGTTTCAGTTCAGAAACATGAAATTGATAAACCCTAATCCTCAATTAATTTGTTTCTGAGTTGTTTACAAATTCAAGGTTTATTTCAGTTTTATGCATTGTTTACAATCCCTAATCTTTCTCTCATTTCAGTTTCGTTTCCTATTTTGATTTTGTCCCTAATTGTTCTTCACTTTCAGTGACGTTTCCGATTCGACAACACTATTAATCGCTCTCCTCTCTCAATCTTATTGTTAGGTGTTGTTTCTGATTCTGTGGCACTACTAATCGTTCTGAGCTACATTTGAAACGTTGAAAGATTCGACAACACTACTAATCGTTCTGAGCTACATTTGCTGAATTCAACGGTATTTTTCAGAACTTAAATAACTTATCTTTATGCTTCTGTTCGTATATTTTAGATCTATTTCGATGCCTTTATGATAGTGTTGATATGCACTTCATTGATTTAAGTAGCATTTCCATTTAATCGAATGACTCTTGTTGAAGCTTTTTACCGCTCCGTTGCAGGGTGTTTTAAGCTTTGGCTTATTCTGGAATGTTTTATGTAATTCCCATTTTTGTTATTTGTATTGGTTGTTTTATCTTAGTTTCTTTCTATAGCTGCTTAGGAGTTGCTTAACTTTCTGCTAGTTTATGTCTGGTGTAATGGTGTTTTGTTCTCATGATGAATAAATAAAAAACTATATGGTTTTAATAAAATTCAGATGATCAATTTAGGGACAATATTTCTCAGCCTCAACCTCAACATTCTAAAAAACAAATAAACAAGTCTTAATACAAAAACATTATAAAGATGATTTGATAATACTAATTAATTACTATAGAATTGCATATAGAATTGTATATAGAAGTGTAATGTGTTGTAGTAAGATCTATATAATGGTGCAACTCAAGAAAATGCTAGTAGCAATCTGGCCCGAAGGACCTTTCTCTATCTTTTACTGTGAAATGCAAAGAATTGGTCAGTGGAGAAGTAAGTAGTGATAGTAGTAATCATGAGAGGAGAGAGTACATGTAAATATGTTTACATGATGTAACAAGTATATGATCATGCACTTTTGCTTTGTGACATGTCTTATACCTTCTCTAATTAATTCCATTTGCTGATTAAAAAAAAACTTAAGGGCATATATATGAATAATTTAAGCCATGTACATGTTATCTTGTTTTTATTTATGAAATTATTATAGTTAAAAGGTTTTTCTAAATCATTATCCAACTATAGAGAATATTGTAGTATGAAATTGTTGTCTCATAATGTAAAAATCACTATCAAACCAAAAAACATCATACTATCTTAAAGTTGGAGGCCATTTTTGTTATATCCAGCAAGGCTTATACATAACCAAATTTAATGTGATATATGGCTTTATCACCATGATTCATTAGCTGAATATTTTAGGGCCTGCTTAGTTTTCCAATATGTACTTGTTTCTTTCTTTTTCACATTTCACTATAGATATTAATCCTTTCATTTGACTTCTTATTTCTTTACACTGCAGAGACAGTGTTCAGCAGTGAGGTGAACAAGTTGAAGGCAAATCAATTTAAGTCATTTGAGTAAGTGCCATTTTGTTTTGATTACGCTTCTTTGTCTTAGGGCCTGTTTAGTTTTTTAATTTATTTTTAATACTTTGAGTTCATGTTTATTTTAATTAGTACATACAAGTATACAACAATAAGCCAGAGTCTTTATTTAATTCACTTATTAATAAATCCATTATATATATATATATATATATATATATATATATATATATATATATATATATATATATATATATATGAATCAAAGTTTGATCGTTGTGGCTTATGGGGCTGATTTTAAATGTATAAGCTTAATTCTTTTTTAAATTTATAGCAGATTTATCCAATTATGATAAATAAGAGTTGGATAGACAAACCAATAAAATCAAAAGAGTTTAAAGATGGGGTGGTCCAATTTTTGGACTTTGCCTTTTCTAATGCAGCAGTCAATGGAAAAATATTGTGTCCTTGTATTACATGCGGATTTAATCTTTCGGGTAATAGAGTTGAAGTATTTGCTCATCTCCTTCGAAGGGGATTTCCTAGCAAGTACACCTTTTGGAATATGCATGGGGAGAAACATATCCAACGCAATGTTGAATCAGAAGGCCAAGTAGAAACACCGCCAACTAGACAACGTCCAATGCAAGATATGTTAAATGATGTCTTTGGTGTCTTAATTGATCAAGGAGTTCAAGATCATGGGCCATCAAATCCTTCTAATATCGAGGACCCCACAAGTACGGAGGATATAAGTAATGAGGAGTTGAAAAAGATTAAAGATTTGATGGAAGATGGAAATCAAGAACTCTATCCTGGATGCACAAAACATAGCAAACTATCATTCATTGTTCGTCTCTACCATATAAAAATTTTATGTGGTGCCACAGATAAAACATTTTCGATGCTTATTGAACTTCTAAATGATGTTTTTCCCTTTGCTAAACTACCAACTTCTTTCTATGAAGCAAAAAAGACGATCAAGAGGATAGGTTTGAGTTATAATAAGATTCATGCTTGTCCAAATCACTGCATGTTGTATTGGGGGTCAGAAGAGGATGAGAAGAGAGATGAATGCAAGATATGTAATACATCTAGATGGAAAGTAGTAGAAAAGGATGGTTCTTCAAATGGTGTAAGTGATGGTACGAAAAAGAAACAAAAACCAGCAAAAATATTGCGATACTTCCCACTTATACCAAGGTTGCAAAGGTTGTACATGTCTTCTAAAACTGCAGAGTCATTGAAATGGCATGCTATGGTGGCAAATCCTGATGGGTTGTTAAGGCATCCTAGAGATACTAAAGCATGGAAAGAGTTCAATTCATTTTATCCAGAATTTGCGTTTGATCCTCGTAATGTCCGATTCGCATTAGCTACTGATGGTTTCAATCCATTTGGAACTTTAAGTTCTTCAAACAGCATTTGGCCTGTAATGTTGTATCTTTATAACTATCCTCCATGGTATTGTATGAAGCCAACTTCTCTTATCATGTCAATGATAATTCCCGGACCTAAGATGCCTGGAAATAAAATTGATGTTTACTTGCAGCCTTTAGTTGCTGAGTTAAATCAATTGTGGATTGGTGTTGATGCTTATGATATCTCTACTAAAGAAATGTTTCAAATGAGAGCTGCATTATTTTGTACAATTAGTGACTTTCCAGGTCTTGATAACTTATCTGGGTGGAACACACACACGTCGTTTGCTTGTCCATCATGTAAGTTTGATACAAAATCTAAAAGGCTTAAGTTTGGTCAGAAAAATTGTTTCATGGGTCACCGCCAATATTTACCCCATGGTCATAAGTACAGGTACAATACAAAGTCCTTTGATGGATATGTGGAACATAGTCTTGTGCCTCATCAAATGTCAGGTTCATCGACACTACGACAAATTGAGGATTATCTAAAAAAGGCTCGTGATGAAGGTACGAGTAAGAACGGCCCACAACAATGGAAGAAAAAAGTATCTTTTGGAACTTGCCTTATTGGGAGCATAATCTTATCCGCCGTTGCCTTGATATGATGCACATAGAAAAGAATGTTTGTGACAATGTATTGTTCACAGTGCTTGATGACAAAAATAGAACAAAAGATAATCTTTCTGCTCGTAAAGACTTGCAAATTATGGGAATTAGACCAAGTCTTCATCCATATCCAGATCCCAATTCCTCTAAATTTCCTCATTCATGCTTTAAAATGAAAGCTAAGGAAAAAGACATGTTCCTAAAAATTCTTAAAGATGTGGTTTTTCCTGATAGTTATGCATCAAATATTTCTAGATGTGTTGATACTAAGAAACGCAAAATATCTGGTCTAAAGAGTCATGACTCACACATTCTGATTGAACATCTTCTACCAATTGCTTTTAGAAAAACTCTTCCAAAAGAAGTTGCTTCAGTGTTGATTGAGTTATGTAACTACTTTAGAGAAATTTCATCAAAGGTTCTAGATGTCAAGAATATAGAGAAACTACAACAAAGAATTTCTCTAACCCTTTGCCATATGGAGATGATATTTCCTCCTTCTTTTTTCACTATTATGGTTCATTTAGTCATTCATTTGGGAGAGGAAGCAATGATTGCAGGTCCAGTGCATTATAGATGGATGTACCCTGTTGAAAGGTATATTATATTTTTATTATATGTTGATATTAAAATTTAATGATTAAGCTTTTCTTGGGCTCACCTTATTTTATTTTAGGACCCTTGGCCATTTAAAATCATATGTTCGTAATAAGGCTACACCAGAAGGTTGTATAGCTGAAGGATACATTATGGAAGAATGCCTCACATTTTGTTCAAGATATTTTGAAGATGGAGATATTGAAACGAGGTTCAACCGACCAAGACGCAATGATGATGATAATGGGATCAATACTAGTAGTGAGTCCACTATCTTGTCAAATTTATTTCCAGCATTAGGTAAGCCTATTGGAGCCATCAAGATTGTTTCACTCTCGCACTTGGATAAGATACAAGCTCATCGTTACGTGTTAACTAATTGTGAATTAGTAGACAAATTTCGTGAGTAAGTTCTATGTTTTTACATGTCTTAATTTTATATAAACCTGTTCAACATCTTTCTTAATAAATACAAACTTGATTATATAGGAAATGCAGAATTGAGGTCTCTAGGATGCACCGCGGCAAGAGAAATTCGTCAAAAATTGTGGAAGAATACGTTCACAAACATTTTCATGAGTGGTTTCAAGAATATGTAAGAATATATAATGATCTTTGCTTATATGTTTCTCAAATATTATAACATATACAAGTGGCATAATGCTTCTCAAAATATAATAGGTTGCAAGAAAGGTTGATCCAGATATTTCCGATGAAATTAGTTGGCTTGCAAACGGACCAAATGATATTGCGAGGAGATTTAATGGGTATAACATTCGTGGATTTAAGTTTCGTACCCAAAGGAAGGAGCAAGGTTTTAGAACTCAAAACAGTGGTGTTGTTATGTCAGCTTTTACCAAGAGTTTTTCAACTACAGGGGAGCCTATTGAAAAATCAAGTGATGACATGTACTATGGGAAATTGGTTGACATCATAGAACTTGATTACTATGGTAATCTAAGGGTTGTGCTCTTCAAATGTGTTTGGGCAGATACTAGACCTAACAAAGGAATCAAGATAGATCAATTTGGAATACATAGTGTGAATTTTTCTCGCTTGATACACACTGGCATGAATGAAATAGATGAACCATTCATCCTTGCTACTGATGCTAGAATGGTGTATTATGTTGATGATCCATTTGAAGAAGGTTGGTCTTGTGTATGTCATATGAAGCCTAGAGACATATATGATATGGGAGACGTTAATTCAACGGACTCTGAAGAGATGATAATGGAAGATATACCTTTTTGTGAGCAAAATGTGGAGAACATAGAAGAACTACCATTAGTTCAAGAAGATGACAATGAATAAGAACCAAACTTCAATGAGGAAGAACAAGTACCCGATGAACAAAATCTTGATGAAGATCATGATGGTTGCAGTGATGAAAATGATAATATGGTGTTAGAGTAGTTCAATTATGAACATTTATTTCTTTTGTCATAAGCCATTAGGCATAGTTTTTTTGTGATTTTCTACTTATTTTTTGTTTATGAACTTTGTACTATTTTTTCTTATGTAATGACTTGTTCATCATATGATTTATTTAGAATATATTTTCATTCCAAATTTTATCTTTTGTTAGCAAATTGTGCAGATATTTGAATTGAGATGAAGCAAAAACGTAAGTGTTCAGGAAAAGATGTGCTAGAAAGGTTACGAGGAGAAGTTCAAAATAATATAGAAACTTTTCAAGATCAACATCAACAAAGTAACAACAATCAATCTGAAGCGAGTGGTTTCAAGAAATTTATGTATCATAACAAAGTTAAGTTGTAATTAATATTTGTTTGTTAATTTATATCTTATTTATGTTGTTAGGAGCTACAATTAGGGAGGCACGTTTGTCGAAGCGAGGTTATTTTATCAACTTTAATAAAGAAGGATGGAAATTATGTGAACGAAGAAGGAAAGGCCATGGCTGTAAGTATACTTATCTTTCTATTGTTGTCACAATTATACAAATTTTAAAGATCATTTTCACAATTTTCTGTTGTGAAACACCCAACCTGCATTAGATAAGTGTATATTTAGTGATGTTCTTTGTCTGCAAATGTGGTTTTGTTACTGCTATTGTGCATGTTTATTTGGATACTTAGTGGAAAAAGAGGATGGTTGCATATTGTATTATGTGGTATAAAACCTTGATTTTTCATCCACTTGTATATTGAATACATGGAAGGCTGCATATTATGTTGCATATTGGATACATGTAAGCCTGCCTATTATTAATAATCACTTAAACATATACTAGTGCAAAAGCATACTTTGGATTGGATATAGAGGTACTTGTGTGAAGTGCTTATTTGAGTTCTGGTATATGCAAATGATGGGTTTCTACACATGATTTATGGCAATTTCCTTTTCTATTTTTTGAGATTTACTCTTTGCATCTGCTGATTAGCTAGAGCTTCATGTGGAGAAAAAATTGTTGCAAGAGGCCATTTAAGTCATTATCAAATAACATAGTAATTATGTTTTGATTATTTTGTTTTTCTCAATGTCATAATACTTTATTTCATAGTTTAGTTGTTCAATACATTTTTCACAACTAAAGAGTAATATTTCTTATTAACAGGAGAAGATTTCAGAGAGCTTGTCTGAAGATAAAGAACGTACCGCCACAATAGGTGTCTCATCAAAGATTAATGTGTACACTGATGATGCCATTGCAAAAATATGTGGAGCTGAACACTCAGGTCGAGTACGTGGTTTAGGCTTAGGAGTTTGTCCTACTCAAGCTTTTGGAAAACGAAGACATTACACAAATTTTATTCAAGTTGGTAGCTTTAGTCAAAAGAATGTTGAAGACTTGCAGAAGGATGTAGAATGTTTGGGAGAAAAACTAATTGGATATGAAGAGACTAAAGAAAAACTTACACAAACCACCGAACAACTCACACATACCACTGAGCAACTTGCACAAGCACAACATCAATTGGAGGTTCTTCAAAACTTCATGAAGCATAAATTTGGCGATGAGTTATCTATTTTCAATAGCAATGCTTCTCCAAATTAGTTTTAAGAATTGGAAGTATGATACTTATTTTTTAGTGTTAAGAACTAGAAGCATGATACTTGTTTTTTAGTGTTAAGAAGTGGAAGTATGGTACTAATTTTTTGGTGTTTAGAAGTGGAAGTATGGTACTAATTTTTTGGTGTTTAGAAGTGGAAGTATGGTACTAATTTTTTGGTGTTTAGAAGTGGAATTATAATACTTGTTTTGGTTTTATAATTAAGAAGTACTGTAGTGGTGAAATACTTCAGATTTATGTTTGACATTAGGAAGTTATTGTCAATTTATTAAAATATTTGTTTGACTCTTAATTTTGTTTATTTTTGCTTTGAATTCATTGAGTTATTGTTTTTAAAGTTTGTGTGAAATAAAAATAACTGGAGGGTTTAATTTTTGTTTTGCCACGGTCAACTAGTGGCTAAAAAATTAAACTAAAATAGATTAAATAAAAATTAGCTATGTTTTGACCGTAGCTAAAATGAAATTTGGATTATAGCTAATAGGGCGGGAAATTATACGCGCGTTTTTTAACTACGGTTTAACTGTGGCTAAACTTATATTTGACATTTCTAAAATATTGTTTTACCACGGTACAACTGTGGCTAATAACTGTTACCACACTCAAAATTACCGTAGCTAAATTATATTTTACCCGTGGTTAATAAATTGCAACGCCCATTTTTTCCACTGTTTTATAAACCGTGGCTAAGTATATTTTGCCACAGTTTTTTTGTTATTTCGCTACGGTTTTAACCGTGGCTAAATAGCGAAATTTTGGTAGTGTCATATGCTTAAAAGAAAGATATTCTACACTGCAATAGAGAAAAGAAACTATATATATATATATATATATATATATATATATATATATATATATATATATATATATATATATATATATATATATATATATATATATATATATAATTTCTTTATTAGTTTTCTTATGGAATTGTGAATTCTATAATTAGTTTTTTAATGAAAAATTATTAGTAGTTAGTAATTATTATTGAACCCTAAAATCAAATTAATTAAGCTACTCCTTCCCTCCATTCTCAATTGGTTAATATACTGTAAGTTTTTCGATATATTTTACTAATCATTTCTATCGAACTCTGGATTATCAGTATCAGGTCGGTCCTTTGGATGGTGAAAAATTATGTTAATAAAAGAATGAAGTGAAAATTGAAATAAGTAAGTAAGAGGGTTTAGCTGTGGGGTAAGTGGCCTTTTGTTGGTGTGAAGGAGGAAGCATATGTAGATGTATATTGTAGAGATTATACCAAATATGATGAAAAGGACAAGTTGCTCACATGAGCACTATAGGGACATAATATATGGCCCCCACGTAAGAGTAGTAAACCTCTCTCTCTATCTATCTACCTTTCACACTCTCTCTCTCTCTTTGCAAATAAAACTGGGAGGGTTGCAACAAAATTATGCTTCTTTTCCTAGTTGTAATTAAAGAAAGCTTTTCTTCAGGTAACTAAACTATAACTCTTAGCCAAAACAACACACTTCACTCATCTTCCCTCCCTCACTCATAACTATATGCTAATTTTTAGAGGTCAACTCTCAACTTGACCAACCTTTGAAATTGAATTCATGGCTTGGCTTTTTTGTTTAGGGTTTATATTAACTGGAGCTACCTAGCCTCATGCTCAATTATACCCTCTCACTACTCTTGTAATTTGCTTGCAATCTTCAATCTGGGTAAGATATAAAATATCTTCCCCATGCTCTCTTTCTTGGAAACCTTTTTTTTCACTTGATTATTTTCCTTTTCATTTTTATCTCTTCAACTTTTTCCATTTCTTCTCAATTTTCCCTTTACTTTCATTTTCTTCTTCTTATTTTCTCTCTATTTATTCATTTTTTCTGATCAAAATTTCATCCATTCCTCCATTTTTTTTGTTTATTTAGTGAGATCCGTCCATTCCTATGAGCAGAAATCAAAGCAAAGTGAATTTGATGGAAGAAGTGAAAGGGTACTCTTCTGATAGAGGTGAAGAAGAAGAGGAAGATGAAGGTGCAGAAGAGATGATCACAATTACAGGAGAAGAAAGCAACAACAGCAGCAGTAAGTAGTAGTAGCTGTACCCTCACTTTTAATTTCAATTTCATAAGCTCCATGCAAATCTAACTAGCTACTTTTAAATTAATTAATTACATTTTCATATAATTGATCACCATCTTATTCTTAATTTTACGTCATTTCATTTCATTTCATTTAATTTAATTTAATTTAATAAAAATATATTGATAGATCCACATGAAATTCAATCCATGGTTGAGGATCTTGATATGCATGAATCAATCAATCAATCTATCATCTCGAGATGGATCTATGTACATGCAATGATGCAATTATTGATTAATTAATTTGATCTACTTTGTTAGGGTTACAGACACAGACACATTTACAGACAGCAGCGCAACAAGAGGAAGAAGAAGATGAAGAAACGGTGGTTGGGAATTTGAATGAGAAGAATGAGGAGAGAAAGAAAGAAGAAGATTTGATGGAGTTGAGACTTGGAGGGAGTGGAAGCAAGAGCAAGAGCATGAGCAAGGAAGAAGGAATAGAGTGTTCGAATTCAAAGAACGAGGAAGAGGTAGAAGAAGAAGTCGAAAAAGAGCACATGTTTGACAAAGTAGTGACACCGAGTGACGTAGGGAAGCTGAATCGACTGGTGATACCGAAGCAACACGCAGAGAAGTACTTCCCTTTGGATTCTTCTACAAACGAGAAAGGGCTTCTTCTCAACTTTGAAGATCGGAATGGAAAAATGTGGCGATTCAGGTACTCGTATTGGAACAGTAGCCAGAGCTATGTGATGACAAAAGGATGGAGCCGTTTTGTTAAAGAGAAGAAGCTTGATGCAGGTGATATTGTTTCGTTTCACCGTGGCCGTGCTGAATCGCACAGACATAGATTGTACATAGATTATAGGCCAAGGTCACATACTCACTCTCCTTACTCTCAGCATCATCATCACCACCACCACCTCATGCCGCAGTATCCTCCTAACATCGCCACATTGCCTTTTTATCTTCCCAATCATCACTTCTCATCATGCGGCGGTGTTGGTGTGGGTGCTAGATCATTGTACAACTCCTCTCAATATTCACCTCATCTTCCAAATTACTCACCGGCGGCAGCTGCTTCTTCTCCAATACTGCCTCCTCAATATTTCAACAACAATTTCTATACTACACTCCATCAACACCACCAACAACAACAGTACCATTCTTCTGCTGCTGATCACCTTGTTAATAATAATATGAATCCTCTCTTTTACCTCACTTCCTCGCCTATGACGCCGCCGACATCAACAATGGGTGGTGGTGGAGGTGGAGGTGGGGATATTCAACACTTGCCGGGGCCGGGGTCTTGGCAAGGTCAATACCAAGATCAGAGAAATGTAAATGTGAATCTCCCCATGAACATGATAATTGATTCTGTGCCAGTTACACAGCACCACCGCAGCGGGAATCCCACCAGTAATAATAATAGCAGCGGAAAACGGCTGAGGCTATTTGGGGTCAACATGGAATGTGACTCTTCTTCATCATCCTCATCAGCACCACCAAATGTGACTATGGCTAATCAATCACATTCACCCTCTTCAACAACAACGACGACAACAACATCGGGTGGAGATCATCACCGAGGGAGACTTTCGCAGCTCTTTGATTTGGAACCCTTCAATTATCGCCGCCACTGATCCATCCAGGAAGATAATATCATATCATATCACTTTGTTTTAAAGTCAGTTAGAGTTAGTTTCTCTTGGGCAAACTAGCTAACTTGCTACACTCTCCTTTTCTGCAATTTTATTTTATTTATTTACTTTTTTTTCCTCTCTTTTCAGCCCCAAGACTTTCTCTTAATTAAATGTTATAAGTAATTATCTTTTGATAAGTAGTTATTTAGTGTTTGAACTTGTTCATATCATAAACTACTTTGTCAAAGTGTTAATAAGCAAGGAGAAATCAAAGTGATGAGAATGTTGAAGAAATAAAAAAACAGTTAGGTTGATGCCAAATGATGATGCATTTCAATTATGTATTATTGTATATAAATAAATAAATAAATAAATAGTACTATACTACCTCTTCTACTATAATATATTATTATTATTTTCATTTGTATTGCATCAATATACAACTAGAATACAAAAGAATGCAGTTTCTCTCTCTATTTCTGTGTGATCCGTTAACTGCATTAAATGGTACACAGAAACGATTGTTGGTTTCTATTATTTCCTCGATCGATCCATGTAATGTTTCAGTTAGCATTGTTGGGTTGATGTCGTTCACAACAGCACTACTGCTGTTTCTGCTGCGCCTCTTTTTCACTTTGCAGATTTTCCACCTGTCAACTAAATTAGTACTACTAGCTACCTACTATGCTCTTTTTTTCTTTCTGGTTCTTAATTCAATTTCAACCTTCTTCCATTTATAATTAATAATATATACATCTATACAGTATCATTTATTGTTAATCACTCCTTTTTCTCTCTTTAAAACTTTTTGTCTTCTCTCCTTTCAGCAGTCACCTTCTTGTCTGGATTGCCACTGCTCACAATGTGTAGGTGCATTTTTTTTCTCCCAACATCAGTAAGTATCTTAATTCTAGTTGCACCCATTTCAATGCACTCTTTCTTTCTCATATATCTGATGCAAATTCTAGAGATACAATTTACTTGTCCTAGCCATATATGGAGATTTGAGGACCTATATTATTCCCTTCTTCTAGATTCTTCTTAATTTCAAGGTTACAATATAAATATAAAGTGACATTCTGCATGTTAGTAATTGACAACTCATTCATTGTCTTTTTTTTTTTGTTGAAATGTTTATTACCCGTGTTATAGACTTAATGTGATCATTGTAATAGTAGTAGCTAGCTAACACTTTTGGGCATGCATACATAATTATAGTTTAATTTTTTTAAGATATGGATCTGCTTCTCTGATTAGTATCAACTAATTTAGTGTGTTTAATTTTTTTTAGTAGTAAGTTGCAAGCTTTTTCTTTTACTTTCAATATCAATTAAGTATCACTCCTCTAATGGTGGATTATATAAGGAACTTAAATGGGTTTCACCATACATCACTTTAAAAAACAATTCATTTATATATTTGTTCCTCCTATATTGTAACTTTGAAGAATTTATGATAGTTTTATAATTTATTTCAGATGTTGGTATATTTTAACAAATTAAACAATGAAAAAATAGTGAAGGACCATGAAGGACCATGAAGGAGTGTTGCATCACTAACAACTTTCAATTTTGACAGTGTTACTTCGAGGACTACAGTGATAAAAACACACTTTACTATGTCAACAACTTGGAAATAAATCATCATAATAATTATCACATTTTTTTATAAAAAAAACTTGTCCGAAAACAAGTCATTTATTCAATGTTAAATTTTTTTTCTCTTCAACTATATCAACTCTATGTTGAGTGCTATCCGTATATTTTATTTTTCATGAAGTTGTCAATTACAGTCTTGAGACGAGTTATTTGGTTGGAAAGACAGTTTTTTGGAATGGCTTAAGAGGGGACAAAGATTGCCTTGGTTGGGTGAGAGTATGTGTATAAGCATAAGAGATGATGACCTTGATGTGTGAAATCTAAAAGTGATTAACCTGAATCTTTTGGGAAAGTAGCTCTAGAGGATTATTTGTGACATAAGGAGATTCTTATTACTAAATAAGGATTTTTTCCTTAAGAAAAATGGTCTCTCTTTGCTCAGGACTAAGGTTGATTCAGGTCAGATTAGTTTACAGAATATTTTTTAAGAGGATAAGGTTAGGCATCTTGAGCGGTAAAGGTGATGGGAATTACTGGTGGAGCTAGGCTCATTATAAAGTTATTAATTTTCTTAGAAGTTTCTTCAAAATAAAATTGCTACTAGAATGAACCTCATTAAGAAGAGAACTGTCTTGGATTCGAATACTAGTTCTTGGAGTTTGTTTGGTAGTTAAATGAAATATACTTGTGAATTATGATTTTGCCTTGGATATTTAGGCTTCTGAGTGGAAAAAAAAGTTAGTCATGAGTTGGCTATAATATGTCATTTGATGGTTTGAAATGTTGGAATGGCCGTAATAATCAGTTACATTTAGCATTTTATTTTACTCTTGGGATTTGAGTATAATTCTTTGTTGATTTTAGTGCTCTTTGTCTTAAAAAAAAAAAAAACTTTTATTAGATATGCCATCTTATCTCTATATATAACATGCATTTAATTTATATGCAATAATTAATTAAAAAAATTATATTAAATTTATTAATAATGATATTATTTTTCAAAAATTTACTGTCTTTTTGTGAAAAACTAATAATAAATTAATTTCATGTTTAATTATTTATTGCGATGGTTTTTGATAATTTATTTATAAAAATTAAAAATATTGAGGTTTGAATATAATTAAGAAAGACACGATGTATGAAATTTCATTGAGTAAATATTTATCATCAATCATATTAGTTCTAGTACTCCTTCTTATAATAATTATTCTAAAATTTATAAATTTCGTTAATAAAATATGATAACCAATCAAAGAGCATAGAAAAACTCCTATCAATAAACAGACATTTATTACAAATAGACTGTTGATGAATAATAGCATAAAAAGGAGAGATTAAATGGAATGTTAAGTAATGAAACAGGGATAATTAAAAGTAAAAAAGCAATATAGTAATTATATAGAAAACTGTAAGATCTACAGTATAGCAAGCAAGACAACCCAGACATAGAGGAGGAGGGGCTATGCAGTATGACTTTTTTTGCTATACACACACACACTTGAATACATATATGTACTTCCTACTTTTCTGTTGAAATATTGGTTGGAGTATCTCAGATCCATTCCAAGTGTCACTATCCACCAAACTCATCTTGAAACTGATGAATGATTATGCTAAATAGAATCATTTGTTTTTAAATACATAAAAAACATCTACTGTTTTTAATGGGATATTCGGTTTTTATAATGGATAATTACATATAATAATACTATATGTAGATATGAGGAATGAGTAAAAGGAATAGGTAAATCCATTGAAAGCAAAAAAAGGTATATGACACAAAGTGAAGAAATTGAATTGAAAGTCTGGTTTGTTTGTATTTTCTTAAATGAATGAAGTGCCATGAGTAGAATATATCAAAGTGCTATTTTGGAAATGTTTCCTTACTAGGGCATGGAAGCATCACCTCTAGTGTTTGTGTAGGGTGTAGTCTTTGGGATATTTGGTTAGGACTTGATTAAGCTATGCTCAGGAGAGTCTGTTCTAAATGACAAGTTTAAATAACATGCTTCAACACTTTTAATATTTATCCATTTAACTCTCTAAACCAAAACATCAACTAAACAAGAGAGAAACCAACTCAAATCTAATCCATTAAATGAAGGTGGTGTGGTGGCTCCTTATGTAATTTTTAGTTGTTGTGAATTGAATACCAAGAACAAAGTATAATAGGGAATTAGGGAGGAGAAGAAGAACACAATATTTGGTTATAACTGCTATTCTTTTACTTTCTCTTAAAACAAGATTACAAGTTTACAAGAATAACAAATAACCTCTCTCACCCTAAATTAGGATTTGCAGCTTAGCAATGATGAGAGACTAGTATGCTATTTATAATAAAACCTAACATACTAACTAATGGGCTTTTTCAGCAAGGCCCATTACACAAGTCAACTTAATAAACAAGCTAACTTAACAAATTAGGGTTTAAACACTAAAACCTAATTTAACATGCTAACAACTCTAGCATCTTCGACATCTGCATGCTAGACCCATCTTCGACTTCAGCATGCACACTTCGACACCAGCATGTGAACAATACTTCGACTTCATGCTTAACTCTGTCGAACTGTCGAACCAAGAAGCTACCCTTTGACAATACTAGAGTTCGATCCAATAACTCACATTAGTCATTTGATTGTCGAATGTTTTGTTGTTTTTTGTTCTTTGGGGTGGAATTTGTGTGTGTTATTTTTGTGATTTTTGTTGACTTTTTCTTGTTCTGTTGTATTTGCATTTTTGCGAGATTGACATGGTAGCTCTTGTGTGTTGACAGTTTCCCTTTACTATCGTTTTTAAAATTATTTTTTTGCCATGTATTATATTTATTGTTCAAATATAAATTTTATTAAATCAAAAGTTGATTTATTGTTCCGACTTATATAAAATAGTATTCTTTTTTTTAATAAAAATAAGATTTTATAATTAAGGGTAGGAGTAGGAGGAATATTATCTTAACTTTTAAGGTCGACAAGAGGTGCGGAATATTTTATTGAAGTTTTTAGAGAATCAAATGTTGTTAGACCTCGCTTAGATGATGTAGTTTTTGATTCATTTTAAATGACGACATCATTTCTTTTTGGCTCCCTTTAGTCTTCAATATTTATAGAAAGCATATGATTGAGTGAGTTGAAACTTTCTGGTTTATATGCTTACTAGATTCGTGTTTAGTGAGAAGTGAAGGTCTTTGACGAGAGCATTTGTTTTTGCTGATAATCTTGCAGTGTTGGTAAATTGATGTCCTACTCAAGAGATCAACATCCAAAGGGGTAGGAAACAAGATGACCCTCTGGCACTTTTTTTTCCTTCTAATAGTTGAAAGTCTTAGTGGACTAGTCGCTAAGGCTGAGGAGATGGGTCTCTACACTAGGTTAAGGATGGGCATGTATGGGTTGTTGGTGTCTCATCTTCAATATGTCGATGATACTCTTTGTGGATTTATGTGCTTGTAGTTATAGTCAATAAATGGTCCAAGAGGCTAAAGCTTATGGATAAGAAGGTACAAGGCAAGTAGTAGTTGCTTAGTTTTTATGATGACTGTAGCCGGGAAAATTGAGACCAAAGCCATTAGATTTACTTGACTCATTATTTTAGTGAAAGTCGCCACCACGCTTTATTATTTCCAAAGGAAATGGGAAAAGAGCGGAATAAAACTCAAAGAAATTTTAAAATTCAAAACTAAAAAAATAGAGCAGAGATCTTAGGTACGGATGTTGATTATGCAAGGGGAGTGTATTAGCACTCGTCGCATTTGTGGTACTCCATAAGAACCTTTCTGAAAATATGTGTAAAAAAATATAAGAGTTGTGTGCAAATAATAAAAAGAAAGTTAGTTTGGTTTTAAAATTATACTCGACAAGACGTCGCATCTTGTGCCTACATACCTCCTGAGTAAAATGGAGAATTCAGAGCATTTGTAATTCCGCTCAAAAAAGAAAATAAAAGTTTTGTAAAAATGAAGAGACACTTTGTCATCTTAGAAGAGAAAACTCAGATGACCATACTTGAACATGAGAACAAGTGGATTCTTTGCATCACAAGTGAAAGAAGGGCTTCAACTTGGATAAAAATCAACAAGTATGCCACTAACTCTTTCAAGTGAAAAAGAATCAACTATTTCAATCAATATTAAGGGGATAGGGGATTACATCTCTACCATGATGATCACTCATGCTTAATCCTTAAAAAAGAATTTTTTTAAAAGAGAGCCTAAAAGGGCAAAAGATTCGAAAGAAAGTTTTATCAAAAAGAAATAATTAAAGTTTGCAAACGTAAGAAGATTTTAAAAAGGAGAGAGAAAGTTTTGAAAATTTAAGAAGGGTGCAAGAGATGAAGGGACAATCCTAAAGCATAAATTAAAAGCTAATGATAAGAACAATCTAAGCAATCAATAAGCCGACACTTGACATAAAGTCAACATAAGCATTTCCTTCCTTTGTATTCAACTCAAAAAACATAGCAAGCAAAGTACTTGAACAAAATAACCAGAGCTCCAAGATAATAATCTCTTTTAAGTATAATCTAAAGGATCTTGATTTTGCCTCAGATGAACTTGCATTAAACTAGTTCTCACAACTGCTTAATTAGTGGAACACCTGCATATAAAAAGAATTCTCAATGCCTTGGACAAAACTCCAAGGACTTCAGACAAACATAACAACAAGGTAACACAAGGTCTAGAGATCTCAAGGTACCAAGGTCCAAAGGTCTCAAGGTAACAAGGTTCCTAATGCTAAGTCCAAGAGGTCCAAAACTCCAAAATACCAAGGGATAGTAACCATAGTTCAAATAGAGTCTTAAGTCTTTTAATGTTCAAATGGATTATTAATGTCTTAAAAACAAAGTAAAAGTCCAAATGGACAAAAATAAAATACAAGCAACATATGAGAATGAATGCTAAAGATGAAAAATAAAGCATAAGGTGATAAAAGAAACATAAAGATAAAGTTAGAAGTTAGAAGTTAGTGATTAGAAGTTAATTATTAGAATGAATGATCAATGATGGTTGGATCATAAACTTAGGCCAAAGTTGAATAAAACTCATTGGAGGATTGATAAAATCAATGCCTCCTAACAACAAGTATTGGACCACTAGTTGAATAATCAACCATACTTGGACTTTCAAACATAAGTTTGAGCCACTAATGATCATTTTCTAATACGGGACAAATTTAGCGTTATGTTAAGCAATCGTAAGTAAACTTATATAGAAGTTACACCTATATGAGGTCGGTCAATAGCAATTTATGCGTTTAAGGACAAGTTAGAGAAATGATACATAAAATAATTCTCCTAAAACTTGCAACACATGTAAAACAAACAAACAAAATGATCCAGACAAAGTCAAGATCAAAAGTCAAAGAGGGATGGGAATGAATCAAGAACAAAACCACAAGTCCGTATGAATTTCTCTTAATCATTATGGGATTTCATCTTGATGATCCATTAGAGGACTCGTAGAACCATAACTGTTGTAAGTAATTTTGGAGTATTTTTTAATTATTGTTTCCACAGGGATTGGTGAGATATTACCACCATTCTACAGTTTATAGTGTCGTAAGTTAGAGTTTACTTTGGGTTTGATTTTGTCAAAGTTCATTCACAAGTTTATAGTAGCAAAGAGTAAATTTTCAACACCTTGCTTCCCAAACCGACCATCCACTCCTAACCAGATGAATATATTCCTCCAGATTTTCTGCGAAAAACTGCACAAAAAGAAAAGATGATCTCAGTCTTCATTTGATTCATTGCATAAAAGGCATACCATATCGGTGTCGATGTGGATAATTTTCCTCTTCACCAATTGATCATTGGGAGTATTTATCTTGCCACCCCCAAATTATACATGCCACCCCCCCCCACAAATTTTTTTATTCCAATTTTACCCCTGATGAGATACAAATAATTTCCGGACGAAAATTCCGATACATACCAAATTTCCGGTACGAGGAAACTTACGGTAGTATATTTGAAATTTCGGGTATACCGATAATTTCAAATTTCTGGGAAGTACCAGAAATTTCATTATAACTGAAATTTCGGGTATGTTTCAATATTAAGTTTTTTCAATAGTTGAGATTTTGCGGACATTTTTGGAGTGTCTTGATTGCATCAACACATATGTATGGTCTAGAATGTATCACCATTTGTTTAAATAGGGGTCTTAGCGTTAGTGGATAACATATCTCAACAAAACGCCTCTTCCTTAATACTTGATTAATGTAGAAGTGTATTTCAATGGCTGCAACCCTGTTATTGAAACCAAGATTCCATATGGCCCTGAATCCTTTGCACCTTGAAAGAAATGTTGAATAATTTGTTTCCTGATGCCAATAACATAAGGGTGACAAAGATCGAGTTTCTAAAGGACTGAATTAATACAAATGGAAGGGTGAAATACAACCTAATCGAGTTGAAGAATGATGAAGATGTGAAGGCCATGTGGAAATCATTTCGTCGTAGGATAACTAAAGGTCCGATCAAGTTAGAAGCGCAGATCCTTAGATCCGTGGATGACATAATGAAGTGTCTGGAACGTCTAGAATCATCTGTTAGTGCCTAGGTTTTCATGTTTCAGAGTACTGTTTATGTATGTTGTTTGTCATCTGATGTTTGTTAACTATGTTTGTTTGTTTTGATGTTATTTTATTTTCTTTATCTAATCGAAACATGTACTAGCAAAAAAGATTATCTAATAAAAAAGATGTTTGTACAAAATACATATAATACAATCATAAAAAATAAATCTACATAGGCCCTCCACGGGCAACATCGGTCAACCTAGCTAAAATAGTATGAACCTCAACATCAGGGTTCACCAAACCCATGAGGCTATCTAAGTGAAGGACGATGAACTATAGGCGGCTGTCCTGGTCACCTGCGGGAGGTAAAGGTGGTGGTGGCGGATCAGAAGAATCCCTAGTATCTAAAGGCCCTGAAACAACAGATGTTGTGGCAAGTGGTATGACCCTAGGGTGTGACACATTGTGGAACCACTCCAGGTATCCATTCTCGCACTGCCCGGGCTCCTGAACCTCAACGGCTGTATCAATGATCTCATGGTGGGAGCTGATGATGTGACTCTAAAACCATCAACCAATGCCGCCAGCTGGATTAAACACAAAACCAGCAAGCTGTCTGGTGTCAGGATGCTGGATCTTCTGCTCACAGATGTGAGAGAAGTGCTCGTAGATCCAACACTGCATAAATAAAAACCATCAAATAAATACGCCCAAATAATTAAACACAAAACCATCTAATAAAGGGTTAATACCTATTTTCCCCCCTGCCATATAGGCGTCATTTGAAAAACCCCCCTGCAAAAAAAAAAGTTGCAAGAAGTTCCCTAACATTTCAAGATTCTCTCATTTTTTACCTTCATCACAACCAGTCAGCAAAAAAGCTGACATGGCATGTATTTTTTTTTTATTAATGATGTGGATGCACAGGTGGCTTTTTATTTTATTTATTTGTTAATTTTAATGCCACATGTACTAAATATTACACAACCTTCCACTTAAGGTGTGCAGCGCCTGACCACTAGGCTGGATGTTTCAAGTTGCAATATATTTGCTTTTAATTGTTGTTATAGTACCAACTAAATATTTGCATTTAATTACTAATTACATATATATACTATACTTACGTTATATATATATATATATATATATATATATATATATATATATATATATATATAATATATATACTATACTTACGTTATATATATATATATACTATAGTTACGTTAAATATTTACGTTTTATATATAATAATAATATATTTACGTTAAATAATAATAATAATAATATATATAATAATATATATACTATATATATAAATTGGTTCAGTTAGTATAAACTAAAATAATTATGTTAAATATCATTTATATTTAAAAATATTAATATTTAAATTACTATTTAAAAATACTGTACATATAAAGTAATATATTAGTTAATAGTTAATATTTAAATTAATAATTATTAGTTAATAGTTAACATTATTAATTAATATTTAGTTAAATTACAAAACCAATACTGTAGCTATTTAAATAAATTAAAAATAAACTAAACTAATTATATTAATACATATTAATTAATTTAAAACTAGTTTAATTAATATAGTTAAATTGAAAATAGTAAAACCTATTTAAATTAAAACAAATTAATTTAGTTTATAATGATAATAGTAAAATAATATTAAAATAATATTATTTTAAACAATTTATATTAATATTTATATTTAATTTAACTTACTATTAACTTTATTAATTAATATTGTTTAACGTTATTAATTTACTAATTTAATTTAATTTACTATTAACTTTACTAATTTATAAAATAGTAAAATAATATTTTAATATTTTACTATTTTATAACGTTAAACAATTTATATTAAATTATATAAAATCTTTAAATTAAATTTATTAAGTTAAAATATAACAAGGCTTTTAATGAAAATATATATATATACTATAGGAATTGTAAATAAAATTGCAGTATGCTATTAATACCATTCAAAGTAATTGTTGAACATAACAAACCACCTAGTCTAGTGGTTAGGCGCTTGGGCTTCATATGGAAGGGAGTGGGTTCAACTCCCACTACCAACAAATTTTGGCTATTTAAACTGTTTTAACATATCATCCAAAAATTAATATAATATAAATTGCCAACATGGCATTATAAATAAAAATAAAAGCCACATGGAACTTCTTGCAACTTTTTTTTTGCAGGGGGGTTTTTCAAATGACGCCTATATGGCAGGGGGAAAATAGGTATTAACCCTAAATTATAATATACCTGTAACAAGCTCAGGTAACTAGAAAGTTGTCAGGTGTCAGGACGAGATGCAACATCAAGTGTCGTGTACAACATCGTCAATCCCGCCACTCCTTAAGCCCAACATGGGTGTCAAGGCCGTTGAATAGAGTAAGGTATTGAACATCTATATAAACTCCAGACTTGTCCGCAAAGAGAGAACATGCCACTAGATGTAGCGTATACGCCCTAACGACGGCTTGGTACCTCTCTGCATCCACAAGCACCTGATAAGTAGTCCTCAACCAAGACATCCTAAGGTTAAAGTCCCGAGTCTCACCAAACTCATGTAGCACATCCACCTCATCAACCTCCAAGGCATCCATAATCATGCGCGTTGTTAGCACCTGATTCCTATAAAATGTTGTGAAAACGTACCAACAATCGGAATGTGAAAGAGGACATCCATTTCATCTAAAGTCACAGCCATCTCCCCAAATGGAAAATGGAAGGATGATGTCTCTGAGTGCCACCTCTCAACAAAAGTTGATAATAGGGAGGCGTCCAGTATCGTCAAGGAGCTTCCAGCAAAGTCCACCAGATAGAAATCCTTAACTATCCTCCTCACCTGCTTAGGCATCCGACTATCAGGGAAGTTCTTCAATTTCGACCTGTGAGAAGCGACCTTCAACACTGGACGCTCCTGTAACAAAATAATACAGTTAAAACAAATTAGTATACATCAAATCGTGTAATATACATAAAAATTAAGTATTTACACGAGACCAATATTACATACCTCGCTCTGCCATATCCTATAAGCGACATGGTCAACATATCCCGCCAACACGGACCACTTAGAAGGTCCTTCGGGAAACCTCCATCAGTGTGTACTGATGTGTGTCCTAAACCACCGGCTCTTGAACCACTGACTCCTCAACTACCTGCTCCTGAACCACCTGAACCACCGGCTCCTGAACTACCTGCTCCTGAACCACCAGCTCCTCAACTACCTGCTCCTCCACAACAGTGAATGCTCTACCAGTCCAGCGGCGAGGTACGCGGAACCCCAACACCGCTTGTTGCTCAGTCCTTCGTTTTTGGTTAGAACCGATTGGAGGAAGGCGTCCAACACGTTGCTCTGAGGCCTGTGCCTCACTAGTAGCTGGAGCAACCGCACTGGCTCTATTGGTGGTTCGTCCCGCAATAGAACCGTCCCTGCCTCTGGTCCTCACTGTAAAATTTAAAAATATAAGGAAAATAAATTCTTCTTTTTTTTTTAAATTGAAATACCGAAAAATTTCAAAATTTCCGATAATATTGGTAAATGATAATACCGGAAATTTTGAAATTTCCGTTACGAAAATATCGAAAATTTTGAAACTTCTAGTAGCAAATACCAGAAATTTCAAATTTTCTAGTACAATATACCAGAAATATCACAAAATATACCATAAATCTTACTTGTTTTTACCACATTTCCGGTATGCCTTCAAAATTTCCAGTATCGTCCGAAAATTTGGGAGGTGGCAAGATAAATACTCGGTGCTATCTATTGATCAAATGTGTTTTGATTTAGGAATATAATATCAAGGTTCAAATTCCAATTGGCATTATTTGACTTACCTTTTGATTTTGGTGTTATTTTAAATGTTTTCAAAATAATTGCTGCAGATTAAAAAAATTGAAATAATTTAAATGAGGTTACTCATAAAACTGAACTTGGGCTTCAATTATCAAATTGGGCCGGGCTAAAAAGTTTCTTGGGTCAGGCCCAACATATCATTCTCCAACAAAACCCAAAAAAAATTAGGGTTTGCGCTACAGCTCCTTCAGATCATCTTCTTCATCTTCTTCCTTTCTGCGTTCTCTCAATCTCCATTCTTCACCATGAGCAGGTCAGGCCAGCCTCCGGATTTGAAGAAGTAAGCCTTGTACCCGTTTTCACTTCAATTCATTATTACATTTTTTCCTAGCCATTCAATTTCTTCTTCACTTGATCGACATTAATATGATTTTTTTTTTATTTTTTTGTGTTTATTTTGGCAGATACATGGACAAACAGCTTCAAAGTAACTATCTTTCTTCTAATAATTATTATTATCTTCTTTCTTTCTCGTCAAATTGGATTTTCATACTTCATGTGTATAATTTGGTGCTTCTTATCTGAAAACATGCTTTATAATTTGGTGAGGGGTTATACTGAAATGAGCTTTATTATCTTGCAGTCAAGCTGAATGCGAATCGTATGATTGTTGGTACTCTCCGTGGCTTTGACCAATTTATGAATTTGGTTGTTGACAATACTGTTGAGGTCAATGGCAATGAGAAAAATGAAATAGGAATGGTGGTAAGTCCTCAAATTATGATTGCATTATCAATTTAGGTGTAGCAGCTTATAGAGATTGAACATTGTTAAATTCATTCCTATTCTGCAGGTAATCCGTGGAAATAGTGTGGTAACTGTAGAGGCACTTGAACCAGTAAACAGGAGCATTTGATTTCTGTTTCTTGTAAACATTTATAACTAAATTGTAAGGTTTCAAATTTCAACAGAAAGTGATATTGCTGGGAGTGAAATGTAATTGGGGATCTAATACGGTCATGCTAGCGGCTAACTGTGGTTATGTTTCTAGTTGAATATCAGCCCGGGATACCTTCAGTGGTTCAGTGGATGGATGGTATTGGTTTTAACTAAAATGATGTTTACGTCTTTTTAGTTGAATTCATAGATTTCTGTTGCATATAACATAAGCAATTCTCTCTTTCTTTCTTCACATTTGAGTCTAAAATTACAGCTTACACATAATGTTTTGTTAAGTAAATCATATATGTTGTTGACTAATGTCTCATTCTGCTCTTTGTTTTGCTTAATACGTCCAGAACCTAGCAACTTTCTATGTATCTAGGTCATGTATGTGTTATTTTGGTTATATTAAATTTCATGTTGTAAAGATCATTTCTTCTCCAATGAATGGTATTAATATTATTTTAGAATAATTTTCATTTAAATGGATCATTCATTTGAGATGAAGAGAATGATTTTTTTTTTGTAATATCAAATTCTTCCAAACACCCTGTTATATGCATTGACAAGTTTATGACATATCCGTTGAGAGTGAAAAATAGTTTGTGAATAGGTACTTTTAGGGGACCTATATTGTAGCTAGCTAATTGCAATTTTCCTTTGTTGTGTTACTTGAGCAATGTGCTTTTCTTCATGCCCTTTTTCCCCTCTTAAATCCCAGTCAATGGTATGTGTTTGGTTAGAATTGTTTTATCTCCAAACTAACCAGAAAGTATTAATGATGCACTTTTCAAGTTAATTGTTCTTGTTCTTATCCTATGCCAAACATTATTCTTGTAAGGAGATTTGTTAGGTATCACCTTTTTTGAACAGCCACATGCATGTGCAATATTCAAATCTCGTGTGAGACTTCTATAATTTGTGAGTGTCATTTACATTTGACAAAACTTAAAACTACACATTTGGTCGACATTGTTGTACAATTAACTAGGACCTCAGCTTGTGAATTGTATTAAATGAAATTTTGCCTAATCATTTGTAGATCAAATTATCTGAATTTGTTCGTTTGTCCATAGGTCAGTATTGGATTTTTTTAAAATAAATTGAGAGAATCACACATCTCTCCATTAACACCAAACTTTAAGTTCTTTTTTTTGTCCGTTGAGTTTTCCATGTTCATTTCCCTTTTATATTCGTCACCTTTTTTTGCGACTTTGTTGCCTTCGAAAAATTATCTTTGAGGATTCAGTGTTGATGGTATTCTTGGGTTGGAGAAAGATAGCCTTTGTTCCTCTTTAACTTCTACCAACTGTATGTGACCTCAAGCATGTGCATTTGCGTAGAACTCCATGGTGATAGTACGGTTGCTAGCTTTTGATCAAGTTGTTTAGCTTCATCCGCCCTCTTTGCACCAATTCATCAAGCAGCACCTCGGGAAATTCGTGCAAACTTTTTAGATCAAAGCTTCATCTACCCTCTTCCCACCAATTCATCAAGCATCTCAGGAAATTCGTGCAAACTTTTTAGATCATTGCTCCTTTCTTAAATGCACATAAAATCCTTTACAAGCAGGTACCTAGCAGCATCTTCCTATGACAGGAACTTATATGACACGAATAGAGTAGAGCAGCACTGGGGGAACCTTAAAACTTATATGACACGAATGGAGTAGCAGTAGCACTGGTGGAACCTTAAAACTTATATGACACGAATGGCAGTAGCACTGGTGGAACCTTAAAACTTTGCACTGGTGGAACCTTAAATGCTACTACTTTTCGGAGCCATTATACTGATAAAATGCAAATATAAAACTAAAGGAGCTAAAATAATGTTAAAAGATGAAGAGATTATGGGATAATTTGAGAGGAAATTTAGTGAATAGTGAAAGTGTATGAAGAAGTGCCCTCAACCTTACTATTAATAGGCGCTGCAGGCATCAAATCTTGCCACGATGAGAGTCCATCTTTTGGAAATCCACGTATTTTTGTGGTCTAAATGGATAGAGGAGGCAGTGGCAACACCAACAAATGATGCCAAAGTGGTAACTATGTTTTTAGTCAAAAATATTTTCACATGACTTGGCACACCTAGAGAAATTATCAGTGATGAGGAAACTCATTCCACCATCATGATTTTTTACCCCTAGGTCTCAAAGCTCTTGATTCTCCTAACATCTTTTTATCTATTTTTTTAATATCTTAGGTCATCTTATTTCACATATCATTTGCATTTTTTAGCCATCACTTGATTAGTGGCGCTCCCATGTGACTTCTTCTCTTTGCTCTCCTCTTAATTCCTACATCCATAACCAATACTCCATGTTGAATAGTCAAACTCTCTCTCTCAGAATAACTTTACAATCCAAGCAAATCTTTCTATCTGTTTTTCTATTAAGAAAGAAATCTATCTCAAAATGTGTCACCCCACTCTTAAATGTGATAAGATGTTCAACTCTTTTTCTAAACCAAGTACTAGCTATATTAAGATCAAAAGCTGACGAAAACTCATGGATTGATCCTCCGCATTTACCTCCTCAAGACCATACCTCCATGCACACCCTCAAAACCTCTTGCTATGTTTCCTACATGTTCATTTAGACCCCCTCCTAGGAAAATTTCTCAGGGTGTATTCTGAGTTAAGTCTTATAAATCCTCTCAAGATTTTACCTTAAGGTGTTTTTCTAACCCAATCCGAGGTGCATAAGCCCTAATAACATTGAAAGTGTCTTGTTCTACTACGAATTTCAAGACTATTATTCTATCTACTACTCTTTTCACATCAACAATAACATTGAAAGTGTCTTGTTCTACTACGAATTTCAAGGCTATTATTCTATCTACTACTCTTTTCACATCCACAATATTCTTCTTCCACTCCTTCCAAATTGGTCTCTATCCCATTTTTCTCATCTAATTTTTTCGGTGTACCAAAGTTTAAATTCTGAGTTGTTTAATTCTTTTGCCTTTTCACTTGTCCAGTTAGTTTCATGTAAGCACATACAATTGATCTTTTTCTTAACCATGGTGTTCATTATTTACATAATTTCGAGGGAGTATGCATATATTCCATTCCATTATCCAAAACGAATCTTAGATATCAATTTCAATTATGTTAATAATATAATATAACTTATAATAAAAGTTTTAAAAATTGCAAAATAAAATATAAATAGGCTAAATTATTTTAGTCCAATTATAACAGTTTTAGCATAAAAATAGTGGCAATTGGTGCAATAATAATAGAATTAATTTGATTCTCAGTCGTGTTGTGTAAGAATAATGACTCTAGACTGTGTAGATATCAATAGTATTCCTTTCTAAATAAAAAAAGTTTGGAATATATTAGGTTAGTTTAGCATGCATTTCGGCGTTGTGAGGATGAATTAATAGCATAAGAAAAATGAATAAATGAATAAATTTAGACAAAACAAATGGAATGGTAAGCGTAAATGTCTCCTATAAAGATGCATGGTGACAAAGTCTCCCCACGTATAAATATGTATATAAATCAATCAATCATAAGTAACACTTACTCCAATCTCACTTTCATTTACACTTTATCAAGCAAGGTCTGTGTTTCTCTATCATTATTTTTTTCTGATATTGCATGCAACATGTTTGATATTTGATATTTGGTTATTCATTCGTTCATGTGTTTGATTTGAAGATGAGTGATCACGATGAACAAGTTCAGGAAGTTCAAGAAGTTCAAGAATCCCGTCCAGCTCCACGTTTGAATGAAAGGATTCTTTCTTCTTTGTCAAGGAGATCAGTAGCTGCACACCCTTGGCATGATCTCGAAATCGGTACACCATCTTTATTCTTTCTCATATCTTCAAAATAAGGTTTGAAATGTTCTTAATTTCAATTTCTACTATTCAATATGCAGGACCTGGAGCTCCCCATATTTTCAATTGTGTAAGTTCTCCTCCTCCTCCTCATCATCATCATCTATTTCCTTTCGAAAACATGTTTCCGTTTGAGACGAATTCGCGAAACAATTTTGGTTGGTGCAGGTTGTGGAGATCACTAAAGGAAGCAAGGTCAAATATGAACTTGACAAGAAAACTGGTTTAATCAAGGTATAAACCAATTTCCTGCTTGCTTATTGAAATGCTGCAATTAGGTTGTTCTTTTTAACATTTGAATATTGTTCAGGTTGATCGAATTTTGTATTCGTCGGTTGTTTACCCTCATAACTATGGTTTCATCCCTCGCACACTGTGCGAAGACAATGATCCAATTGATGTCCTGGTTCTGATGCAAGAGCCAGTCCTTCCTGGTTGTTTCCTGCGAGCAAGAGCCATTGGACTCATGCCGATGATTGATCAGGGAGAGAAGGATGATAAAATCATTGCAGTATGTGCTGATGATCCAGAATATAAGCACTTTACTGACTACAAAGAACTCGCACCTCATCGCATCATGGAAATTCGACGCTTTTTTGAAGATTGTATCCTTAGCATAACAATCTTGGTTTATGATTTTTCAAATAACTTATTTATTTTGTTGTTTTTTCTTAACATTCTGCTAAGACAAGAAGAATGAGAACAAGGAAGTGGCAGTGAATGATTTTCTACCTCCAAGCACTGCTGTTGAAGCCATCCAGCACTCAATGTCAGTATATCTGTAACAAATGTTGCGTTGTTCTGCAATCAGCATCATATCTTCTTCTTCTACTAATATCTTCATATCAATGATTTGGTGCAGGGATCTTTATGCGGAATATATTCTGCACACCTTGAGGAGATAGACAAGAATGCGGTTCTCCAATCTCCATTAATTAATCAGAATAAGCTGTAATCCACACAGTTCTAAATTATGTTTTGATCAGCAGTATCTACACTTATAATTATTATTTTTTAATTTAGTTGGATAATATTATACCACTTGAATGATTCATCAAGTGAAAAACAATTATCAACGTTGCTTGATATGTAATACTTCTCATATAGAATCCTCCAATTTTTGATGCATGATTTGGCTATATGTTATTTATCAGTGTGTTATTTTATTCCATAGTCTTGTGTCAGATTGAAATATTGTGTTATCTTATTCCATAGTCTTGTGTCAGAGTGAAATATTAACTACTAAATTTCTAAAGAATAAGTGGAGAATTGATTATAACTATTAACCACATTATTAAAGGGGGAAAACGTACACTTAATTTCATAAAATCACATTTGATAGGACAAAATCAGTTCATATAATTTAGAGAAACCAATAATCAATCATGTATTACACTAAGTCAAGTATTTTTGAATTAGTAACATGACATGAATCATAATAAATTTCTATTAGATGATGGTGTAAAACTATTCTATTTATGATTTGATTTTAGAAGGATTTTGGAGGGGAAGGCTTTGGACAATTGCATAATATTGAAATGTATTTGATATATTTAAAAAACAAAATGATTTTATATGCTAATTTAGTATATTATTTTTATTTTTTTTAAATGCCACACGCATTTCAAGATATATATGCAACACTCTAAAACCCTTCAAAAACCAACTCCCAAAACTCTTAATTGAACCCTTTAATCTCTGTTATTTATGTGAAACCAAACACATAATTATGCTTGCAACATAAACAATATCAAAAAGGTTATAATGAGACCCTATTATCAGCCAATAATTTAAATGAGTTGCTTCAAAAATATATCCTACAAAAACATAGTAACAAAGTTTAGATCAGTTTATTATCGCATTTTCTATTTTTATTTCTTAGAATGTAGTATTAGTTTTTAGTTGTTAACAAGAGAAAATAATCTTGAGGTGAACACTAAAAAAGATGAAATTAAAAAAAATGTTTTCACAAAATTAAACAGAATTTTGAAAATACTTGTTTTAAGCACCTATACAATCCTCTCTTCAGTTACAAGATACTGGCTGTGGTGAGTGTTCATTAACATAAAAGTATGAGGGCTCAGGTTCATACTAGTACCAAAAGTGCAATGTAGATTATAACTTGTATATTTTTATCACTGATACAACTTTCATATATGGTGGTTTATAATTTATTTACCCACTCCATTTGACTGGAATATGGTAGTTTGAACAAGTTGATTAATATTACTACAAGATAGAATGTGAATAATAAACACTACATCTATCTATCTATCTATCTATCACGAGTATAATTTGTTTATTAGTTCTAAGAGAAGAACAGCAGCTGAGTCTTTGGCCTTCTTGACACTTGGCATTGGCTCTCCAACACACTCACCTGTCCAACCTTTATCAGTAGTATTCACGCGCACTGCAAATGTAAACCTCTTGGCATGTGCAGGACCACCCTCGCTCACACACCTACAAATCAAGTCGGGCCATTTTAGCTCCATTAAAGCGAAGCCATTCAAAGTGATATTCAAGTTATACAGTATAATTTCATACCGGTAGAATGGCATAGGCCAGTTTCTTCGCAAACAGATGTCATTTAATGTTTGTCTAGTAAATGTCTGGTTCCCATTCTTTGTCCCGTTTTCATCATTTTTCTCCTGAATTTTGTCCACTTCCTTCTCTTTCAAAGAAGCAAGGGCATTTCTAGCAGCTAATTTCTGTGCCATTTTTTTCTGTGGATTTTGAGCAGTCCCTACTTGCACTCCATCAATGAATACTTCAACAGTGGCCAAATTCCCAGCGCGACTAGCTCTATACTCCAAACCTTCGGCCTGCTGCTGGCATCGCTCTTGCAGCTCACGCACAGGATGCATTGGCAAAGTCTCTGGTGTGACCATAGGATGCAAAAGAGGCTGAAAAACCTGGGGAAATTAAAAAAACCAATAATATTATCCGTCAAACATTTTGACAGAAAAGAAATATATATAGGAAGGGTCTATATGCTTAAAAGCTAGGTGCTAACCTTCCAAACGACAGCAGTATTCCTCCCACTGTCAAGAAAAATTGCCCCTGCAATAGATTCAAGAATGTCACCAAGGACCTTGGGAGCTTTGCAGTCTCCAAGACCAAACGAGTTAAACCCTGGTTTTAATAATTCTTCTTGAACTTCCTTCACAAATTCTTTAATCTGTAGACAATCAAAAGTGCAATGTCAGGTAGACCATAGACCCCAACGGATCAGCAACAACTTGCTCAAGATACTAAGAAGTGTAGGGTACATGATCCATCTCCAAGTACTAACTAATAAACGAAATCACTGGTGAGAAATAAAACCTGTTTTTCTAAGGCACTGGACCCATGTCGCAAATGCAGGTGAAGATTGTGCTTAACTGTAACACGTGCAAAATTTTCATTGTTTACAGCAGCAGCTCGAAGGTCAGTCAGACGTCCTGGAGGCAGGTCTGTGTATGAGAAAAATAAATGCCTGGTTATAAGATGGTCCAACACAGCATCACCAACAAACTCCAACCGCTGATAACAGGATACTCCTGAGGATGGTCTTGAGGCATGAGTTATGGCTTCTATCAGCAGACCCTTGTCTTTAAACTTAAGATTTAGAGCCCCTTCTAAAGCATCGAAATCAACACTCCTGAGTATGCTGTCTGGAACACAGGATGGCTTTGTTGTACATTCCATTTCATCGGGATCGATCTCTATGTGAATACCAATCCATTTCATAAGGTGGTTAGCAGCATTCTTACCACCTTCGACATAATACACTCCAATCAGTGCTTCCACTACATCTGCAAGTGTCTTGCTGGACAGAACTCGGTAAGAACTTGAATCACTCTCAAGCTCACCATCTTCCATTTCATCCTCAACCCCATCAGTGATATCCATCATCTCAATCTTACAAATGGACTTCTCTTGGTCAAATAAAGATGACTCATCATCCTTTGTATCTTCATCAAATACAGGCAGCACCCCAGGAGCTGCCCATCTGGATGGGGCAAAGCGATCTGCTAGGATATATGATTGAAGACCTTTACTTAATGCATACTGATATAATACCATGTTACTGACCATTTGTTGTCTCATCCTAGTAAGCTGGCCTTCATGTTTCTGTGGATATTTTAGGAAAAGAAAGCGACTAACAACCCATTTCAGATAAGCATCTCCCAGAAGCTCAGCCCTTTCATAGCAAAATGTCTCCTGGCAAGATGCAGCGGTCAAGGCCTCCAAGATCTGTTAATGTAGAATGCATGGGTTAACTGCAGAAACTAGAATTAAAAGCTAACTACCTTGAGCTGGGAAGATACCTTTGAAGCCTGAACAGGATAATTTATCATATTCTTAAGCTGAACTGCAAGCAGCATGCTTTCAACCCTCCTCATTATTGAAGGCAGTCTCTGAGCACCACGAACGAGTGATCCAGGCAGTGGATGTACCAAACATAGCTCGGGAGGAAGGAAAACATAGTAAGTTTTGTCATGAGTCTCTTCGGATTCACCTTCGTGTGCTACAATAGTGCAACATTCCCCGTTAAATAAGATCTACAAATTTGTGGAAAAACTTAATAGTTGTAGAATAGGAATTATGAGAGAGCACCTTCACTGTGTTCAAATCGAGGGGACAAAAGATTCTTGCAGTATGATACACCACGCCCTCTTATAAGAGGTTGCTGCTTGTAAACCAAATCAACACCGTATCTAAAAGAAAACCAGCAGCCATATGCACCCTGAGTTATGCAGGAAGAGACAAAAAGCTTCTGTAATCTGGAAGGATCAACATGCTATTGTCACTCTCCATGGGACATTCTTGATAAATCCATTCCGATTGGAGGTGACAACAGATGCCTCCTTTACAGATTAAGATTAGCTTCCTGGTCTTCCTGCACAACATTATAGGTGCAATGTGGCTAACATAATATCAGTAACATATTTCAAGACACAAACAAAAGAGTAAGAAAAAATGGAGTAGGGAGGCTTGCTGGATGATAAAGAGAAAATCTAAACAAAAGAGAAAATACTAGAAGACTAATATAATGTATAAGAGAATTCTACATCATACTTTTGCTTGTAGTAATCAGCATATGAACTGTATTCCAGAGGACCAAGATAACCTTCTTTCCTAGGGAAAGAATTCTCTGCTGACATTTCATAGCGTATTGAATCAACATAAAACCTCTTCCCTGAATGAGCAGCAGTTACAATTCTCCCTACCAGATCATCTGCACTGGTACAGGTATCTGCCATCATCAATTTTCCTTTGCTAGTCATGTTGATATGCTTTTGTGTTTGCACGGAATCTCTGTTAGGAACCAATCCCGAAGCTTTCACTACATCAAACTGGGCCACAGCTCCTCTGATTCCATAGGTTGGATGTGACTTTTGCCCAAAAGCCAAGCCATGACGCAACTTCCCGAATCCGTATTCCCTTCTATCGCCACCTAAAGTTCTCTCATTAGTGCCAAGGTAAACATCTGGTCGAGCCTTCTGTAGGGGATTTTTCCATGCATCAGCTCCAATTATTGTCTCAACCAGATGCCAGTCAATTTGGTTCATAGGATCTAAAGACTTATTGCCGACCATTGGGACAAACAAATATGCTTTTGCAGGATCCCAAGGAGTGGTAGATGGTTCAACATCCACATCCAAGACAATGCTCATTAATCTTACATGAAAGCTTTTCAGGGATGCCAACTGCATTCCATAAAAAATAGTTTTCTTCCAGTTTTCAGAAATTAAAATATTTAAAAGTTATGAACATTTGAAAAAAGTATAAACAACTGTTAATCTATCAACCTGATTCTCAGTGATATCTATTGACTCTCTAAAGACAAGAGATGCCTTGGTAGTCACGGTTCGAGCAATAAATAGATCCATGGACATCGATAACACCTACACAAATAAATGCGGTCAGAGAGGAAGAAAATGAGTTACAATACCCACAAATGATCTAAAAGTAGTAGCACAGATAGAAACTACTACCTCTGCATCCAGCTCAGTGCCAAAAAGTACTGCAAAATCTGAAACCTGAGTCAAGAACGGATCCTTTGACTGGCCTACATTCTCGCACTTTATGGTATACAAATAAAGATGAAGCAATTTGGAGTCCTTGCAAGCATCTTTTCCAGATAAGATCCATTCTCCCTGAAAATCCAGATAGCATTGAGCAACAGTGGATATTTTTGGGCAAGGCAATAAACTCAAGATAAGAGCTGTATTGGCAAAAACATGAAGCTAGGAACAAAACCCCTCTTGTAACTGAAGTCCAATAAAAGCACACTTTTTATGGCACAGATACATAGTAGATGCATTCTCATTTGTAGAAGCATCCTTGTTCTTTTCATTTCCTGTATGGGGGAAATATCTAGAATTCTAGAATCAAGATTGCAATTATTCACTATTTATCTTCTTTATTCCTAAGAGTTCCACATTGGATATTAATATGGGCTGAATAATGGTTATCAGTGGTGGGCATCCCTCACCTTATAAGTTGGTTTTGTGGGGTTAAGTTATGCCAAACCCCAAATACTAGGAGTTCTGTTGATGATTCTTCTCCAAGGCCTTCTTCAAGCTCACAGCATTTGATTGCAGATATTATAACACAAGCTTTACATATAAGTAATAATCGACAATGCGTTCTGGTCATTAAAAGGAATTGGATTTGACTGATCTGACATTAGATATAATTTTCTAAGTACACAGTAGATATCATTATATTGTCATTTGAATCATCTAGCCAAACCCATCTAGTAGTAAGAAAAGGCATTGGTTGTTCTTGTCTGTTCGGTCAACAATATACCAAAAATCTCACATCACAAAAATAAAAATTTAGAACATATAATTTGCAGAATGAACCAACCTTCAGTATATTGGCCACACCTTCAGGATAGAACTCCCTATGTCTAGCAGTCCCTGGAAGTGCATCCCCTTCATCATTTTGCTCAGCCTTTTCTTTTTCTCCCCCACTTCCTTTATCAGGCAATAACATGTCAGTAAATGCTCCCATCTCATGCAATTTTTTGCAAGCAGCTAGACAAACAGCCTGCAAAACACCAAATCAATAACCAGCGCTTGTTTATAAAGATGAGCAAAATCTAGGCAGTTCATAATAAATGATGACATGCCTGTTGTGCCAAGCGCATTGAACTGCAGATAGGACCCTCCAGATTTTCAAATGGTGCATTACATGGCAGTTGAAGCCTGCAAGAATATTCAGTGGGGCCTCCAGAGTTTTCATGCTTCTCCATAATAAATTCGGGACGAAGAATTGAATATCTGGATAATGAATAGATGACATCCAAATCATAATTTGAAGCTCAAAATACAAAAGGAAGTGAAGCAAATCAACAATCTCAAACAGAAAGTAGCACCTGTCACTAGGTAGCTGAGAGCAGTAGAAGTGGACAAGTCCTACAGCAGAATTTAAACTAACTACTGCACCAGTGGATTTCACCTGGTAAATTGTTTCTGGATGGGTATCTACAGAAATCAACCTTGAAGTGTCTTTCAGATGACTAAGGTCTGTTCTCTCTATTGCTTCTCTCCGCAAAGTCTCCTCACTGTTCCTGGCATTCCTTAGGAATGCTTCATGTGACAAATTTCCCCTATTTACAATACAAATCAATCCAGGGGGTGGAAATAGTTTTCAGTTATTCAGTCCCTACTGTCATATAAAACACCAGGTATAAAATATAAAAGATGAAAACCTTTGACAGCATAACTAATCATTGATTGAAAACTCAAAACATATTTTGCAAATAAATCATTCTGACAAATCAAATGTGATTTTTGCCTAAAGTGGCCATATCCATAAAAAATTCTCAGCCTCAGTTATTGCATGACTGCTGGAAAAGGAAAAGCAGTAACCTTTGACAGCATAACTAATTATTGATTGAAAACTCGAACATATTTTGCAAATAAATCATTCTGACACAATCAAATGTGATTCTTGCCTAAAGTGGCCCATAGTTTAGACTACGTGATCCCATGTCCACATCCTAAGGGACGACTAGGCTACAGTTTCAGTTTACCTTCCAAGTTCCAACCCACACTAATTACTGGACCTCACTTGCAACAAATATATAAGAAATCCCCTTGCCAAAAAACCTCAACCAAAAAGAAAATCTGAACAGAAAATCAATGGTTGGAGGAAAGTCATAATGATAATAATAGTTTAAAAGCACCCAAAAATAATAAAGCCATTTCTAGTTACACTGGTGAAGTATCTACACCTTTCACCATGACAGAACCAATGGTATGATAGCAGATCATTGACTTAATCTTATACAAAACCATAAGTACCAAAACAGGCCATCCAAGGAAGGATAAAACCCAGCGGCCAAACATAATCAATTCTATCGCAGAGAGGTTTTAATTTTGTTGGCTTAGCAAAGCTCTAGAAAACAATACTTGAACAGCACGCCAACAGATGATACAGCCATAGCAATTACCTCTCAACCATTAGGATGTAATCAGACCCAGGCTTTCTAGCACGCCCCCTAGACTGAATGTATGCCAGAACAGTCTTTGCAAGATCAAAGCGAATAACAACATTACATTGTCGGATATCAAGTCCTTCTTCAGCAACACTAGTGGCAACTAACAATGTGACCTACATGTGAGTAAAATGAGATCGGGAAAATACAAGGGATTATTTCTCCCCATGTGAATCTGATTGTGCAGTCAAGTTAGCAAGATATAAACCTTACCCGCCCATCACGGAACTTGGCAATTGTATCATGCATTTGGTGGGTCCGCATTTCCTGACTATTGTTGTGACCAATCATGCTTGCACACTTCACAAAACTGAGAGATGGAAGCTCGGCAAAAACCTGCAAAATTAATAGACAGAGGGCCAATAGGATCTTGGTTATGCAATTGAGGCAACCAAAACAAACTATGCATGTAATTTACATATATAACCTTTGGTAGAACTAACGCAGACACAACACGCTCAACAAAGATGATTGCACGAAAGTCGTCTGTGTTCTGATACTTGAGGAGTATTTTGATTAAAGCCTGCACCTTAGGGGTCACCTTGCCATCGGCCACGGCAGCACCTATTATGACATCCACATGCTCCCCACCAGAGACAACTATACAAAAGTGCACCAGCTTAATTAGAAAACCAAACTACATTCCATCTCAACCATAGGTGTATTTAAATTTAAATAGCTTTACATATCAAAGTGTAAAATAGAGACATCAAGGATAAAAACATGGTGAGTGACAACAAGCAGAATGTCACTCAACATGTGAAGTAATTCAGAGATTGGTACCGCCAAGTGTCCAACTTTTTAATGTTCATGCACAAATGCACACAAAATATGAATGCTTTGACACATTGTGTAGAGTCTCACATTGGATGAGATATAGCAAATGCCAGTGTGTTTATTAATTGGGGACAGCTTTTACCTTAAAAGCTGATTTTATAAGGATGAGTTTGGACCAACCTAAATATTTAGTATCAGAGTCTATCAATCTAGGACACCCACCATTTATATCTGCGCCTCAAGTCCAATAGTATTGGGGAAAAAACCCAAGTCCCATATATAAAAGAGTGAAGACCTGAAAAGAGTTTATAATGAGAGGCCCCCGATAACCTTACAAAACGGTATTGTAAGGGCTGAATTAAGCTCAAACTGGGCCATATTCTATCATGTTTCCGTTGTAGGGCCCCACTCGAGTCATGCTCTAGATGTTCAGTTTTGGGCGTGAAGGGAGTGGGTGGTGTTAAAAGTTCCATATTGGATAAAATATAGCCCAACAAAATTTTTATAATGGGGAAAGCCCCAACCTTGGATGAGTTAGGCATAACCCAGATTCTAAGACACATGTAATATATAGTCAAATATTGTCTAATTTTCTGAAGAGTCCTATTTTTTATGCATACTAGTAACTTATCAGGATAAACTACAACAAACTATGAACCATTCAACACGTGTAATTTTAGCCATTATAACATTTGAAGAACCAGGCTCACCGTGACTGTCCGGAAGCTCTCCTTCTTCAATCTCTTCAGGTTCATCAGACCCATTGTGAGCTGCACGATTACCTGAGTCATCTACTCCATCGTTTTTGTCAGAAACGGCACCCTCTGACAGTTGACATTTCAGAAGAGACACAACTTTACTCAGATAAGATTCCTGAAACTTGACATCAAGTTGGTAGTTTGCCCTTTCATCATTTTGCAGAGCTGCAAGAAAAGATTGTGCAACCTGAAAACAAAAGAGAAATTATATATATAGCTATAAAATTCATGATTCCTCACTCTCCATGAAATAGTATGTACCTTATATGAACACCACTGTCCCAGTTCACCAAGTGCATAATTAATAGCTCTCAACTTCTGAATTAGGTTTGCAGCTCCATCACTTTCTGTTCTTTCAGAAACACCATATACTTGGCGCAGCTCTTCCTTAGCTCCAGCATCTCTAGCTCCCATAAACTGCCATTTGCTTCTTCTTGAACTAGATTTTGCAGCTTCCTCAACTTCAGCCTCCATCTGCTTTATTTGCTCATGTAAATAACACAGACTGGCCGCTTTATCATACTCCACCACAATTTCAGAGGGCATAGGCACGTGTTTCTCCAGCTCTTTGCGATCTTTAATGGTACAAACTGTTGAATCTAGCTTACTTTCAAGATTACGAATTTTTATTGCACAGTCTACTTGGCTGGAGACACCTGAATATACCATAAACACAAAATGTTGATCACATATACTTAAAGAGTAGAAAGTTGTTGAACTTGGGGTTCAATCTGCAAGAAAATTGTGGCATGAAGACAAAAAAGTAGTAAAAGTGAAGGGTCCCTAGTTCAATTGAGTGCCTTAATAATTACCCTTAAGGTTAACAGGAGAAGCAGTCATTCCGAATACAGATGGCCTCTTTTCTTTGGATGTTGTATGGTAGAACTCGGACATCACCAGGGAATATGGGTGTTTCTTTACAGCATGATGGCATTCATCGAGAATCAGGAGATCGATTCCTTCCATTTTTATAATGCTATGTCTCAAAATGTTCAAAAGTATTTGAGCAGTCATAACTAAAACCTACAGCACAAATAACCAATTGAGTAATTGCAGTACAAGAAGTCAAAAACACAGCTGGATAGAAGTCAAGAACCTACAGCACAAATAACCAATTGAGTAATTGCAGTACAAGAAGTTAAAGAAATCTTGACACTCATACAGAGTCGTGTCTTTTTCGTATGAATGTGTTTAACTAGCATCTTCACAACTATAAGAGGGTAACAAAGAAGCCAATAAGTACACATTTCTAGTTTTTAGGATAAATTATAACTCGGAGACACCCAAGGTTCTAACCCCAAGAAGTGGATAGGAGTATATACAAAGCATATATGCAACCTGAGAAAAACTATACAAAAGGCCACGCCAAATCAAAGAAGTTAATGAAAGAGAGAAAACAGAATGATCTTAAATAGAAAGTTGAAAAACGCACATGCTTAGTGTCAAATTCCCGCTGCCACCTTCGAGCATCCCAGAAATCCTGCCCCATTTCTCCACAATAGTGGCCCACTTGATATCCTGTGCGCTCACGGATTACCTCTGCTTGCTGTAATTAGACAAAGAGCCAAGAACAATTTCAGCTAGTTGTAATTAGACAGAGAACTAGAACAGCAAGAATAGACACACACTAAATAGGTTGTGAGAAAGTACATTACCTGGTAAACAAGTGGAACTTTAGGAACCAAAAAGACTGCAAGCATTTTCTTATTCTGCTGATTTAAAGTCTCATGTATAGATTTAATAAGAAGAACAGCAATGAGGGTTTTCCCAGCTCCAGTTTCAAGAAAAGCTATAGTATTTCTACTCTTTGCCTGCTCAAGAACATCCAACTGATACTGTCTAGCTTTTTCCTCAGGAACAACCTTCTCCTTACTAACCTGCTCGGTATTCTTATCATCACTAGTTTCCTGTTTGACATCAACAATCATTTTATCTTGGCGAACCCGATCAGGCTCCCAAGTCCCAGAGCGAAACACCAAATCATTAGAACCAGAAGACTTATCCCTCTCCCAATAACCCCTAACATCTCTCCTAACACTGCAAGAATTATCCCTTTTCTTGAAATCTTGAGCCCTCGGCCTCTTCCTACCATTGAAACACCTCTCAAACCTCTCCTTGCTACCATTACTGTTGTTTTGATGATTGATTCTTCTCTCATTGTTGTATCCATTAACACGAGCTCGTTTGCTGAACCGTTCTTCATCTTGATCAACAAGAGCACCACCATCAGTGTTATTACCTTGATTCTTCACATTAGAGAGGTTAGCATCGTCATCACTGAGAGGTGGTGGCGGCGGTGTCGGAGGGAGGCCAGCACCGTTTTTGATACTGTCCAAGATTCGATCAATACCGCCAAAAAAATCTTGATTATTATTGTTAATGGATTGTTGTTGGTGTTGTTGGTTGGGGTCAGAAACATGGAAATCAATGAAATCGTCACAAGGGATATCTTCGCAAGCATCTAACCAGTAAGAAGGGGATGAAACCCTAATTGCATCCTCCATAGTATATGATAACCAAAAAAAGAGGGTTTTCAAAGAATGAAATACTGAAAAGAGTAGAAGAGTTGAGTTGAGTTGAGAGAGGAGAATATTCGAGTCCGCGGTGAATCAACGCCTATTCTTCTTTGAATCACCCACGCGTGCGTGCGTGCACCCCCCTCAACACACTTCTTCTTCTACTTCTTACTAGATTTTGGAGTAAGTAATAGTAACAACGACTTACAGCGCAAAACAAGAGACACTGAGACAAATAATCAAGATCACACCCTCGTTTTTTTATCGACTAAATTTCTAATTAATTTTACTAAATTAGCACACATAACATTAATATATAATTTTATTGCAATTTAATAACTCTATATTTATATAAAAAAATTATATGATGTAAATCTCTAGTTGGATTTATTACTTATAAAATTCATTTATGTATCACGTAAATTTCAATTCAACTATCATCCATAAAATATCTCTTCAATAATGAACAGATATAATATTAATTAATAACTATAAAACATTAATGGTGTCTTGGAATATATTGGTTGTTCACGAACATTTAATGTCTTTTTAATATTTACTACTTGAAATATTCATTTTTGTGATTCATCATATCAAAAGGAGTTCAAGGAAGTGGAATTTAAGGTAAAGTTTATTCTTTTCAATCCCCACTCCTTACATTATGCTGTTTTTGAATTTGGAAATAGGTCACGCGAAAACCGGATGGATGTATACTTTCGATTTGTAGTTGAACAAAACTGGAGTTACATTTTTCGGTTTTTGTCTGTGTTTATTTTCACAATAGAACTGTTAATAACTTAGTGTTAATAAGCTTTATGTTTTCTATTACATTAGGTATGGTGCATCCCGATAACACTCTCAAACCTAATGAATCTCAAGTTGTTTCACCACTCGTATCTCCTATTGTAACAAAGGTGGTAGATATTTGCGAGCATTTTGAAAATGGAGAAGAGTTTGAATTACGTGAAGACATGTTGCATTGGATTCGTACGGAGGCTACGAAACTAGGATTCAATGTTGTGATTGGAAGGTCCGATAATGGTACGGATAAAAGAAATGCATTTGTGACATTGACATGCGAAAGAAGTGGGAAATATATCTGTCGTATCCAAAAATTGAAACGCGAAGATACCGATTCAAGAAAATGTGAATGCCCATTTAGGTTGCATGGTTACCTTTTGGCAAATAACAAATGGAGATTTATTGTGATATGTGGTTTACACAACCATGATTTAAGTCAAAAGTTGGTTGATCATCCAATTGCATGTCGGCTCCTTTTAGATGAGAAGACATGTGTTTCTGATATGACTTTGAGCTTGGTACCACCCAAAAACATACTTGCAACCTTGAAGCGCAAAAGACCCGAGAATACATCAAATATCAAGCAAGTTTACAATAGGCGCTATCAATCCAAATTAGCGATTAAGGGCGATCGAACCAAGATGTGACACTTCTTGAAACTTCTAGATGAAAACAATTATGTTTGTAGGCACCAACGAGGTGATGATAGGGTTACAGTAAGAGATATTTATTGAACTCATCCTGACTCCATTAAATTGTTCAATACATTTCCCACTGTGCTCATAATTGATTCAACGTATATGACCAACAAGTACATGCTTTAATTGTTGGAAATTATTGGTGTTACGTCGACTGAGAAGACATATTTTGTTGGTTTTACATTTCTAGAGTGCAAAAAGAAGACAAATTTGCATGGGCTTTGCAGGTTTGTAGATCAATGTTAAAGGATCAAGAAGATATTTCGAAAGTCATTATTACCGACCGAGATATAGCATTAACGAATTTGGTTGCAACTGTATTTTCTACTTCTTATGCCTTACTTTGAAGGCGCCATATTACAAAAAATGTGAGAAGTCAGGTTAAATTTTCCGCGGTGGGGACAAAATAGATTGCAGGTGAAGATGGAAAATTGGTCAAGTCGGGCGTCATTGTGGAGAAAATTATGGATGCATGGAATGTTATAGTAAATGCATCTACAAAAGAGCTATACGCTGATGTTATTTTATAATTCAGGAATGTTTGCGTGAAATGTCCCGATCTATTGAAATATGTCGAAAGCACAATACTTAATCAGGTTAAGGAAAAGTTTGTTTGTGCTTGGACGGATGATGTTATGCATCTCGGAAATACAACAACGAACCGAGTTGAGTTTGCTCATGCTTGTCTGAAGAATTGGCTGGGAAATAACAAGGGTGATTTGATTACGGGTTGGGATTCTGTGAACCAGATTATACTAAACCAGCATAGTGAGATACATACAATATTTGGTTGTAGTATCACGGTGTTGGAACACAGGTTGAAAGACATTACCTTATATTCTCAGTTGGTCGGTAATATATCTCAGGCAGCTCTAAATTATATTTTTCACGAAGCCAAATGAGCTTCTAATGTCGGTTCCGACAGCTCAAAGTGTGGTTGTTCTATTGTGAAAACATATGGTCTCCCTTGTGCTTGTGTCTTATCTAAGAAGATGGAATTTGATTGCCCGATATGTATGGACGAGGTCTCTAGTCATTGGAAGAGACTCGGTTTTGAAGATGACGGTAAAACGAAATATGATGAATCAAGTATTTCCATCTTGATTGAATGGGAAGTAATTCAAGAAAGATTTTTGAAAGTCGATGACGCCACCAAACTCCACATCAAAGAGCGGTTGAGAAAGAATGCATTTCCAGATACCACGGACCTAAAATCACCATCTCAACCACAAAAATTAAAGGGGCGCCTAAGAATGTGAAACCGACACCGAGCGACAGTTCAATTACGAGAAGTCCATCATATTTTAAACACGTGGACAAAGTTTTTCCCGATTCACCTACTTTGAAATCTCATAAAAGTGCTTTCAAAGGTGCCCGTATTAGATAACCACCTACTACACCGACTCCACCAAAAATATCATTTATCTATCACATGGCGGTTTTTATGCATAAGTACATTGAACAGATCGTCAATGTCGGGGGTGACGGTAGCTATGGTTTTTGAGCTATTTTCGATTTGCTCGGTAAAGGGGAGGATGATTACATTATTGTTCGACATACCCTTGATCAAAGATTTAAGGGACAATACAGATTTATACACACGTGTCTTCGGGAGTAAAGAAAAAATTGAAGAAATATATAACACTCTTGTATCAATGTAGCAACCTGCCCTAAAAATTAACCTTTAGAGTCGTCACCTATTCTACCAAGGCGAATAGGAAACCTTTACACAATTACTGAGATTCAGGATAAGATACTATATTCAGGTCGAGGGAAGGTGTTAGGCACCCTCAACCCTTTCCTAAGGTTTGCATTATAAAGTCAAGGTTTATGGCTAAAAATAAAGAAAGGTGACAGACAGTTAATAGGGTTAAAGGCAAATATTAAGATTAAGGGTTTATGATTAAAGAAGCAAAATCGGGACGAAATGAGATTTATGGGGGAGGGGACTCGCCTTGTTGCCAAGTGCCTACGTACCTCCTTATGGAGGATCAGAGTCTACGTAGTTTGGGAAAGGGTTGTACGCCTTAGGATTTGATATGAAGTGGTTTGAAGGCTTTTTGAGTTGCCTTATCGTAGTTATGATAAATCGTAGTTTTTGAAAAGGTTTGGGAAGTGTTTTAGGATTTGGGCGTACAACCCTGATTTTACTTTGTTACCATTAGTTGCAATAACCAATAGGTTTGATTACCGTGGCTAACGGATTGAAGGGAGGATTGCTAACCACTATAATCGATAGATTCGATTATCACGAATAGCAAATGTGTGTGTTTTAATTATCGTTACTCCTCATAATCGATAGATTCGACTACAAATAATAACGAATTTCGATAAAAGGAAAATGCTAATCATCGTAACCAATGGCTTTGGTTAAAACCCTTTAGCAAAATAAATCTTATTTTAATTTATGTTTATTATTGGATTTGATTAATTAAATTAATCGATTGTTAATCATTGCGACCAATAGGTTTAGTTGGAACGAATAACAAATAAAATCCTAAAACTTTGGCCAGTGGCCAGTGGGATTGGACAAATCCTAATATATATAACCTTTATAGGGTTTGTTGTGATTTTTGTAATTAAAATACCAATAAATTAAATCGAATAATTTTGAAGAAAAAAAAAGTCAGGACAATAATTATCACGATGCTAATCCTAATTTGATTATATTTCCCTAATCCTAATTTAAATAAATAAATTGAATTAAACCATATTTAATTATTATTTAAATTCTAAACAATTAAATAATAATAATAAAAATTATATGAAGAAACCTGGCTGTGATCCTATGAGGTACGCTCTTGAGGATTGTTAGAATCCCAATTGTGTATATTTTGTATATAAGTTTTGTGGTATTTCTTAAACTCTTGTGCCAAATTTGATTACCTTTTGATATAATAGTATGTAAATAAATAACTTTGTGTTTATTTTCTAAATTTAGTTAGTTTATTAACTCTTGTAATGTTTTCTTTAGGTTTTAACAATTTGTGGGCAAGATGGAATGAAAAGAATAGTTGAAACAAGCTTGCAATGAGGTTGGAAGACCAAAAGAAGGAGTTTTGTGCAAGAAGGTCCGCTCAGCGGAGTTCAAGCGGACCCAGACAGAGAATTTCCATCAGCAAGTCCGCTCAGCGGAGTTGAAGCGAACATGGGCAGGGACGAGCAACAAAGTTGGCTCCGCTCAGCGGACCCCCTCCGCTCAGCGGACCTTGAAGACAAATCAGATATTTTGCCTGCTCCGCTCAGCGGACCTACTTTTTCAACTTTTGTTCTTAGCCACATAAAATTGATGATTAAGGAGATTAGGATAGTTTTTATCATAACACACACTTGGAGAAAAAAACTAGGGCAAGAGAAGAAGAGAAAATCAAGATTTCTAAACATCTTTCTTCAATCTTCTTGAGTTTGATGTCACTAAATCTTGGTTTGTTGCTTGTTGTTGAAGCTTCCATGGATATGGAGGGCTAAGTTTCATCTTGAAGGATAGAAAAACACTTAGAAAGGGGGGGTTTGAATAAGTGTAGTCTAAAAACTTGAACGATAAAAACAATATGCACAGTTATTTTTATCCTGGTTCGTTGTTAACTAAACTACTTCAGTCCACCCCCACGGAGTGATTTACCTCACCTGAGGATTTAATCCACTAATCGCAACAGATTACAATGGTTTTCCACTTAGTCCGCGACTAAGTCTTCTAGAGTATCCTGATCACAACCTGATCACTCTAGGAACAAATGCTTAGACACAAGCTAAGACTTTCTTAGAGTATCCTGACCACCACGTGATCACTCTAATTACAACTGCTTAGACACAAGCTAAGACTTCCTAGAGTATCCTGATCAACACTTGATCACTCTAGTTACTTACAAATTAATGTAATCAATTAAGAGTATTACAAATGCTTCTGAAAAGCTATAATCACAACAGTGATATTTCTCTTAACGTTTAAGCTTAATCTCACTAATATATTACAACAGCAATGTAGTGAGCTTTGATGAAGATGAAGTTTCTGAGCTTTGAGTTTGAACAGCGTTTCAGCAAGTTTTTTAGAATTGGTTCTTTCAAAATCGTCAACCTTGCTTCTCATCAGAACTTCATATTTATAGGCACTTGAGAAGATGACCGTTGGGAGCATTTAATGCTTTGCGTGTTCCGTACAGCTTTGCATTTAATGTTTCACGCTTTTGTCAACTACCTCGAGCCTTGTTCACGCTGTGTCTACTGACGTTGCCTTTAATAGCTTCCAACGTTCCTTTTGTCAGTCAGCGTAGCCTGCCACTTGTACTTTCTTCTGATCTGATGTTTGAGAATACAACGTTTGAAAATCATCAGAGTCAAACAGCTTGGTGCAAAGCATCTTCTTGTCTTCTGACCTTGAAGTGCTTCTGAGCGTGATACCATCAGAACTTCAGTGCTTCTGCTTCTTATCTCAAGTTCTTCTGATGCTTCCATAGACCCATGTTCTGATTCTGCCTTGACCATCTTCTGATGTCTTGCCAGACCATGTTCTGATGTTGCATGCTGAACCTTCTGAGACAAAGCTTCTGAGCGCTGATTTTTGCATACTCTTTATATATTTCCTGAAATGGAAATTGCAATGTATTAGAGTACCACATTATCTCACACAAAATTCATATCCTTGTTATCATCAAAACTAAGAATATTGATCAGAACAAATCTTGTTCTAACACATCTTGTGTCAAGATTAGAGGTAGTTAGTTTGTAAATATGTACTTTCTTTGATCTATTATGTATGATCTTGGTTAATGAGTAATACATGGTGAATATCTTGTTGTTTATGTTTCATTTATTATTTTGGATCACTATTGAGAGATATGTTTCAAAGCTAGACCTAAAAGATATTCATCTATCAATAAACAAACTCTAGAGATAGATTTGTGAGTTGATAATCACATGTATCAAGCTTTTAAAGATTATCACATTGATTGTCAGCATGAGAGATCATCTGACGGTTAATATGATAATAATCACGATATTGCTTTAGAGATAAACGGTATCGAGAGGATACGTGATTGTATTAATCATTAATAGGTTCATATATATATGATCATTAGAGTACACATGAAGCAAACTAATGAACACTAATCTTGACACAGTTTCTCAAATCATTTTCAAACCCTATTTTATGTTCTTTACTTACTTTGTATGCATTTATTATTCCATGTCACCAAACTGTTACCCAAAACTTAACTCAAAATACACTAAGCTGTAGAACGGCGATAATATCGCATCAATCCCTGAGGAGACAATATTAGAAATACTTATCATATACTTTCTAACAAAATGGCGCCGTTGCCGGGGATTGATGTTAAAATATTATAAGCATAGCAATAGTTTCTGTGTGTTTTGAGTATACTTATTATTAATATTATCTAGGCTTGCCTCACTTTTTGGTTAATGTTTCAGCTCTGGTTTATGCGTGGGAGTGTACCAGCAGATCAGCTTCTTTTTGATCTAGAAATTGAAAGAACCGCAAGGAGATTGAACAGTAAAACCAGGAGAAGAAGGAAACTAGCCAAAGAACGAAGATTAGCCCAAGAAGCAACTACTTCATCAGCACCACAAGTTATAGAAGAAGAGATGGCAGGGCATGGAGACCAAGATCCACCACCACCACCACCACCGCCTAGACCACCATGTGCTAACAGTCCAAGAAGAGCAGCCCAGTTTGCACGAAATGACAACAATGCAAGAAATTCTGAAATGAAGACTGGCATTCTTCAGCTACTTTATGCTAGTCCCTTTGCAGGTCTTGATCATGAGGACCCATATACACACTTGACAAAGTTTTATGAAATTGTCGGAGCAGTCGGAGCCCCTGAAAGAGAGGAAGAGCAGGTGTTTAAGAGATTATTCCCTCACTCCTTGATTGGCAAAGCAAAGGATTGGCATCTAGACCAACCCACTCAAACCATGACAAATTGGAATGAGTTAGAAGAAAAGTTTCTTGATAGGTTCTTCCCTCAGTCACGGTTGCTTGAAGCAAAAACAGCAATTTCAGTGTTCTCTCAAGGTGTGAATGAAACTCTCAATGAGGCATGGGAAAGGTATAAGTCAATATTGAGAAAGTGTCCTAGTCATGGATTTGATGAACTCACTCAGATTCACATTTTTCGTAATGGCTTACAACCACAACCTAAGCTTCTGTTAGATGCTACTACTGGAGGTTCCTTGATGGCCAAGACAGCAGAGGAGGCAATAGAGATAATTGAGAAAATGGCCAGAAATGATCATCAGGTACAATATAACCGAGGAGTTGTTCAAAAGAAACCGGGGCTTATTGAATTAGGAACCAATGATGCTATTCTTGCTCAGAATAAACTCCTTTCTCAACAAGTGGAGGAGCTTACTAAGCAAATGGCAAGGTTACCTCAACAACTCAAAGAGCTACAAGATCCTAACAAGAATAAACAAGTTGCTTTATGTGAGCTTTGTAGTGGAGACCACCCTACCGAATATTGTCCACCGATGAATGCAGTGAATTACATGGCAAATCAAAATCAAGGAGGCTACCAACAAAGACAAGCTCCTTACCAAAATCAAGGTGGATACCAACAAAGGCCTAATGCACCCCAATATGGCCAAGGGTGGAGACAAGATAATTATCAACAAAGATAAAATCCTTATCAACAACAACCACCTTCTCAAGACAAGCCTTCAAAGTTGGAGGAGACTCTAAATCAATTCATGCAAGCATCAATGGCGAATCAAAAGAGTAATGAAGCGGCAATAAAGAATTTAGAGACTCAAGTCGGCCAACTTGCGAAACAACTAGCCGAGAAGCAAACCAGACCATCATTCACGGCAAACACTCAAACCAATCCTAAGGAGCATTGTAAAGCGGTTGTAACTAGGAGTGGGGGAGTGCTTGAAAGTGAAGTGGAGAAGGAGGTTGAGGAGGAGGAAGTTAGGATAGAAAAGGGGAAAGAGGTAGAAAGTGAAGTAGAACCAAAGAAAGATGAGGGAGTTTTAGTTGAAAATGAGAGTGAAGAAAAAAGTGAGGTAGAAAAAGAAAAAAATAGAGAGAAAAAGAGAAAGATTCAAGAAGGAAAGAAGAAAGTTATGAGTCCTCCCGTTCGTAATCTACCTTACCCTCATGCTCCCTCAAAGAAAGATAATGAGAGGCAATATGCTCGCTTTTTGGACATATTTCGGCAATTACAAATTAATATCCCTTTTGGGGAAGCTTTAGAGCAAATGCCAAAATATGCCAAGTTTATGAAGGACATCCTCACAAAGAAAAGAAGTTACACTGAGCCCGAAACGGTTGTCCTAGATGCTAAATGTAGCGCAATCATTCAAAGTACTTTACCAAGGAAGGAAAGAGATCCGGGAAGAGTCACTTTGCCGGTTACTATTGGCGATATTCATATTGGAAGAGGTTTGGTCGATACGGGTTCAAGTATCAATTTGATTCCTTTATCCATGGTCAAGAGGTTAGGCATTGTTGATATGAAAAATACAAGAATGACACTTCAATAAGCCGATAAGTCTACAACTATGCCTTTTGGGATAGCGGAAGACTTGCTTGTGAAAGTTGACAAGTTCTTCTTTCTAGTTGATTTTGTTGTCATTGATATGGAGGAAGATGTGGATACCCCATTGATTCTAGGAAGGCCTTTTATGAAGACGGCAAGGATGATGATAGACATTGATGATGGTTTGATGAAACTGAGGTTCCAAGATGAGGAAGTGTGTTTTGATCTCTCGGAAGCAATGAAACATCCAAATGATAAAGGTGATTGTTTTAGAATTGATGCTATGGAGGAAGTTATCATGCAAGTTGAAAGTAGAGCTCATGTGTTCAACCCTCTTGAGAAAACATTAACCAAAGCTCTTGATGTTCTCAATGAAGAAGAAGAAAAAGAGATTGAAGAGTGTTTGCGAGATCTTGATGTTTTTGAAGAGATAAGTCCTTTTGAAGCAAAGATGGAGGAGTTGAAAGATGAGCCAAAGGTGGAGGAAGCTAAGTTAGAATTGAAGATGTTACCACCCCATTTGAAATATGTTTTTCTTGAAGAAGGTGGTAAGAAGCCGGTGATAATTAGTGGTTCATTGTCTAACAAGGAGGAAGAGAAATTAATTCATGTGTTGAAAGCTAACAAGGAGGCGATAGGATGGGTTCTTTCCGATCTAAAAGGGATTAGTCCGGCCTATTATATGCATAAAATTATGATGGAGGAGGATTTTAAACCGGTAGCTCAACCTCAACGCCGGTTGAATCCTACAATGAAAGAAGTTGTAAGAAAGGAAGTGGTGAAACTATTAGAAGCCGGAATGATTTATCCTATTTCCGATAGTGCTTGGGTGAGTCCAGTCCAAGTGGTACCAAAGAAAGGAGGAATGACCGTGATCACAAATGACAAAAATGAGTTGATTCCGACAAGGACCGTGACGGGATGGAGGATGTGCATTGATTACCGAAAGCTTAACCAAGCTACTAGGAAAGATCACTTCCCTTTACCTTTTATGGACCAAATGTTGGAAAGGTTATCGGGTCAAGAGTTTTATTATTTCTTGGATGGCTACTCCGGATACAACCAAATTTCGGTCAACCCGGAAGATCAAGAGAAAACGGCGTTCACTTGTCCCTTTGGAATTTTTGCTTATAGGCGAATGCCGTTTGGATTGTGTAATGCACCGGCCACTTTCCAAAGATGTATGCAAGCTATCTTCTCGGACTTCATAGAAAAGACAATGGAAGTTTTCATGGATGACTTCTCCGTCTTTGGAGCTTCATTTGATCTTTGTTTGAAGAATTTGGATGCCGTGTTGAAAAGATGTGTTGAAACCAACTTGGTCCTCAATTGGGAAAAATGCAATTTCATGGTTACCGAAGGCATAGTTCTTGGTCATAAAGTCTCTTCCAAAGGAATTGAAGTTGATCGAGCAAAAGTGGAGGTTATTGAAAAGTTGCCACCACCAACAAATGTCAAAGGAATTCGAAGCTTCTTAGGCCATGCGGGGTTCTATAGGAGGTTCATCAAGGACTTCTCAAAGATTGCAAAGCCTTTGAGCAACTTGCTCAACAAAGATAAGTCTTTTGTTTTTGATAATGCATGCCTTTTAGCTTTTAATGAATTAAAACAAAGATTGACCACCGCACTCATAATCATAGCGCCCGATTGGAAACTTGATTTTGAACTCATGTGTGACGCTAGTGATTATGCGGTAGGAGCGGTGTTGGGTCAAAGAAAAGGAAAAATTTTTCATGCTATACATTATGCTAGTAAGGTTCTTAATGAAGCACAAGTTAATTATGCAACGACTGATAAAGAACTACTAGCTATTGTATATGCATTGGAAAAATTTAGGTCCTATTTAATTGGCTCGAAAGTTGTTGTTTACACTGACCATGCAGCGATAAAGTATTTGCTTACCAAGCCGGGTTCAAAGCAAAGGCTCATCAGGTGGATATTGTTGCTACAAGAATTCCACTTAGAGATTAGAGACAAGAAAGGAGCGGAAAACTTGGTGGCGGATCATTTGTCAAGGTTGGTGAATGAGGAGGTAACAAACAAAGAAGAAGAGGTTTTGGAATCATTTCCTGATGAAAAGTTGTTCATGGTAGAAGAAAGACCGTGGTTTACTGACATGGCTAATCACAAGGCATCGGGATGGATACCGGAAGATTGGAGTAAAAGTGCAAGAAAGAAGTTCCTTCATGATGCCAAATTTTATGTGTGGGATGATCCTTACTTGTTCAAAATTAGTGTGGATGGTGTGTTAAGGAGATGTGTGACAAGGGAAGAAGCAATGAGAATCTTGTGGCATTGTCATAACTCACCTTATGGTGGACACTTTGGTGGACAAAGAACGGCGGCAAAAGCTCTCCAATCCGGGTTCTATTGGCCAACGTTATTCAAAGATGCTTACTTGCATGCACAAAGTTGTGATAATTGCCAAAGAAGTGGTGGAGTGAACAAGAGAAATGAGATGCCATTGACAAATATGTTAGAAGTGGAAGTGTTCGATTGTTGGGGAATAGACTTTGTAGGACCATTTCCTTCATCTTTTGGTTGTGAGTACATTTTGGTTGCGGTTGATTACGTTTCAAAATGGGTGGAAGCAATAGCGTGTCCAAAGGCGGATGGAAAGACCGTAATCAAGTTCTTGAAGAAAAACATTTTCACAAGGTTTGGAACACCAAGGATTCTCATTAGTGATGGTGGCTCACATTTTTGCAACACACAGCTTGAAAAAGTCTTACAACAATATGGTGTGAAGCACAAAGTAACAATGGCCTACCATCCGCAAGCTAATGGTCAAGCGGAAGTGTCCAACCGAGAAATCAAAAGAATCTTGGAAAAAACAGTTTCTTCATCAAGAAAGGATTGGTCACACAAGTTGGATGATGCTTTATGGGCTTACCGTACGGCATACAAGGCACCGATTGGTTTTACTCCGTTTCAAATGGTTTACGGGAAGAGTTGTCATTTACCCGTGGAATTGGAGCATAAGGCATTTTGGGCCTTGAAGTTGCTTAATTTTGATCCTAAGGCAAGTGGTGAAATGAGAAGATTGTAATTTCTTGAGATGGAAGAATTGCGATTACAAGCCTATGAATCCAACAAAATCTACAAGGAGAAAGTGAAAGGATATCATGATAGAAAGATTGTGGAGAAGGAGTTCAAAGAATTCCAAATGGTTCTATTGTTCAATTCAAGGTTGAAGTTGTTTCCGGGCAAATTAAAGTCGAAGTGGTCGGGTCCGTTCCGAATCAAAGAAGTAAAAGACTATGGAGCGGTTGTGCTTGAAAATCCGACAACAAATGAAAGTTGGACTGTGAATGGTCAAAGACTCAAGCCGTATCTTGGTGGTGAAGTCGATCGAAGTTCTGAATCCATTCCGATTTTTGATCCGTAAAGCCGCCTCGGACCGTCGAGCTAACCGACGTTAAACAAAGCGCTAGTTGGGAGGCACCCCAACATTGTAAGTATTCTTTGTTTTATGTGTTTTGGGACATTTGAAAAGTCGGTGGAGAAAGAATCGAGTGGGACAGTCTGAGAAAAAACCAGAAAAACTCAGTTTTCTGTCATCCGCTCAGCGGACCCCCCTCCGTTGAGCGGACCTGCGAAAAACCAGAAAAATAAAAAAGGGCCCAATGGACCAAACCGGTCCAAAGGCCCACTTAAGAAAGAGGTCTGTGGCTGAGCGGGTTCAGAACCCTAACTCACCACACTTGTGAAACCCATTTGCCTCCACTTGCTCTCTTCTCCATCTCCACCATTTTCAAATCTTCAAGTCTCAATTTCTCTTCAGTCAAGTGCTGTATTTTGTTTTTCTCCATTTCCAGACAAGGTATGTGTTGTTTAATGTTGCAATCTTGTGTTTAAAGTATATTAGGGTTGTAGAGTTATGTTTCTTTTAGGAGTTAGTGTGATTTGGTAGTATAATTAAGATTAGAGTGTGTATTATGTTTGGTTTTAGTAAGAAATTTTGTTTATGTTTTAGATTTAGGTTAGATTAGATTTTGAATATTAGGGTTTCATCAATTGCTTGTTAATATTCTCTTTTTCATTGCTTATTTGCTTGCTTGCTTGTGCTTGAAAGGGGTTTGAAACCCCATGGATGTTCCTGGTGCAGACCTGTGTTGTGCAGAATTTTTGAATTCTGCGCAGGTCCGCTGAGCGGACCCCCTCCGCTGAGCGGACCCTGCTGAGTGCTGAATTTCAGTTCTGTTATCTGTGTTTGGCGCAATGGTTTAGGGCCTGGTTTAATGCTACAAATGGACATGTAATGTTCTATAAATGCTGCTTTTGACGATGTTTGTTCGATGTTGTGTTGTTTTTTTTTTGTAGATGTCGTCAAGAAGTGATCGAGGAAAGCGAGCTAGGCAATTGACAGGTTCAAGCTCTGGAACTGCTCCACAACCACCCTTCGATTCCCATAGGTTCTTAGGTCCAGTGCAGCAGGCAAGGTTTGAGAAGTTGGTTGGTCGAAAGATTTGGCCTGAAAAGGTGTTTGACCTCCCACAAAGAGGTAACTTTCATCAGTTTCTGGAGAACATTGCAGAACGAAAGTGGGAAGCCTTGATCTCTCCTGATACTCAAATCAATGCGGACATCGTGCGTGAGTTCTATGCTAATGCGGTTCCGATTGAGGGAAGGGTGTACACTTACACTTCCTATGTGAGAGGTAGGGGAATTTCTTTTTCAAGGGATGCAATTAACACTTTTTTGGGAAGACCTTCTCCTCGTGCTGCAGGTGATAAGTGTGAGTATGCAAGGAAAAAGGCTGCAAGAACTTGGAATATGCAGGAGATTGCTGATTTGTTGTCTTTTGAGCACCGAGGGTTCACTCTTAACCCTTCCGGTTATATTTAAAAGATGGACAGGAAGAATATGACTCAAATGGCGTAGCTGTACACAGTTTTCCTCCTAAACAATGTCATGCCGAGAAGCCACACTTCTGACCTGACCATTGACATGTCTTGTCTTTTGTTTTGGATTATGACAGGTGGAGAGGTGGATGTGGCTCAAATCATTTCAGAGGAGATTAGGATCGTGGCTTCAAGTGGTACCAAGTCAGGGACGAAGCCTTCTGCTCAGCTTGGTTTTCCAAGTTTGATAATGGGACTATGCAAGAAAGCGGGTGTGGAGTTTCCTGATGTGGCAAGCATGAAAAACACTAGTGTTGTGGACACTAGCTATGTGCACAGGCATTGCTCGCCTAAGCTAGGTGTCCAGCAGCATCCTCAGCCTCAGAACATGGCCCCTCCTGCTGGTGGTAGGTATAATGAGGAATTAGCTTGCAGGTACAATTGGGCGTATTTTGATGCCAACAGACGTTCACAGGCTATGATTCATGATTCTCTATGCAAGCTCTATCGCCACCAAGTCAATCCGGCGGATGTTCCCTCTTTTCCTACTAATGAGGATTATGAGGCTCATTGTGCATGGCCTACGGAGAGGCCATTTTTCAGAGAGGGGGATGGTGAAGAGGAAGATGAGGAAGGAGATGGCATGGAGCAGGATGATGAGGAGGATTGAGGATATCCAGTGTTGACTTTTGTTGTTGTTTATTTAGTTTATGTTTAGTTCGATAATACTTTGATCTTACTTTTTGTTGTTGAACTAGTAGCATAATTTCCTATCGCTTTTGTTATTGACTACTTTTGTGCCATCCGTATGCGGATGAGGTTTTATGTACTTTGGTGGTCGAGGGTGCCACCCGAACATATTTTGTAGGCAACTTATGCCTTTGTTGATTAAGTATTTTGTTTAAGTAATGTGTGCTTGTGTGGGCAATTTATGCCCTTGTTGTTATAATATTGTGTTTTAGTAGTAGAATAGTGTACATATATTATATATGTTAAGGTGTATATAATTTTTTGTGTTTGTCTTGGAATAGAAGTGATGTTCTAAAGAAGAAAAAGTGATAAGGTGTGTCAAGTCAACATCAAAAATTTGGATGGTGATGATAATATTCTTGATGATGTTCATACCAAGGTAAGTGTTTTGTTGCTTTGTAGATTATAAGGTGACTATGAACTAAGGGCTTTACACAAATTTTTTTTGTCACATTGCATTTTAGAAATTTTGTTTGTGTTTGAATCAAAAATTAGGACAAAACTAGATAAGTGAGTGGACTTCCATTGTGTACAAAAATAAGAGTGTTCTAGTGATTGATGTTAACTTAAATGATTCATGTTTAATCTTGCTTTGTATGAGACATTAGAACTTAGAAGGGATCGAGGCATTTTTTTTTTGAGTAGTATGAGAAAAACCACCTTAAACAAGGCTACCCGTGAGTGTGTGATCTTTTGTAACCAATTTTGAGCCTAAATTTTTGTTTTGTCAAGTGAATCAAAGAAAAACACAATGAATTTTGATAAAGAGAAGAAGTGATTCACTTGACAACTTCTTTGGCAAACACTTAACCCAATAGTACTTGAACCTTGAATGGAAAGCATTGATGTCTTTATAGATAGAAATGTTTAAAGTTGGGGAGAGATGTTTCTTAAAGATAAAGAAAAGAAAGAAAATGGTGGTGCAATGCATTCTTTGAAAAAGGAAAATCAATGAAAAGAATTGAGAAAGAATGAGCATATGATAAAGAGAGAAAAGAAAAATTTTAATGATCTAAAGAAAAGAATGCATTGTATGGTGAAAAACAAAAGGGTAAAATATTATTAGTGTTGTACATAAATAATGCTTTCCATGATCATTCACCCTTTTTGTTTCAATGGCCGTGTACATATAATATCACTTGTTTGGAACCCAGGCCAAGTTACAACCGAATGAAGTCCTCAGTGATCTTTGTCTCTATTGTCTCGTGTGCATAGTATAGATGAATATATGAATTGTTTTGGACGTGCATCATTGCTAGTGAGTGTGATTTGTCCCTTATGCTATCATGGCAATTGTCCTTCAATTATTTTGTGAAGTGAAACCTAGGTGATTCATTCATGAACATTATCTTTTTAATGCAATTGTGTTGAAATGTTTGTGTTTAGGAAATGGTTCATAGTCATGTTAGAATCTTGTACAAGCAAGGAAGACTTATCTTGTAGGTATGTAACTCAAGTTTGAACCATTCAATTGATGTTACTAACCTTGTGTGATTTGTTGATGTATGCTTCTGAGCTAGCTTTGTTCGAGGACAAACAAAGATCAAAGTTGGGGAGAGTTGTTAGAATCCCAATTGTGTATATTTTGTATATAAGTTTTGTGGTATTTCTTAAACTCTTGTGCCAAATTTGATTATCTTTTGATATAATAGTATGTAAATAAATAACTTTGTGTTTATTTTCTAAATTTAGTTAGTTTATTAACTCTTGTAATGTTTTCTTTAGGTTTTAACAATTTGTGGGCAAGATGGAATGAAAAGAATAGTTGAAACAAGCTTGCAATGAGGTTGGAAGACCAAAAGAAGGAGTTTTGTGCAAGAAGGTCCGCTCAGCGGAGTTCAAGCGGACCCAGGCAGAGAATTTCCATCAGCAAGTCCGCTCAGCGGAGTTGAAGCGGACATGGGCAGGGACGAGCAACAAAGTTGGCTCCGCTCAGCGGACCACCTCCGCTCAGCGGACCTTAAAGACAAATCAGATATTTTGGCTGCTCCGCTCAGCGGACCTACTTTTTCAACTTTTGTTCTTAGCCACATAAAATTGATGATTAAGGAGATTAGGATAGTTTTTATCATAACACACACTTGGAGAAAAAAACTAGGGCAAGAGAAGAAGAGAAAAACCATTTTCCTTAAGAGAAAATCAAGATTTCTAAACATCTTTCTTCAATCTTCTTGAGTTTGATGTCACTAAATCTTGGTTTGTTGCTTGTTGTTGAAGCTTCCATGGATATGGAGGGCTAAGTTTCATCTTGTGTCAAGATTAGAGGTAGTTAGTTTGTAAATATGTACTTTCTTTGATCTATTATGTATGAACTTGGTTAATGAGTAATACATGGTGAATATCTTGTTGTTTATGTTTCATTTATTGTTTTGGATCACTATTGAGAGATATGTTTCAAAGCTAGACCTAAAAGATATTCATCTATCAATAAACAAACTCTAGAGATAGATTTGTGAGTTGATAATCACATGTATCAAGCTTTTAAAGATTATCACGTTGATTGTCAACATGAGAGATCATCTGACGATTAATATGATAATAATTACGATATTGCTTTAGAGATAAACGGTATCGAGAGGATACGTGATTGTATTAATCATTAATAGGTTCATATATATGATCATTAGAGTACACATGAAGCAAACTAATGAACACTAATCTTGACACAGTTTCTCAAATCATTTTCAAACCCTATTTTATGTTCTTTACTTACTTTGTATGCATTTATTATTTCATGTCACCACACTGTTACCCAAAACTTAACTCAAAATACACTAAGCTGTAGAACGGCGATAATATCGCATCAATCCCTGAGGAGACGATATTAGAAATACTTATCATATACTTTCTAACAAGGATCCATGGTGATCCTTCAGCCTTTGGTGCCTTGGATCAGATTGATATGAATCGTATGGCCCAGATTAAAGGACCATCGTGGGCGTGCGTCGGATTGCACACACTAGATTTGCAAGCACACATTAACAAGTGAATAATAAAAATAAACCGTCCGAGGTAAGTCTCGAACCGTCTCCCTCCCGTTTAGAGATCCACGCCAGTAACCATTGAAGCACGCTAATCCTTCTGTTAAACATATGCTCGCGAATTATGATATACGAAAAAACACACGAACCAGATTAAAAAACGTTGAAGCGCGCGGACACTGTTCACGCCGTCTTCTTCGTTTTTCCTTCCCTTCTGCAAATTGCATCCTCGCACACCATGACCAATAAATGGAAAAGAAGCATACGGTTCGATTAGAAATTGTATTACGAACATGATTATGGCTTTAGTTTAGTCTAATTTTACATATTCATGAGAATCCCAAATTGAAGCTAAGAACCCTAACAATGGTGGTTCCTTCAAAACAGCACCAAAACTCAATTAACTCTGCAGAAAGGTCATGAACATTAGTATGAACGCAAATACGTGGTCAAAATCAATTTACAAGGCCCGAAAGCGTGTGATCGAAACCGAAGAAGAACCAAAAAACGCGGCCAATTTGGACGTGATTCCGGGCACTCTGATCCTTGGTGATGGTTGTGATAGTTTCAGGAGGTCCCAAGGAATGCGTCTGAATCATTAAAACCTGTTGAAACACCCTGCAATCCTGAAATCGATTTCCATGTTCTTCTTGAATTTTTCAAGTCTGGTTTTGATCCTTGGAGGCTGAAACTCTCCGTGAATTGTATAATTGGTTGGCTTATGTACATGAGGGTTAAGGTTTGTGGTGATGAATCGTTAGTACTCAAAAGTTAGATACTTTTGTGAAATTTTGTACCGTGTTAGTGTTTGTAGGGGACAGAAAATAAGGGTTAGAAAAATTGGCCCCCCCTTGATGTGTATGAAAATTGTCTATTTATATTAGTTGAATCAGGGTTTTCTACACCTAATGGGCTTATTACCTAAATAACTAATAATTAAAAATAAACTAAATCTAATAATCCTAATATTAATAAGAATAATCCTAAATAGTTAATTAAACCCAATACCCTTAATTGAATAATAACCTGATTACTAATAACCAAAATGAATAACAATAGTTAGTAAAATTACAAAAATAATAATTCTAATAATAATGATAAAAAGTAAATGGTAAGTTGAATAAAATGATTAAATATATAAAAATAAATTATAACGACTAAAATTCCCAAAAAAATAGGATAGCTGGGCCAAATGACTGGGCCCAAGATACCTGTTGATTTCACCTCATTTTAACTCAGGATATTTTATAAGAGGGTGGGTTTGACAATAGGAATGTCAAACCCCATGACTCTTAATTTTGCCCTTTGATGAATTAAAAGGTGTGGATTTGATCGGGCAAATTTTAGGGTATGACAATCAAGCGTGAGTGGATTCGCACCGGAGGATAAGTGGATGCGCTTCCCTGATATGGGTCATCTAATAGCCAGTGCATATGAGAGGGTGTGTATTAATCTTACAAGATACAAATTCTCAAAGACTTTTTTCCCTCTACGCACTACTCCAACGTCAAATCCCAATGATCGTATCATATGTGTTAGGTGGATTTCAAATCCGCGGTATTTTGTTCAAGTGTATTTGAAACCTGGATGCCATATACCACCTAAATCACCGGAGTGGGCGATTCATTTCACAATCTCGTCCGAGACTTATCCAGACCAATTGATTGAAAGGATGCAAGGCTACAACAAGTTGAACAAAATTGAAATAGAAAAAAATAGAGAAAAGTCAAAAGGGGTGCCACCGGTGGATTTGGCCGATGTTAAATTTTTCATCTCTTTTATGTAGTTAGGTATCATTTTATTGTAAATGTCATTTTGTTCATGTATTATGCTGTGGAAATATAGCCATTTTTGTACTTTGGCCAAAATACAATATTTTAATACATGAGGTTTATTTTTTGTGTTGATGTTTCTGTTCTATTTTTGGTTTTTCACTTTCAAGGATCTAAGAAATATATTTTCGGTTTTCATTTTTTTAAAACCGGAGTTTCACTTTCGGTTTTCACTCTGATAGAAGGATAGGATTTGTTGGTTCATCTTTGCATTCTACTACTATATATAACTTCATTTGTCATATTATCTTTTACCACAACACTAAAAACCAGAAATGAACATGAAAATGAATATCAAATGGCATGTTGGAGTTGTCCACTTTACCAGCGTCACCACCATCGCGCAAATTTAAGTTCACCACGTACACCCTAATTGAAGAAATGCGTGTAATATTACAAGAACTTATACCTTATGGAGACAATTAGAAAGTTGTGAAGATTAAGTACCGCTCGCCATCTGTTAACAAAGATGGGAAGCTTGTGTTCATCAACCGTGAGCTGAAGAACGATGCTGATATGTGGGCTATGTGGAATACTTATACCAGTTTTGAGGAGAAAGTTTCGATCGAGTTAGATATGACTATTTTAAGATCGGTCGATAATATTATCATGATGTTGCAACGTCCACATGGACGCTGATTTGTAATGTTTGATTTGTGTTAAAATCCTTAATGTATTTCCTATGTTTATGTTATGATTTGTATTTTGAGTTTGTGATATTGGTGTTATTTAATGATATTTTTTTGGTTTTTGTATAGCCACAAAACCGAATGTATATTTCCGGGTCAAAACCAGAAATACATTTGCGGTTCCATTGTACAGTTTATCAAATTTTGATGCCCATCAGAAATATATTTTCAGTTCTTAGGGGCATTTTTGGAATTTCACGTGGTGCGTTAGAAAAGCATGGGGTGGAATAAGAAATCCCCTAAATTTGAGCCTTAGGAATTTTGGATCTTTGGCTGATCCAAAATAGTTTCCCCCAAGGTTTGTCAAACACTTAAGATGTCAGGAAAGTCTTCAGTCGTGGTCGACCTCCCGAGATAATATCCCAAAATTATTCGAATTTTTATTCTTTTAATAATTTAATTTTCTGTGTATTGATATTTCTTTTTCTTAATTTTAGTATTATTATTTTGTGATTATTATTTGAAAAATATTGAAATTAAGTGGGATTTTAGAAAATTTAAGAAAGAAAGAAATAATAAGTGGGAGAAATGAAATTTGAAAGGAGGGTTTAATAATAATAATAAAAATAAATTCTGAATTTTTATTTGAGAAAAATAGTTAAATAAAGGCAAAATACCATTTTTGGTCCCTTAACTATACCCCAAGGTACATTCTGGTCATACGTGGCACTTGGTCATACGTGTGGCAGATGACTTGGCACATATTGATCTTCAAGGTCTTTAAAATTCTGAAAAAACATTACAAATTTTTTGTTTAGGTCTGGAATTGAACCCAAGCCACCTTACTTGCAAGCTATCTCAACTTTCCACCACACCACTTTACAATTGATGTTAATTATTTCATTCACATTTATTATCAAGTTTATTATTTCTGAAAAACATTAAAAAAAAAACATTCATCTTCATTAGAACAACATCCAGTCTGCAACCATCTTTCAACATCATCTATAACAGAACGAAATTGTTATATTACATAACCATCTTTCAGCATCAATTAATTACTTTACATAATTACATTACATAATTACATTACATAACCAAAAATTATTGAATATGTCAAATTTCAATGGCTAAAAATCATTCCAACTAACAGTGCTAGCTTTATATTCAACATCAAGAATTGTTATGATCACAATATGATTTTCCTATAAAAAGAACAAAATTCTACAGTGACACTTCAAGTAAATCTACGTTGATCCTTCCAACTTGCTGTTTGTGCATAAAGTGTTTAAATTCTTCCATTCTACAAAAATGAAAAATAATGGTTCAATTAGTTAAAAATATTCGCTGCATTCTAAATCATAAAATTCTCTGCTTAAGCATTTATTTTCCAGAAACCCATGAAACATAATGCAGAAAACCCAAGTTCTTTTTCAAAAAAAAAAAAAATAGCAGCATTATCCACCCAAACACACCAGATTTATTTTTCTCTTTTGATAAATAAACCTTAGAATATTGAATTTGAAACCCAGAAGAAGCCATGGTGAATGACGGCGATGCAGTGGTGACACAAAAAGGGCGGAGCCGGCGGATTCATGGTGACTTACAAGGTTGATTTTGGCTCGACAATAGAATTAAAAGGTTGATTTTGGTAAAATAATTTTTGAATCTGAAATCGTTAGGGGCATTAAGATAAACTCTAATCCCAATTCGCAGAGATGGAAGCAGAAATCGTTAGGGGAATAAGCGTTGTTAATGATGAAATTGAAAAGGGTTTTAGTGTCTTGGAGGCTTGGGGATTTGAATGGGGATAAGGGTTTATGAGGTTGAGATTGTTGTTATTGTTGTTAGGGTTTTTGGGGTTTGGAAGAAGATGGAAGCGATGAAGATGGAAATGTTTTTGGGTTTAGTATTAGTTGGGTTGAATATCTTTTTTTTTTTAGTAATAATCAATATTTCAATATATATTTAATTTATAAATTAAAATCAAAAAAGTAAAGTGATCTAGTGGTTAAATATCTAGCTTAGCAAACAAAATGGACCCAGTTCGAATTCTACTTGAAACAATTTTTTATAGAAATTTTCTGGTATTTAATGACCTCACATGCCACGCGTATGACCAGTTGGACGAAAAGGGCCACGTCAGATGCCACCCAAGTAAAAGTTGACGTCGTTACAAAAAATTGGATGGAAAGGACTAACGTGGACTTTTTTGAACAATTAAAGGACCACTTTGACACTTTTTAAAGATAAGGGACCAGAATGTACCTTGGGGTATACTTAAGGGACCAAAAAGGGTATTTTGCCTTAAATAAAAAATTAGGGAACAGAAAAGGGAGACAAGAATTTTTTTTTTTTGGAAAAAACACGTTTTTTTTAAAATAAGAAAGGAGACCGAAAACCTTAACAAACAAGTTATGCAAGGAAGAGATTCCTTAACTGTTGAGAATTCAAAAGGAAATTCGTTGCATCGTTGAGGTAAAGGGGACGATTATTCGGTAATTGGTATGTTAGTATTAGGATAGTGGGGTTTCTCTTAAACCCAATTAGGATGATGTTGTATGATGAAAACATCTATGAATTTTTGGTAATGAATGTGATTGATATGCAATTCCATAAATTTTTTGATGCTATGTGATAGATGATTGAATATAAACTATGAATTCTGATGTTAATTGATGATGATTGTGGGTTCTTAGTTAGTGGTTTCCAAACTAATTCTTTTGAGATTTTCATGTTTGGGGAAAATTGAGGTTTTTCACGTGTGATCTTTGAATTGCATGTTTGATTGTTATGTGATTGCATGTGTTAATTGTTGACATGAACATGCTAGAATAAAGAAATGTCCCAAGATATTTTATTACTATGAATTCTCATCTTACATGATAATGAATGCTTGATGTGTGAAAAGGATTGCATGTAGTTATGTTATGATGTGAATTATCTATGAATCTCATTGCAAATTGCTAGCATAAACATGTCTAGAAGATATACATTAAGTGGTTTATGTTAAAAGTTGGATATTATGCAGAAAAATTGATAAAAATGGGTTCTTAATGTTATAGTTTAAATCATATCATTTCTTGGTTGAATCATGTGAGTTTTGAGAGTTTTTGGGCAATTCTTATTGTTGCGATTCAAATCATGATATATGTAATTCGAATCACACACAAATTTTTCATGTGGATATCAGTCTGGTTGGTTTGATTTGAGTCACATGCAAATTGAGGCACGGTTTGAAACGTAGAAAAACTAATGTATTGAACTATCTTATGGTAATGTCTCATGATGTTTAAATGTGTACATGATGTTGTGAATATGATAATGTCTCGTGATGTTTAAAGGGGTGAATGATGTTATGAATAAGATAATTGTTCTTATGATGTTTTTATGCATGAATGATGTGGAAAAAGATTAACCGTATTACTCTTGTTCTTATAATTGTTCTTATGAGTGTCGTATTTCGTATCAACACTTGATGCATTTTAAAAAATCTTAACCGTATTACTCTTGCACCTTTATAAACCATAATTGTACAACACATTAAAACACAAATATTGCACTATCATAAACCCTAATTAAACATGGTCATACCATCAAAAACATAATAATCAATTATTCAACATGATTGATCGAAATGTTGGTGCTTCACTATATAAATGTTGGTCACGAAGTAGAATCAACTTTAGTCATTCAAATGTATTACAATCATTATACTAATTTAATGGATGAAATGAAAATAGTATATGAAATGCATTTATATCTCACCAAACTTATTTATATCATTTATAAATCAGTAACATATTTGTATTATTATGGATGATTGAAGTATCGTTGCTTCACCACACAAATGTTGGTCACAAAGCATAGTAATATTGAACATCCAAATTTTACAAATTATAATACCAATATTTTATTTATTTATTATAATTCATTTTACTTTATATGTTTAATCAAATTAAAACATAAGGTACATAAAATAAAATGACTTAAATACACTTTTGGTCCTCGTGTTTTAATCAACTCATAAAAATGGTCTTGCCTTTTTCAAATCCACGAAAATGGTCCTTACCTCCACTTCCTCCTTCAGAAATGCTGATGTGTCAAAAAAAAGGCTTACGTGACCTGACTTACATGGAATATCACAATTTAAATCCATTTTGATTATTTGCAAAAAGTGTAAAAAAATTTAAAATCATAAATAACCTAATCCCTAATTCATTTCACCAAAACCATTTCACAATACCCATAACACCTTATAAATCGTTGTTTGGAGCATTTTAGAACTATACAAATAATAAGTTAAACTTTATTTGTATAGATGTTACAGAGTTCTTCACCACTGATGTTGTATGTTTTCTATGTAACAAGTTAAACTTTTAAAGATTTTCCCGTCTCTATGATATTGATAATTTACTGTTTATGTTGTAATTGACATATATTTAAGTCTCGATCTGAAGTTTTAACTTGGGCACAAGCTACTGATAAACGGCATGGTATTACTGTTGTCATTGTTCATTCTGATCTTGCTAATGGAAAGCCAGGGAGAAAAGATAAATTAATTATGGATTGTGAGAAAAGAGAAAATTACAAAAGAAAGAATGCATTTGAAAGTAATAATTCTTATAAGGCATTTATTGTATGAAAGTTAAATGTCCTTTTAAGATGAGATCTGTATCAAGTGGTATCGGTTGGAAGGTATTGTTAGATGCAGGATGTTCAATCATAAACTATCTAAGAATTTGGAAGGCCATGACATATTGGACCGTCTAAAAGATCATGAAAGACAGTTTGTGAATGACATGACGAAGATAATATGGTTTCAAGGTACATAGTTGTTGCCTTAAAAGATAAAGATCCAGAAAACCTCACGAGTGTTATCCAGATGTATAAAGCTAGAGCTATATATAAAACGAGCAAGAGAGATTCATTGACATATATGCAGATGTTGTTAACTCTTATTCATAGAGAGAAATACATGTGTTGGACAAGAAATATGGATGACTCAAATGTTATTGTTGATATCTTTTGGACACATCCTGATTCAGTGAAGTAGTTGAATATGTTTTATTTGAAATTGATTTTTTACTGCACATACAAGACAAAATAGGTAATGACCAACACTGCTTATTAAAAAATACAGATTTTAATTTATCAGTTTTTGATTACGTGCATTGTGATTATATAGGTACCGGATATCACTGCTTGAGATTGTTGGTGTTACGTCAATGAAGTTGATGTTTTCGGTTAGATTTGCCTATTTGGAACGTGAAAGGGAGGAGAATTTCAAATGGGAGCTAGATAAGCTCAAAGAGTTATCCTCTTCCGATAAATTGTTACTGAAGGTTGTAGTGACAGACTGAGAGCTTGCGTTGATAAATTTCATGGAATCCGTGTTCCCAAATTTAACTCATCTGTTATGTTCATTCCATATCTCAACAAATATTAGTATTAAATGTAAAGTGTATGTTTAATCAAAACGACAAGAATATGTCATGGATCTATGGAACAACATCATGTATTCAAATAGAGAAACTGAATTTGGCGAACATTCCAGGCACTTTGAGAGTGTTTGTGCTGATATTTCTTTATTTGTTAATTATGTGAATGAAACATAGTTGACACCTTATAAAGAAAGGTTTGTTGCTGCTTTGACTAACACTAGGGGTGTACATTTTAACCGGTTTATCAAAACTGCTCCAGAAATTCCAGTGCACCACTTAAAAAAAATCCAAACCACTTATATTATAAACTGACTCAGTCCATATTTTAAAATTAAAAATAAATCGGTTGTTTGTTTGTTAAAATCGATTAAAACCAATAACATATTAGTTAATTTTTTACTCATCTGTTATGTTCATTCCATATCTCAAAAAATATTAGTATTAAATGTAAAGTGTATGTTTAATCAAAACGACAAGAATATGTCATGGATCTATGGAACAACATCATGTATTCAAATAGAGAAACTGAATTTGGCGAACATTCCAAGCACTTTGAGAGTGTTTGTGCTGATATTTCTTTATTTGTTAATTATGTGAATGAAACATGGTTGACACCTTATAAAGAAAGGTTTGTTGCTGCTTTGACTAACACTGGGGGTGTGCATTTTAACCGGTTTATCAAAACCGCTCCAGAAATTCCAGTGCACCACTTAAAAAAATCCAAACCACTTATATTATAAACTGACCCAATCCATATTTTAAAATTAAAAATAAACCGGTTGTTTGTTTGTTAAAACCGATTAAAACCAATAACATATTAGTTAATTTTTTACTCTTCTGACTATGACTACAATGATCTTTTCTTCTGTCAAATACAATTTTTGTTATTTGATTGAAGTGCCATGATAAATAGATAAAATGCATTCTACTTTTTCATTATATTATCAATAAAATCATATCTCAGTATATTATTTTCTAATAAAATATGTTTTTTTAGACATTCTCAATTTTATTTATTTATTTTTAATAAATATTATATAAATTCCTTCTTTCAATTATTTAGTTAATAAATATTACTTTTCATCTCATAATATTAATATTGTATTTGATTATTTTATACATAGTAATAAAAAATGAAAAATAAAAAAGAAATACTAAATTTTATTTAATTATTTGTTAATTATAATAATTTTAAATAATTGTTATGATCACAATTGTTTTAAAGATCTTCCAATTTCATCGGTGGCCGATGTTGAGTTTTTGCAGTGTAAATTAATTACATTATTTAGTAGGAGCTCGTTTATCACTCGAACTCAATTGATTGTTTAACAACACAAAAAATTGTTACAGATCCGATGAAACTTTATTACAAGACAGGTCATGTCATTTATAAAAACAGACACTAAATTATATTATAAGTATATATTTGAACATAAGTTTATATTATTTTAGCTTTTTTTCATTATTTAAAATTTAAATTTGTTTCGTGCCCTTGTAATAAAGTTTTGCTTGCATGTGTAAATTTTGTTTGATGTTATTATGTTTGTTAATTTTATCTTATTGTGTTTTCAATGTTGTAATAGAAAAAAAAACAATTAAATTGCAGCCTAAATTACAATAAATATGTTTTATTTAAAATTCTTTGTGTTTTTTTTATAATGTGAAATAGAAGATAATAATTTAAAAAGTAATAAATATAACATTTTTTAAATAGTACAACTGAAAATTAATAATTCTAAGATAAAATTAATGTAAGATATGTTTTAAAATGCTATAAATATTGAAGAAAAATAATTTTAAAATGATAGAGTTAGGAAGTTATTAATTTTATTATGAAGAATATTAAACTTCTTTTAAGAAGAAAAAGAAAATATTAAATTATTTAAATAACACGCATATTTTTGTTTTTTTACTGAGTACCACTTCTATACTTTTTATTGGATTTGAGCTATATATATATTAAATGTGAACAGCCAATTTTATATTTTGATTATCGAACTCTTGTGAAGTGTGTGAGAGCTATATATACAATACTAGTAGGTGTTAAGGGTTGGAATTTAAAATACAATTTTAACTAAAGATCAGTTTAGAATCATATAAAATTGTTTTGAAATTATTTATCTTTTAAAATTGGATTTTGCGACAAAATGTCTGATTTATCAAACGTGAACCATGTAGTAGTTTAATTAATAAAATTTGGATAACACTACACGTTTATTGAGAAAAAAACAATAAAAATTGGGTAAAGGAAACAAATGAGATAAACCAGTTTTAAAACTGATTCAAATAAAAATTTAATTTTTATTAAGAACCGGTTTTGAACCGAACCAATTCAATTGTAATCCAATTTTGGAACAAGGAATCGGTTTTATTGAAATGGTTCTAAAAACCGCATCAAACCATATATATGGACCAATTTGGGTTGATTTAAGATCCATGCACACCCTTAACTAACATAGCCACTCATTTAGGAAACACAACAACAAACAGGTACACAAAACATGACAGTTTGATGTTATTACATTACTAATCATAATTTTACATATATTTCTATTTCTGATTTTTAGGGTGGAGTATGCTCATTAGAGACTAAAAAACATGTTGACTACAAGCCGGGGAGATTTATGCCGAAGTTGAGATGTTATGAACACCATGTTGAAGTTGCAGCTAGGTTCAATCAAAGTGTCATTTCGAAAAAGTATTGTCAACATTGAGCATTGGTATAACACTTCATTGTATACCAACTTGCACTTTTTTATTTCAAGACAGTGTATACAACTCATTGGAAAGGAACTATAAAGGATACAATTTGTTGGAGTAAGCCAAGAAAGATTTGGTTGCTTCATTAGAACAACACATGGGTTACCATGTGCGTGTTAGCTTGTCAGTTTCCAAATACAAGGCAATCATGTTCCTTTGGACTCAATTCATGTATTTTGGAAGAAATTATACATTGAAGAGCACGAGGTCAGTCATGAAGAAAGTAGCATACAGTAGAAGCAGAGTGTGAAGAGTCGAAAACATGTTTCCGTACTTTGAATATTGTAGGCCAAAGGGTGTTGAAGAAAAAAGTTTGGGAACTAACGCACCCATCCACAACTTCTGTGTCCACCGCCGGTGAAGTACAAGTCAAAGAGGGGAGTTAAGAATAGTAGAAAGAGTCAAGAGAGTGATGTGTATCGTGATCCTAGCTAGTGGAAGTGTGGTGAGGGCTCGCAGGGGAGTCAGACTACGAAGAGTTCATGCACAAAACTAATTAGAAGTTAGCCGTCAAGTATAACGATTGGTAGTCAATTGTCCACTGAATCTTCAAGACATGTTTACCTGTCCTAGTTTCCCGAATTCTTACATCCACATTGATGACATTATTGATGTTGGTGACGATGTCAATTGTGGTTTCCGTGCTATTGTTACTATACTTGGATGGGGCGAAGAGTTGTGGCATTTGATTCGTATGCAATTATATACTCAAATTCATCAACACACTCAAATGTTTTTCAAATTATTCTATGACACGGTTTCTTTAGTTAGGAATGTGTTACGAGTAGACCACTTGGGTGTGTAGGGTATCGAAAAATAGATGAAGATTCTTGATATGGCTACTCTATTACTTCTAGATACAACGTCGTATTTGCCTCCCTTTCCAAAAGACTTAACATCACATTTTTTCCTCTTGCCTTACCTCCACCTATGTATACGAGCAGACATAAAATCATTGTTGTTGGTTTTGTCAACAACAATCATTGGATTTAGGTAAAGTTAAAACCCGATTACCCATTGCCTCCTGTCATTGACCGTTGGAGACAAAATTGTACTGGAGATGGAAAAGCATGAGAATCAGCATATGTGAGTCGTTTTAGGAAGTCATCCTAATTTGTTTTGTGTCCTTATATGTAACATAGTTATTATATGTATATATTTAGTCGGATAGTTTTTTTATCGATTTAGTTATTCGGAAAAAAATAATGGAAAAAAGTGGAAAAGACAATCTGACGTTATACCGAAATTCTATATTTCTGGTTTTTTTTTTTTAAATACCAGAAATTTCAAAATTTTCAATAAGATTGTTCTTCTTGCCGGAAATTTCAAATTTCCAGTGCTATTACATTTGTTCCAGTATTGTTTCAAAATTTCTTATACGTGACGATATTTTTTTTTGAAAATCCTATATTTATATGAGGATATACCAAGAAAAACCCGATAAATAAATAGGTGATGTCAGGTACAACTTGGACATGGCAAGTTAAATGCTCTAAATTTTGTGAATTTTATTCCTTTTTCTTCTAATGAAGGTTTGAGTATTGAAATGGAAGGTGTTTTTGTCTCAACTTTGATAAATTGACTTTTGGAATCGATGAATTTATTTTTTGAAAGAGGACGTGACTGTACTATCTCTACGACTGATATTCAAGTTGTAACATGTGGTAGAAATTCAACTCTCTGCAATTGGTATCCTGTAGTGGTAGAAATTGTTTTTCCAAAGATGTCATGATATTGAATTTCATAGTGACATCTTGAACAAATTTTAACACAACAATCGAGTTATTGCTGGAAGAACTTCAACCCAACCGCCTGCATATAAGCTTCATAGTCAATCCAGACTACCTCAAGGCTCAGTCAACCAATTTCTGATTTGATGCTCTAAATAATATATATAGACCCAGCATATCAGGAATGCTTATGATTTTTTTTGTTCCATCAGAGTAGTGTTTGTAATGGAAAAAAGAATAGTTCATAAATGTCACACAACTATAAGTAAAACGCAGAAAGTGATAGAATGAAGGATTATCATAAATTACTTAAATTTTCAATGCTCAAACAGTACTTAATGTTTCTTCTCTAATGCTATTTTAGCGGAATTTTTAACTGCAGCAGCATCAGTCCAAGAAAGTAAAACAACGTAGGTAGTAATTTAATATGGTACACACACCTACAAGACAAGTTTTGTGAGCTGCAGAATTAGAAAATAAACAATACAGATACCGAGCAGGGGAGTTAGAAATAATGCGCAAAACTCGGATTTTCTGTGATTCTATGCATTTATCAAGCATCAAGTAGAACTCCCCCCTTCCAGTCGTATCCTCTTGGGACCTGTCTCTTCAACTTGATTACAAGTCGTTCCAATCCTGTTTTCCTTCGCTTCTACTAAACATCTTTTGTAAGGTTTAAACCCTGTTCGACGAGTCTTAAGTTTACCTTGTCCAAGACCTAAGGTTAGCAGTCCCTCCTCCTCACTGTTATTTTGTACAAATGGTAGGTTTTGCTGCAACCGGTCACAACTAGAACTGCATTTCTTGCTGTCAAGGTGATCTTGATGGGGTGTGTTTTGCTCGATACCCTTCATGTTGTCCATCTGATGATCTTTATTTATCAAATCAGGAGGAGGTGAAAAGCTTTGGGGCAACACCTCTCTGGAGAATAGAGCCCGAAAGGCAAGCCGTCCCTGTAAATAACACTGGCATAAGGACAGAAGCAATACATGCATACAATACATTAATTACATTTTATCGTAAGATATACTGTGATACCTCTTCAGACACCTCCTTCCAAGAATCAAGAATGTTGCTAATGCTTCTATATCGACGACTACTAGGATCAATAGCTAAATGGTCTGCATCAGGTGTTTTGGGGTCTTCCTTTTCTTTCCCATCCTTCTCTAGCGCATCAGTCTCTTCACTGCCAGAGGTTGTGTTAGAACCACAAGAAGACCGGTCTACCAGTTTCCTGCCCTCCACTTGGTTTGAATTAAGGTTCTCAGAAATTGGTTGGTTTATATCAAGATTAATAGTGGCCTTTGATGAAGCATTTAACTTAGCATCTCCACTCTCCTCTGATTCAGATGAAGAAACAGCTGTTGACTTAGAACCTGAATGTTGAGCTTGCAAAGCTTCCGAGTCTTCTTGATCTAGTTTATGATCTTGCAGAGGAGGATTTTGTAGTGTAATATCTCCTTGTTCTGTCTTAGGTGGAACTTCACTGATATTCATTGATGGAACAACAGTTGTTGATGCAGGAGGACAGGCAAAAGCTGTATGGAGTGGAGCGCACAGAGGAAGCAGTCCATGAGCTGTCCACCATGCAGTTGCAGCAGCTACCGTAGCAGCAGCGATAGCTGCTACACTAGGAGGTGAACCAATTTGTCTAGATGGAAAACCTCCTTGAGAACAAGCTGGAGAATCAGCTGAAGATTCTACATTTGCATAGGGCCAAAATGTAGCAGCAAAACTTGCTGCAGCATGGGCTGCAGGGTGTTGCAGCAAGGTAGAGACAATCAGACTTGAAAATGTAGAAGACATGTTGTTGAGAAAGGATTGATAATCATCATGATTAAGTTGTGAAAAGGGAGGACAAGGAGGAAATGATTGATGAATAGATGACCGTGCCATGTTATTTTGACTACCAGTTGTGTTTGATGCAGCTGAGTTTGTGAAAAGATTAGGTTTCCCATTAATTCCTCCTATTGGCTGAAATGCGGAGTCTTGAACTAATACATCTTGTGATGGAGTTTGAGTACTAGTTCCGAGGTTCCCATCAACAACATGCACAGTGATATGTCTTGGGTAATTCTGATTACTTTGCATCTCATCTGTTAATGCAGAAGTAAGATCATCTGTTTTCTCAGCTTGAACCGATTTATGAGAAGAACTCTCCAATTTAGAGGTTTTACAAGTGCCATCAGTCATTTGTTTGTGTTTTCCATCATCTGACTCCAACATCTGATTTTCAATCTCTGCAGTAGGAAAAGATTTATTTGTTTCATCTTGATTTATCACATTTTTCACTGAAGGAGTAAACTCCCTTAAGATGCAGCAATTTGTCTGGGGCGCTGACATTGAGATTGAACTCTTGATTGCTGCGGATACAGATGAACAGGGTGCCTCCTTGAGGATTGTAAATGCTTTTGAGCAATTTTCATCTTTATTTTCTTTCACAGTTGTTGGCCTTTCCTCATCTTTATGCTTCTAAAAAATAAGGAACAAGTAGAATGATTTCATTGAAAGAAAAAAAAACAGAAAATTTGTATGACAAGTGAAATACAAAATAATAATATTAACCTCGGGAAGCGATTCTGTCTCAAAATCCATGGCTTGTTTACCATTTGAAGATGCTACTGCAATAAGTGGCTTTCCATACTTTGCCCCACTATGTGATGTTGGGGTGCCAACATTGGTCTTGCGCGGATAAGGATTGCTTGGTTTTCTTTTGGGCCGGGGAGGGGGGATGTCTAAGTCAAGAGCTTGTCCTAATGCAGAACCTTTTACAATAGCTTCCTTCTCCAACTGAAAAAAAGTTGCAAGAGTATACTTAGCAAGTGAAGTTCTACAAAATTTATTTGAAAAGCACTAATTGGAGCAGTTGAGCATTGATTCTTAAAATACCATCTAGACTTGTAACACTAACATCCCAATGATTTCAAGTGTAAAACAAAATGAACTACATACATGGTTTATAATGAAGTACCAATCAAGCATACCAATTCTTCAATCCAAATTGATATGGATGTCCTACTACATATTTGGATTGAAGAATTAATCCTGTAAATGATCTGATCCTCTGCTTTTAAAATCAAATTATCAAATCAAGCATACCAATTCTTCAATCCAAATTTTCTTCTCAATTTGGAATAACTTATTTGGACTTATATTATCACATAATTCGTGTCAGTGTTTGAATTGAAAGAGCTTTAAGAAATATATTATAATATGTATACAATATATTTTCAGCTTATTTTCATATGCTCCCCAAGATAGCTTATAGAAACATCTTATACATCAATGTGTAGAGTGTTCCCTCATTTTCTCTTCAATTAAAATAACAATTTGTACATATATTTTTATATGATGTGTCCATAATAAAGAAATGAATAATTAAGTTGTTTACTCAAACTCCCCCTCAGTCCATGCTATATAACTGAAAATAGTTATAACTAGTATTGCTTAATAAAGAAATGAATAATTAAGTTGCTTACTCAAACTCCCCCTCAGTCCATGCTACATAACTGAAAATAGTTATAACTAGTATCGCTTAAGTTTTCCATCAAATTACCTATAGAAAGTGGCACGTTCAAATCGCAATGGCACTTTTGGGGCCTATTCATGCCCGAAGCACGGGATAATGCCTTCCACCCCAACACCATCTGAATCCACTCTTTTATATTGTTTATAGAACCTAGGTGCAACTGACGACCGAGAATTCCGTGCTACTGGATGTTGGGCTCAGGCACTCCATAACACCGAAGTCCTACCGTAGCATTACCCCTAATCGCAGACATCCTGGCAGCTGCATTCTACAAAGCTTTACTCCGCCTTTCCAGTCATATTTTCTGTTGGTAGCACTTTCCGAGCCACCAACGACTACCACTGACAACCAATTGATAGTCAAAAGAATTTACTCACCTATTTCGACTGCGGAGAACAGGCCACGCGACATGGAGATATGAAAACTCGACATGGAGATATGAAAATTGTGGAATCTTGGTTTGATCAAGCTGCTGAATATTGGAAACCATCTATAACCCTTACGTCTAGTAATTATATTAAGCACAAAATTGGTTGAAGATCACAGGGCATTTTGAATAAAAATACTGTTACGTTTTTTTAATTCAAATATGATTTAGAAGAAGTGAATTATTGTTCAATGAACAACACAAAACACACATTCCCCGGATATTCAAGAGATCCAAGACTCTCCTCAATACTAGTCCTCACTAATTTCCAATCCACCAGAACACATCTTTTCCTTCTAACACACACACACGACGCCCGTCATTTACCACTCTAAGTTATTTGTGCCTCTTATCTTGTGTTGAATCAATCTTGGAGTTGGGTCCCATTCGCCACTGATTGTTCCAAAGTCTCCAATCTTGATTCCATTCTGAACTAACAAGTTATTGATTTCCATATTCCTGATTGAGCTTGATACCAGATGATAAGATCTGGTTCAGGTTGCTCAAAAAAAAAAGAAATTGTTGCCTTTCCTTCTTAAGTGGAGCCCTCAAATTACTAAATCGTACATTTGGAAAGGAAGGGGATTTTATTTCATATCTTTGAAGTTTCAAAACCACACGTGACACTAAGTTGGAGAGGGTGAATCGAACCTTTTCCTTATGACTAGTTAACATCATACCTAGTGGTATTTACTATTTAGAACTGAACACACTTCTCTCAGTGGTGGATCGCCATCACTACCGAAGGTTAGCATTATACCCCAAAAGCAATGTCTTGAACAAATTTTATTTTATTATCTGACTAAGTTTTTCGACCATTGTTTCAAACAGAAGAATTAGATGAAAAGCATATCAAAATGTTTCTTGTTGCAGTGAGTTAAAAATTCTCATTAAGCTCGGTAATATTTTTAAAAATCTCTAAACAAATCAATCTTTTTTACAAAAGTATCAGGTTCTCCAAATCATGTGTACTTCACCCAATTGTCATTGCTTCAGCTAATGGATCCACCTTAGATCTGAAAATTTGTAAAAATTCTAGTGAAGTGGAACAAAAAAAAGGGGAACTGACTTGACCAAGCAATCGAATTGACTACTTGGCCAAATCAGTCCCCCTTCTCTCGTATTACTTTTTTCTTCTATAAATCAATTATTTGCTTAAGCTTGCATCTCTTTTTTTTTCTCTATAAAATCATTTGTTTGTTTGCGTATGTCTTCACTCATTTGTGGATTCTATTAAAGCATTGAACCCCCTCATCTTGTGAATATAGGCACCAATAAAAGGGTTGAGCGTGATCACTCAACTCAATTCAAAAAAGTAATGGACTTAAAGCTTAATACAAAAATGATAGGTGAATCCAAAAATGTAAATCATTTGAAGGCCTAATACTTGCATATCTCACTCTTTTCATCACCTAAGTTAACACATTTAGCATTATCAGTAATTGCAAGTTATGTAGAGTATTTTTCAGTGCTAATAAGGGGTTAGTAAAGGCTGTAAATATTAATAAGCCTTCTATGTTAATAAGCCTTCTTTATCAGTGATCCAGTCTAGTTGACTACTGCCCTGTTATAGGCACCAACAAACTTTTGTTTATATAATGTTCTCATAAAGCAAGAGTGCTACAAGGTACCTAGCTAGATAAGTAAAAAAATTGAAATGATTTAATGTGATATTTTTACATGGTAAACATGTGTTAAAGAAGCTATCCAACTCTCCCCCTCAAGCTGAATCATGTATGTTGTATAAGCCAAACTTATTAGAAATATAGTCAATACGAGAGCCAAAGGGACTTGATGAACATTTCAGCCAACCAGTAGTGACTTGCCCTAATGCACTTTCTCTTATAGAAAGTAACAATATTTATCTACATGTTTGGCTCATTAATAGAAAGATGAATTCTATGTAATGTGAAGTGTAGCGTGCTTGCTATAGATAAGTTTTGTATCCCAAATACCTCCCAATTTCAATTGTAGGGTGATTTCCTAAGTCGCGCAAGTTTGCACGCAGTTAAAACCATGGCATGTTATTCAACTTTTGCAGTTGATCTGATAACTATGCTCTACTTCTACCTGCTCCATGAAATCAAATTTCCTCCAAAACGAACAAAATACTACTAAAAAATGGATCTCCCATTGGGTGTAATGAAGGCAAGCCAAATGCCGCAATTAGGTGAGTAGGAGCAGACCACAATGAAGGCGGAAATTCCAACATACTAAAAAATGGATCTCCCATTGGGTGTAATGAAGAAAAGCCAAATGGTGCAATTAGGTGACTAGGAGCAGACCACAATGAAGGCGGAAATTCCAATACACTCCTTCACGGGACCTCAATGAGCTCATATTCCTTCACGGGACACGGGACCTCAATGAGCTCATATAGTGATCTAGGATAGACTTTGATATCATCTTAACAATGTGTAGGTAGGCCTGACTCGATCCTAAAAAACCGGATTGTATGGTGACATGGGCCATATCTCTAATCACTGTGGGACTCAATCCACCCCTTCAAATTTAGGTGTTGGAGGTTGCAATGAAGGCAAGCCAAATGTCGCCAATTAGGTAGCTAGGGGGCGGAGCGCAATAAAGGCGGAAATTCCAACATCTTTATCTTCATATTATCCTTGTTTTGGAAGCATCCCGAAAAGCACTTAGAAACTAGTTAAAAGGTGATATCAATTTTGATGATAGCGAGATAGTTGAATCTAGCCACAAGATCTTTCTCGATTGTTTAAAATACTCCCTTCGATCTAGAAGAAGCTTGACATTAGGCTTCTTACAAAAGGAATATCAATGGGATGACAATCTATTATACTAGTCTCGGTAAGAATATTCATAGCATACTTTTGTCAATTTCCAAAAAAAAATTGCATCCATACGAAGTATTTGAGAGGTCTTTCCTTAGTCTTGTTAAGAGTCCCACATCGGACAATATATGGCCTGAACATATCTTTATAAATGAGGGCAATCCTCACCCTACAAACCGGTTTTAAAGTCGGTTTTGTAGGGTTGAGTTAGGCCGATCACATTTCTTAACATGGTATCAGAGTTTGGTTTAAAATCTGGTGGACCACCTGCTATCAGGTTTCCGCTATCGAGCCACCCACCATTTATTTTCACGCTCCAGATGTCCAGTCCTGGGCGTGCGGGGATGTCCAGTCCTGGGCGTGCGGGGGTGTGTTAAGAGTCTCACATCGGACATATATGGCCTGAACATGTCTTTATAAGTGGGGGCAATCCTCACCCTACAAGTCGGTCCTGGGCGTGCAGGGGTATATTACGAGTCCTACATCGGACAATATATGGCCTGAACATGTCTTTATAAGTGGAGGCAATCCTCACCCTATAAACCGATTTTAAATCCGGTTTTGTAGGGTTGAATTAAACCAACCACATTTCTTAACAAGTCTGTAATCTGAAACTATTTCAAGAGATAGGATTATAGCTGCCATCTATCATCCACTCATCACCATTAATGACGATGCCATCATTATAGACAACCAAACATCCATCAAAGAAAAGGAGAATGAATGGAGAAGAAAGAGTGATCAAGTTCACGCTTTGTAAATGCCAAATTGCAATAAGGCAAATTTTAAACATCCAAATCAAGTACAAGAGAGTGCTTCAAACTACAGAAAGAGAGACTAGATGAGAATCACCAAAAATTGTAAAGCTTGGAGACTGGAACATACAAATTGCTTCATGCAATTTATGCAAGAAGGCTTTTGTAATATCTTCTCGTTAATAGGCCAATGATGCATAGCATCCATGACAAGAAAAGAGACATCAAAGTGATTTAGTCCGTATGGGAAAAAGGTGTCTCCATAATTTTGACCAAAGATCTAACTATCATTGTTACTATCTTGTCCAACCCTCACCCTATAAAACCAATTGCAAACTTTTCAAAAGGTAAGAGACCAAGTTCCTAATTGCTGTTAGAGTGTAACGCTTTAATTGTTGTTAGAGTGTAACGCTTCCATTTAATCCAACGTCATCTAGCTTCACTTGTGATCTCCTATGGCTTCACCGGCTTAGGAATAAACACAGTAAGACGGGGCATATGGCTTTTGCATATGCAAAAGTAAGACGAAGTATATAGAATGTAAATTTAGTAAAAGGAGAAGTGTTCCTAATGTAGAGGAAAAAATTGGAGACCACATTACCACAAATCACGTGGTTTAAATATCTTGGGTCCGTAAACAAAACGATGGAGAAATAGAAGGGGATCCATGTGGCTTATTATCTTGTAGTGTCTATAGAAGAACCCACCCAAGTTGAGTTACTACAGCTGCACAGATTACTAACAAGCTGTCAGAATCGCGATCTTGCTCACCCTAAACGATCTGAATCGTGAGTAGAATCCTAATTCAGAGCAAAATCCCAATAAAATCGCCCAAAATTACTAAATCGCATCAAAATCCACGATCTCATATGGATTCCACCGATTTTGGACTTTTTTTATTGAGTAATTTTAGAATGAGTAAAGACGACATGTTTCAGTTTTGTGACCCGGTTTTAAACCTTTTTATTTATAAGGGGGAAAACCCGATTTTATTGATATTTATTTGACGTTTGCGCTTCTACATCAACTGTGTTTCTTTCTCCTTCAAGATTTGAGACTTGGTTGTTTTATTTTATGTTTGTTTTATGATTTTAAACTTTTGAGTACTTTTATATTTAAGATTTGAGAGTTGGTTGTTTTATGATTTTAAACTTTTGCACTTTATATATATATTTGAATCCATCGATTTTGGTTGCGATTTTCGATTATGCGATCTTGATTTCCCCTTTCGATTCAACAAAACGATTTGAGTAGAATCCACCGATTTTGGTTGCGATTTACGATTTTTCGATCTTACTATCCTCTTTCGATTCAAAGTAAACTCTCGTTTCTGACAACCTTGTACAAGATATTTTTTTGTTGGTAATAATATAACTTTCTTAGAATAATAAGCCTCAAAAGATGCCAACTTATCAAGTGTACAGAAGCTTCACTCATTCTCCGTTACCTACTATATGATAATAAAAAAGCTTCCCTGTTAAAATTATTTGATTCTTTTTAACTATAAATATGAAAAGATTATCAGTTTAGGGGGTATGATTGGTTTGTTTTTCCTTTTTAGTTTATATGTTTTCAGAATTAATAACAAAGATGCAATTGTGTTTTCATTTAAAGAACATCTATCACTATCTCTATAATCTGTCTCTTATTGCTCAAGGTTCCCGATTCCAATTCTCAACAAATTAATATATTTTCTCAATCTATTATTAGATGCATCTTTGTTTTTGGAAACTCAATAACTAGATTTTTCAATATACTATTTTAATATTGAAGAAACTGGTTTTCAGTGTTGCCGCCTTGGAACTTCCTCAATAAAGCGGGTTATGTTTGTAGCGCTTTTTTAGATTTTTAATTTGAGAACTCGGCAGACGGCACTGCTTCATGCCTATGTTGAGTAAAGTGAATCAAATAATTTGCTAAACTGATTAATAATCAACAGCAGGTCAAAAGAAAGCATGAATTTAATTGAAATAACAAAAACTTTCAGTATATAAGAGAGGGTACCAATCAACCTTTGAAAAGAATTTTTGTGCATGGCTCCTGATTTGCACAGCAGTTTTTGTTCCGATATGCTCTGCTTGACAATAGTAAAACATCAGCAAAGGGGGCAAGGTGAGGAGGGAAAAGAGAGATCCAATTAAGATATGATCCAATAAAGATCAATTAGTGCCATTTCCTAATAAGATATCTCAATATTATGAGTCTGGAAATACAAAATTAGTCCTGCTTTTGAAGAAACTAATAACATAAAATATATATGAGACAAAATATTACCTTCTATGCGCTGCCATGCTCGCCCATATAGCTTAAGGGCTTCTAGAAATCTATTATGTTCCTCGTCTGTCCATCGTTCTCTTTGTTTTGTTATTGTATATGGTTTTCTTGTCTGCAAATATTAGTATTATCTACTTAGATGATGATGATGATAAATTTCATTTATTAACTTTAAGAAATCAAAGTATCCCTATCTATCAATCAACCAAAAAGAACTAACCTTAACAACCACTTCTTCACCAGAGGAGTATAAATCCATCACAGAAGGCGTGAAGCTAGCGCTGCTTCAGATCTTCCCTGACGAAGAGTGAGTAAAACGAACACCTTTCTTTTTTTGTGACATGAAGCACAGCAAATAGTAAAGCCGTTGTGGTGAAAGTAAGCAAAAGCTGATGTTACTGCAAAATAAACAGAAAGCAAGAAAAATAGGTAGAGATCCGTCTCTGTTTGGTATGAAATAATTATCAATTATAAACATCCCAAATTCACAAGTCACCGCCAAGATAATCCACAAATCAAATTACTGAAAGAAAAAAATTAATAGAATCAATTTTGTTTTTAATAATCCACCGCAACATAGAGAGAGATGCTACAAAATTCTTTAATCAGGATCCTCACCAAAACAAACTCCACAGCGCCAAAACCTTCCAAAATAAAAAACAGCTATAATTAGTATATCACATCACTTCAAATTTCTATGTTCAAAGTTCAAATTTCACTTCGAAAATACGAGTTACTAGACATAATTATAAATTATAAATATACATGTACTTCACTTTCACTGCAATTTCAAGTTTCAACTATCAAGAAAAATTAATCACAAATCAGGCGAAGTTCAATTCAACTGAAAGAGTTTATCCCAATCCAGAAAATTAATTAACGACAGTTAATCACAAATCAGGCGAAGTTCAACTCAACTGAACGAGTTTATTCAAATCCAGAAAATTAACTAACGATTAAATTTCTGAATAATCCTTTCGCGATTAATTTTTATCGGAAAACTAATATACTTTCCTAAAAAAGGAGAAACGATAACTACCTCGACGTAAATCCATGTTGAAGTCTGCAAGTGCGATCGTACATGTGAAGCGTACGAATTCACCGGATACTCGCCGGACGATTCATTTCCGGCAACCGGTAATAGCGAATCTGAATATATAGATCGGAGGAAGAATCAAAATGAAAGAGAAGAAACAGTTGCAGTTATAGTGGTAGTAGATGAAACAATAGAAGAATAATAGTACTTGAAGAAGCAACATACATAGAGCTTCAACACGAACTAGAAGCATCCACATCCAACAGTTCAACAAAGAGAACCAATCTCAGCCACTACAATTTCTCACCTTTTTTTATTTTTTTATTATCGATTTTAATTTGAGGTCGTTAAAGCTTGAATAATAAAACTGCGTTAGATTGCGACAAGTGTCGTTAATTTAGTGGCTAATGGTACGAATACCCAACTTGCACTTTTTCTTATTTATTTTTGGGTTTGTTTTAATATTTATTTATTATATTTTTTGAATCTTTTTTCTTCTATGTGAAATCTCACCCACAAACTGGTTCGGCTTGGGTTTTCATCCGTAAAAAAGTGTTGCCAGTTGTCAAATGTGGACCAACTTTGCTTGCGTGGCAATGGCAACGGGTTGTATCCGGTTGATGATGTACGGATCGCTTAATTTCATGGTGTTGTTTGGAGCCAGCGTGGCATCTTGCTTTTCAGAAACCGGTACGTGGCACGGCGTATTCTTTGATCAAGGGTAGTACGCGTGAACATGCTCTGTGAGGTCATGTACGGTTCTTAGTCATGTTAACAATGTCGAGAATATTGTTTAATGATACCATAAAAAAATTTGTTTAAAAATATAAATAAAGAAATTTTTTCAACCAACCCCATTGATTTCCTATTTCTTATACACCACAAGAATTTCTATTTTTGCCCTCAGATTCTCCATAAGCACCCTATATTTTGAAAAAATTTGATTTCTTCCGTAAATGCATCTAGGAAGCGTACCGAATCAAACAAATCATATTTAAAGACGCCTTTTTTTTTCAATTTAAAATTACTTTCGTAGATGCATCTACAGAAGGTGGTGAAAACAGAATGTTCCGTAGATGCATCTACGGAACAGTCTGCTATTTTTTGAATTCATTTCATTTTCATTTAAAAACTCCATTTTTTAAACATACATTTTTTAATTCAGAAATACATATAAAGAAAACAATAAGTAGACCAATAAAAATGCAATATAAAAATAATGTCGGTCAAATACATAATCCAAATACATAGTTGAGTACATCATCAAATACAAAAACAAATCAAATATAAATACATCATCCAAAAAAATACTGAGTATGCCGAGTAGCATCCTGCGTACCATCCTACCCATGTCCTCCACCTCTGTCTCCGCCTTCGAGTCCACCAAGGGCTCTGTTGGCTCTACCTCTGGCGACAAGTGTCTCACGGATCCTGGCTCAATGTCGACGGTACATAAATGCACTCTCTTACAGCCTAATCATATTGTCCAACACACGCCTATGAGCAGTCCGCTAAGGAAATAAACCTTCTTTAATGGCTCTGAGGCCCTTGTCAGCTATCTGACGACTGAGTATGATCCACCTGAGTCTGATGTGCATAGAGAATCTCCTCGTGGACTGGTCTGGGCGGACCTCCCTCGGCAACTAGAAGCATGTAGGGATGTGAGACTCTGTAGTACCAGGAGATGTATCCCTCGACACAGCTTCAGTCATGCTCTGATGGCGTCGCTCGTGCCTCCTCAAGGACCATGTGATGCTCCCAGTCTGCAAAGACCTCCTCTAACTGCATGTAGGTCATGGCGATAGGAGCTGAGACAATAGGATCGCGAGGTATCGTCTGCTCATATCCAAACTGCCGCATGATGCGCTCCGGAAGACAGCGTACAACAATGGTTGAGTTGGCGGCCAACCATCTGGAATACAGAGCTATCTCGTTAAACGGAACCTTCTCCCGATGCTCAGCATATCAGTCATATATGATGTCATCGGCGGCCATGCGGTCAAGACTGCACCTGTATGGATCCGGCACCTGTTTCTCTCTGCGGGGGGTGAAACGAATGGCACGCGGCATGACCTCTGTGTAGGTGGGCACCTCTTCCCAGCCAATAATGTCTAGGAAGTGTTGTAGTATCCAAGCCTGAAACAACAAAACACGGTTATTTTGAAGTACTATAAAAAAATATAAAAAAGTAGAAGAGTATAAGATTGTTACCACTAAAAGTGTACAGCTGTCTGCCACAATCATTGCCTTCCAGGGGCATCCCTCTCCCAGTTTGTAGTAATTATATGCTAGTACAATCGCTCCCCAGTTGTACTCATGGATACGTGCTATATCCGATAAGTACGTAAGGTATACGGCGTCTGTGTACGACGAGCTAGTGTCCACAAAGAGATGGGTGCCTATCAAATATAGGAAGTAGCACCTCAGCGCCCGCTCTCTGTGCGTAGCTTGCTCCAACTTGTCTCCCTCAGCCTGTGTGCCGCAGTGAGCTCCGCATTGTACTGTCTCTGAAGGAAGATAAACCCGACGCGGGCCCCCGAGTCCTCTCCACCTCCTTAAGGGCCTCATCAGGATCAGCTCAACAATCAGCATCTCCTGAGCTTCCTCGTTCGTCATCCTACCGTGACGAAAGAGGGTACCCCTAATAGGTAGATGAAGCAGGCATGCCACATCATCTAGGGTGATAGTAATCTCACCGTGAGGTAGATGGAAGGAGGAGGTCTCAGGATGCCATCTCCCCGCAAAGGTCGCAAGCATACCATTATGTATAGTATGGTAGCCGAGCGCACAGAGGTCCCTCAAGCCTAAAGCTGCCAGTACCTCCTGAAACCATGGCTGGTTAGGCTGCGCGAGATCCCTTATCTTCCTCCCATAATTGTAGAACCTCTAGGGATCCCTGCTCTGAAATTTTATAAAAAATTTAAACGGTAGTAATAATCAAGGTGAGAGCTGAAGAAAATAAATATGTAACTATCAAATAAAACTTACATCTCCATCCCATATACGTCTCGCAGCATGATCAGCATATCTAGTAAGCAGAGAGGCGTCTACGGGTCCACCGGGGTACTAAACAGGCTCTGGCACAGGCACTGGCCCCCGCACTGGATCATCCTCGTGTACCTTCAGAGGCGGCTCGACAGAAGAAGACTGCCCCGACGAAGTCTGCGTGAGGGTGGTGACAACTCTAACGTAGAAGTACCCCCAGGATCGTCCCGAGGTCTCCGTGATGGAGTAGTATACGTAGATGGAGTGGGCCTGACTGATGCAGGTGAACAAATGGGCCCGGATAGAGCGGGTCATGGAGTGGGCCTGGTTGATGCAGGTGAAGGAATGGGCCCGGCTGAAGCGCGTGTGTCAGATGTAGAAGGTGGGTCAGGTACAACCGCAACTCCATCGGTCACCTGAGATACTGTACACAACGTCCGTTCTTGCCGAACAGATGCGTATTGTGCTGTCCTACCATGGATGTCTTTGTCCGGACTGTGAGTCATGATGACTGCATTATGATACAAAAATGATAGAGTTAGAAACTGCGTATTTATAAATAAACATTAAAATAAAAACAAGAAAATACTCTTCCGTAGATGTATATACGGAAGCACCATGTTTTAAGAAACCCTGGGTGCTTCCTTAGATGGATCTACGAAAGTACCTTTGTTTCAAAAACATTGGGTGTTTCCGTAGATGGATCTACAGAAGTGCCCTAACGCACAGCTCTTCCGTAGATCTATCTACGGAAGCTACTGAAAGTAGAGAACTCAACAATGGTGTCTTCTCCACTATTCAATCATCCAAAAACACAATTTTTTTGTCTTGATCATCCTTTTTAAACCTAAAACATTACCTACATTGTCTATAAACACTATTTCTAAACCTATCCAATCAATTATACACCTAAATATCGAATTCTAATTCGATTTCACAACTACTCTAAAATAACTCGAAATATCGAAAACTTACCGATTAAATAGATATTTGAAGTTGATGGAATGCGTTGGAAGTTGATGTTGATAATGTCGGTCGAACTCGAGCGAAAGAAATGCACTGTAGGAGATGTTTGTTTTTTGGGGTTGAGAGAGAGTTTGTGTTTGAAGAAGAGAAAGCTGAAGAATGAGGAGGGGAGGGGTCTGGCGCGAAGTATAACATCAAACTCTTCCGTAGATGGATCCACAGAATGTTTCCGTAGGTGCATCTACGGAACAAAGTAAATTTAAATAAAAAAAGGGTGCTTCCAGAGATCCATTTACAGAAGTACGAGGACAAATTTGTCAATTCAATGGTGCGACTAAATGCTATGGGGTGGGGTGAAAATTTTTCTAAATAAATACTTGTAAAAATTTATATTAAAGGTTGATAATAAATACTTGTAAAAATATAATAAATAGTAGTAAGAAATTTGTGTTGTCGCACTGGTCTGACAGCTCCCCGTACATTCTTTTTTCAAACCTAAAATATATGATAAGGATTGAACCCAAGATCCTTCCATTCAAAAAGTACTCTCTTTCCACTACACCAAACATTTATTTTTGTTATAGCATTTCAACAATAGTATATATTGCATATATGCCTTAGTATTTAGTAATAGTTAAAACTTCAACTACTTAACGATTAGTTAGTTTATTAAAGATTAAATAATTAATAAATATATTTGACACTTTAAATAATTTATGTATGGTTGAAATATTAAATTAAATAGTTTAAATAATTAATAAACATATTAATTAATAGTATAAATAAATAAATTCTTAATAGTTGAAATATTAAATAGTTAAAATATGTAACAAAATAATTATTTGATAAAATAAATAGTTCAAATATTAATAGTTCAAATAATAAATAGTTAAAATAATATAAAATAATTATTAAATACGTACTAAAATTTTTAATAATTAAGAGTTAAAATATTAAATATTTAATTAAAACTTAATAGTTGAAATATTAATAAATGATTAAATATTGATATTTGTAATATTTAAAATTGGAAATATTAAATAGTTAAAATATTTAATAGACTTAATATTTAATAAATTAAATAGTTGAAATATTACATAAATTATTTAATATATAAATTATTAACTATTAAAGAGTTGAAATATTAAATAGTTTATATATTTAATAAATTATTCAATTTAAACTATCGATCGCAGTTGCGGGGATCGAACCGTGGTTCTCCCTACCAAGTCCAGCGCCAATCACCACTGGACCAACTAACGATGGGTCAATTTAAACTATTTAGTTTATTAACGTTTCAACTATCATCTATTAAAATAAATTAGACTAATAGTTGAAATAGTTGAAAGCAATTATTTATTAATTGCATATTTAATAATTTATGTAATATATAAACTATTTATTAGATTAATAGTTGAAATAGTCAAAATAAACTAAATAATATTTAATGGTAGAAATATTAAATAATTGAAATATTAGTTAAATTAAAATTAAAATATATTATAAAATAATTATTAAATAGTAGAAAATAATATTAAATAAAATTTAGTTTATTAAATAATATTCAAATATTTAGTTTATTAAAGTATGTTAACTATTAATGATTAAATTATTTATTAAGTATTAAATAATTATTTTATATTATTTTAACTATTTTATATTTAAACTGTTATATTTCAAGTATTTATCATGTATTATTGTTGAATATTGAACTACATATGATAAGCATATATATTATATTTAAACTCTTAATAATATTTTAATATCGAAGTACATATGTATATATTATTATTGCAATTATGTAAACAGGAGGAAAACTTTGCTTAATGGTTAGGTAGTATTATGTGAATGCAATTTTAACATTTAAGATCAAAAACAAAGGAAAAACAAAAAAGGTGCTTTTGTGGAATTCCGTATTTTAAAAAAATGGAAAATGAAAAAAAAAAGGTTGTCACGTCAGCACCACGCCAAAAAAAAGTGAGATATAAGGACTCAGACCTACAAAAAATGATTTATGAACTAAACGCTAAAATTCGCTAACTTACACGGGCCATAAGACTATTTAAGCAATTTTTTTATCATAATTATCTCGTGTTCTTTTATCAAAAACAAATATTTATAACAATTTTTTAGTATAAATGATAACATTTTATCATAAAAAACACTAACATTTTTTGATAAATTAATATTTTTATATAATTTATTATATTTTAATAATAGTTTTAGTTATAGCGTGCTGGAGGGTGTTGCATGGAGAATGAATCAGTTGGACTTGATCACAACAACTTAAGCCCATCAACAAATTTTAAGGAACCCTAAAAACATGTTGTCCGCCTCCCATTCTCTCTTCCATCGGTCAAACTCACTCTCTCAATACTCTCTCTCTTTCCACTCTGCTTTTCACACTAAACATACTAGTACTTTACCCCGTGCGATGCACGTGTTTAGGCGGGATATTGGTCTAAAATTGGAGCCTAAACATGTATCCTGTTTTAATATATTAAAGATATCTAGAAAAAAAACAACCAAGTATACTCTCTTTCACCCAGATACAACTATAATTCAAGCTAATTTGGATCATAACTACTTAAATCCTAACAACCATCCATGAATCAACCAACAATTATAAAATCTGAAAATCCTAAACTATTGATTCAAAACAAAATAATCATGGACATAAGAAATTGATTAGGGAAGCACATACATCAAGCTCAGAAACTCATAATGGAAGTTGCTGGTTTGAGCATTGTTGTGAATCGGTTCGAAAGATGTTGATGATTCGATTATTGTTGCTGCGTGTTTCCATCGATGCGATGCAGTTGCTTTGCAGGTTGTTTGTTATGGATGCGTTGATATCGATTGAATTTGTTATAGATGAAGTTGCGATGAACATGAATGCATCGAAGGTGGTGGATGCAGATTTGTTTTTGGTGTTGATTTTGGATTTTTGCGGAGTTTTACTACTTTTCTCCTCATTTTCAGTTTTTTCGTTTTCTCTATTTTTTTTTTTTGGCTTTTTAGAGGTGAATTATTCTGATGTCCCTCACAGCTTCTATCAAGCATGCCATTGTGGTTTTGAAGACCTGTTATAAAAAATCCATTAAATTGCATAAATACGTTAGAGCATGAGGATGCAGAGAGTGGAAGAGAAAAAGTTTCAGTTTTTGCTTGTTGAATGAGATATGTGATTGTTGAGTAAGAGAATCAAAGTATATAGAAAAATTCAAAAAAGTTATGGCTTTTCATTGTCCAACAAAAATTAATGGAGAGGACCAACTTCCTATGTTGTTATATTGGAACCGTGACTGGAATTGTAAATAGGAGGATATATGGTTGAACATTGTAAATAGGAGGATATAGGGTTGAACAATTGAAGCATGAAACAGTGGAAGGGTTTTGGAGTAGTGGAACATTAAACAATAAAACGGATAGGCTTAATTGCAACTTTGGTCCCTCTATTTTGTCTTTTTCTCGATTTTAGTCCCCTCATTTTTAAAACCACGATTTTGGTCCCCCTTTTAAATTTTCTATTGAAAAAGATACAGGAATAGGGACTAATTTTGCAGAAAAAGGCATAATAGGGGGATGAAAATTGCACAGAAAACTTAAAAAGGGGACTAAAATAGTGATTTTTAAAATAGAGGGATCAAAATTAAGAAAAAGACAAAATAGAGGGACTAAAGTTGCAATTAAGCCATAAATAAAATAATCAAATAAATAAAATATGTGACAAAATTTGTAGTGATGACAAATCAACAACATTTAATGCCAAAGCAATGTGGTGAGAGTAGTGTTCAAAAAATACTAAGTTGCGGTTGGAATTAGTTAAAATTGATTTTGGATTAGTGGGGTTAAACTATGTTTTTTCAGGTACTTTAATTTTTATAGATGTATATTAGATTAGATTGTTTAAATAAGTTATACGAGAATAATATAATAAATATTTATTTAAATAAGTTATACGAGAATGTGATGATTTAATAATAACCATTAGATTTAAATTAAAGGTTGTAATTAAAATATATTTTTAAAATTTAATTAGTGATTTCTCTTTTCTCTTAAAAGTGTCTGATTTTTTGAATTTTTAACATATGATTCACTCAAAGTTACAGTTTAATTTTAACTTTTCTTTTTAAATCTAACGGTTCTTATTTATTCTCACATTCTCATTCTCACTAGATATACAAATATTAACCGTTAAGTTTAATTTGCGATTGAGATTTAAAAAATTTAATTAAGGAATACCTTAACATTTTCCTTTGGAAAGATTTTTTTTATTTTCTATAAGCAAATTGATTACTTCTACATGTATTGCTTAACACATCACCCACCGTCTCCAAAACCGAACACGTTAAACAAATAATTATAAGAAACTATTTGTTCTTCACATCTTCAATTGCATCTTGATAGTTACATTGCAAATCATACCTACTACCACTGAAATCCCAATTCTCCATTAATTCAACTTTGGTTTTCATTGGTTAATCGATATGTTTGACGGTAATGTTAAGAAGAAATCACTAGATATGAATAAATTCATTGCAAATCCAGTTTTAGAAATCAAATCGATTATAAAATCTCGACAATGCTTATTTTGAAAAAAAAATTGTTCACTAAATCGGAATTTGTCACCAGGTGCGATAATGAAAATGTGTTTTACCTCGGAGGAATTTCAATCGGTGCTTCAAGTTATCAATTTGAAACTTGTTCAGTTGTCACAAAATAACACTACTGAGAGGTACCGAGTCGTACTATCTGATGGCGAGTTTTACGAACAAGAAATGCTTGCTACCTAGAAGAATGATATTGTTCATTCTAGAAGGTTGCAGAAACGTTCCATTGTTAAGCTTATTTAGTTTGTTACCAAAGATGTTCAGCGTCACAAGATTATTATCATTGTTGACCTTGATGTTCTAATGGACATATGTTCAGTGTTAATGTTAGACCAGATGCGGTTGTGCCATCCATGGGAAAATCTGGCAGAGTAGATGATTTCAAGGGGAAATCTGTTGGGACCATTACCACCAACCAATTAATTGTAAAACCTGATTTTCTAGAGGCTACTACACTGAGATAATGGTTTGAAAATGAAGGTAGGAATCTCCCAAGTCAATATATTTCCAGAGATTCATCTTTTGGTAAAAGTGGTGTGGGACTCTTAACAGATCTATGCAACAACATTGAGTTTACCATGATCACTTGAAGAACCTAATTATGCCCTCCAAGTGTTTGATCAAATGTCGAAGTGCCTTGGTCGTCGAAGTCGACATCACTATGGGGCCAAAGTGTTGAAACATTAGTCTTATGTCTCTCTGTATCTGAGCTGTGTTGTTTACTGATTTACTAATTTTATAGTTCATTCATTGATTTATGTTGGCTTATACTACATTTACCTCTCAAATTTTGGCCCTTAGTGGTATTCAATGTCGATGCATAAAACAAACTAAACAAGTGAAACAAGCTCCTCGACAAGGTAATTTTTTCTATTGTGTACACGGTTAAATTTTCAACTCTTAACAAGTTAAAGAAGTTGTAGAAAACTGGTTTTGTGACATTACTTTGGATCCTATTGAATATAAGGAATGAAAGGGTATGTGAAAGTTCAATGTCGATGCAACAGTGTTTGAAGAATACAATTATGGAGCGCTTGTGCGGTGTGTGAAGAACACAGTTTTGGAGCGCACATATGACATGTGTAAGCGAAATAGAAGGCAATTTAGACAACTCAATTTATACTAATCACCAAACTATTGATTACATTCCACCTTGTATAGAAACCATTGTTTTTAATGAAATGACTAACTTTGTTTTAGGGACTAGTTCACATTTTCTTTACGGCAACATGAAACTGATATGCTATGATTGCTTTAAGGACTAGTCCAATTTTTTTTTTACTTCAACATGAAACTGATATGCTATGATTGCTTTAGGGTATAGTCTAAATTTTCTTTACTGCAACATAAAATAAAAAAGAAATATTTTCAAACAAGAAATCAAACAGAACATTTAAATTGTCTTTACTGCAACATAGAACAAGAAAAGAAATATTTCCAAACTAGAAATCAAACAAAACAATAAATTTAAACTTACATAAAACTAATATATGTTCTAAAGTGAACAATTTATCAAATAAACTAAAATAGACACTTATAAATTAAAAATTCTAGTGGATGGCAACAAATAAACAATCCTGCCAAATCCAACAACAAAATTGCAATCTCAACTTTTAATTAAGCAAGTTTATCTTTCAATCCCTACAAATAAAAAATATGAGTTTGTTAATTTAAAATAAAATGTGAATAATATAAATCTAAGTAAATGAGAATGATATATTTTTTACCAAGACTAATGAGATGATTTCGCATGACAATTACGAGTGTCATGATATGCATATTGGCCACATGCTTTACATAGTCTGGATCTTTTTTGTTGTTGTTCAAAAGCCTACTATTTTCCTCCTTTAATTTGTTTACCACTGTTGCACCCCAAAATTTGCCCATCTAAATTTCACTTCTAATTAACTTGAGCTTCCCATTCATATGCATCTTTCCATTAGGTCATTAACATATCATACATCATTTAATCAATAACATGGACATGGGATCAAGGATCTTGTCATCCTCTCAATTACTTATTGATGGCAATACAAGGTAGCTTGAATGGGAGATTTAATTTAGGCCTTCATTGAGAATTAAAATGGGAATGTACAAGTCACTCAAGGCTTTTATTGATCTTATCCATCAAAGTCCACCGAAATCCAAAAACAGCTCATGCTCATCCAATGGAATAGTTCTACAAGATCAAAAAACTCTTCATTTAATTCCAATTCAACATACGGTCATCATTCAAAAAGAAAACTTGAGTTCATAATTCATTATGTGTGTTACTAGGAAGCTTAAGTTGATAGTTCATTCAAGATCTAATCATTCACAATACATTATTAAGTTTCATCCAAAGTCACTCTCAAAGTGGTGCATTACATAATGAAGACACTAGAATTCCAAACCTCTACAAAATCTATGGTGCAACTTCAAGTGTCATTCGCATTAAAAAGAGAAAAGAGAAAGTGTCTATTACATTCATTTACAAGTTCTCAACATGGATTTCCAAGGCAATAAGGTGTTACAGAAAAGTATCCGTTACATGAAGAATAAATAAAGCAAAGTATTGTTGCCTCAGAACAGTAAAAAACCAGAAGTCTTCATTGGGTGGTGAATCTCATGTGTTCCCTTTAAATTCATGTTGTCCCTGCACTTCAAAAAAAAACAGAACCGGTCCCTTTCTTTTCAAATAATCCACCAGCCTGCTGCACCACATTCAAATTCAATCCATTCACAAGGCAATGCTATCAGCAAGCAAAACCAGTTCAGTCTACACCATACAAGCCTTGCACTCTCACAAGTATAAACCTGCATCCACAATACAACAGTGACATCAATTTATTTTCACTCAACATTTAACTAACCAAAACAGTTTCTTTTCTAACCATGACAGAACTTTGTAACACATAACCAATTCCCTACTAATTCTTTAACCCACAAACAGTCCCTAACCAATTGCCAATACCTATTCTTCTCATAACTACCTAACTGCCCAAAACAGAATTCCCAACAGCTTTTAACCAATTCATAACAACCTGTTAACAGATTTTTAACCGAATTCTAACCACTTGTAACCACCTAACTGAACCAGTTGCAATCATAACCACCTATCCTAACAGAATTCTAACGGAATCATAACAGAAAAGTTGAGAAGAGATTCACCTCTATATAATCAAGTCTTCACCTTCATTCAAGCCTCTCCACCATTTTTTCACACACGCCATTCCCTCCATTTTCTCACCACAATCTCTTCAATCCTTCTCCACATTTCTCTCCAACCTTCATCTTCTTCACCAGCTTCAATCCCTCTCCACATTCACCTCAGCATCTTCATCCCTTCAGAATCTTCAACCTTTCTTCTCTTCCATTCATCCTCAACGAACTCAATCCTCCATAACTCTGATTCATTCAGTCTTCATCCATCTTCAACGTTATCATCATCGATCAATCTTCGCTGCAGCAATTCAACATCACCTTCATCCAAGAACCGCTCATCACCACTTCATCACAATCTCGGCACCTCTCATCGCGTCACCTTCATCAATACGCTTGACCTCGCAGCAATGACAAGGCTTTAGAAAATTCTCAGAAAACCGAGTCAGAAGAAGAAGAGAGGGAGCACTCGACTCGCAACTCGGAGAAGAAGAGAGAGAGCGCCGGAGTTTTGACCGGAGAAAGCAACAACGCCGCCGCCGTGTTCGTCGTGTGAAGGTTGCGATTCCCTAACCCTAATTCCCAAATCAATTGCATCTCTTTTATTTCTTTCATGTTAATTAAATTGCTTTTTGAATGCTGATAACAATGAAATGGATCAAAAAATCTGAACAATCTTGGGCCCTGGTATACGTATTGCTATCACACACCTCCCACTGAGGGCCACGGCGCCATTTTTGGCCAACAAAAGCTCTGAAACAAAAACGCCCTTTGGGGCCTGCTGAGACTTGGGCCTGCGCCCTATTGCTATTCACCCCATGGTATTCAGCATGCACCCCCTTCAATTCATATCATTTTAGAATTTAATTCTTAATTAGTTCTTTTGCTATTTTCTTTTTAGTAATTAAACTAATTTTTTCCACTAATTCTTAGGTTCTAAACTCAATTTTCTTATAAAAAATAATCACTAAAAAAATATTAGTTTAGGCTTGTATTTTAATTCTTTTGCTTGATTAGAATTCTTGTTCTTTGTCATATAAAAATCAATAAAAATAATAGTTCTTTAATTCACTTTTGGTACTATATTTTGCATCATTTGCTTCCATGTTTTGTACCATATTTCAAGTCATTCTTTTAGTCATTTTTGCACTAATTTTGTATCATTGTTTACTTGTATTTTTTACTTATAATTTTGATCTTTGCTTGTGCTTGTAATTTCGTTCATTTAATTCCTAACTTTAGGTAGAAACCATGATAACATTAGGATCTAGAAATTCCCTTTTAAAGCACATTAGGCTAGTTATTCATCTTAGGCTAGTTTTGTTTATTTTCCTTTTCAACTTTAAAACATTAATAAAGGACGACGCGAATCATGCTAATGCTTTTTTTAGTGTGAAAGAAATGATTGGGGTGTAGGCCCCGATGTATGTTCTTTCCCACTTAGCGGAAGAGAAATGATTGAGGCGTAGGCCTCGGTGTATTTCTTAACCGTTATTTAGAGAAACGATTGTGGCGTAGGCCTCGATGTGCATTCTCTAATTATTCAAAAAAATTGTATTTCATTTAGAGAAACGGTTGTGGCGTAGGCCTCGATGTGCATTCTCTAAATATACAAAAACTCTCTTTTATGGCATGATTCAAGTCACGAATTAATTTCCCTTAAAAGACACTTAACCAAAAATATTTCAAAATATCTAATAAAGGCTTAGACCTAAACAAAGTAAGGAAGTGGTGCGAAGCCTTGTAGTGGGTTTTCGTCCATCATGGAATTACACCTAAAAGACACAAACCAATTTTCATCTTCTCTCTCTTGCCTCCGAGGCATTCTTTCTCTTGCCTTCAGGGCATTCTTTCTCCTTAAGAGCACGTTACTTCCGCTCCATTCCCAGCTTAAGACTCCAGAGGTCGAGCAGCGGAGTGCGAATGTGACTGTTCATCTAAAAAACACGAAAACAAACAAAAACTAAAGAGCCGAACTACGGCGCTCTGATTCCTGAAAAGGATACGTAGGCATTGGGTCGCGGGGCCTAAGCGAGCACAACTATTTATAAACCTTATTTTCCCCGTGTTTCTTCTTTCATTTGCATGCATTCCCTTAGTAATTAAGCTTTAGATTTATACACCCTTAGAATAGAACAAACATAAGTGGATCCTGTGGAGTACCACAGACGTGAGGAGTGCTAATACCTTCCCCTCGCGTAACCGACTTCTTACCCGATCTTTGGTCGCAAGACCTTCTCTTATCCTTATTCCGGGTTTTCTGATATTCCTTTCCCTCTTTGGGATAAATATATTGGTGGCGACTCTGTTCATTTTCGCGAGCGTGCGACTGCTGGCGACTCTGCTGGGGATGTGATAGACCTGTGCTGGTCCATTCTTAGCAAGTCGATCCTAGCTTGCGTTTGTTTTCTTCTCTTTGCGTGTTTACTTATTGATTTATTGCTTTATTGCTTTATTTCTTTATTGCTTTATTGCTTTATTTTCTTTATGCATCGCATTTTATTTTCCTATACTATGATTATTATTTTGCTGTCTGTTGGGATGGGATGTTACTGATTTGAGGTAAAAGGCCCAATACCCAGGCCAGAGTTGACACATAGGATACCTAGGATAGAGTGGATAGTCATGACGCCGATGAGATGTCAGGTCTTGTCTAGTGCGATCATGAGACCCACGCCCAGTCGAGGTTCAAATGGGGTATCATCGTTGGCATGTAGATGCAACAATGGTGGTATCTCAGGAGAACTGATAACGCTGGTTGCCATATTGACCTACCCTGACCTAGACTACACCCGTGAGTGGGGAGGGAATCATTTTCTTTACAGGTACAGGTACATGTTCTGTTGGTGACTATTGGCTCTCCTGATACTCAAAAGGTCGCCGGACCTTTGATCCTGGAACATTTGACTTATACAGAAGCTATACATCAGTTATCTATCAGAATCAACGTCGAACCTCTGAATCTGGAGGATTCGACCTTATTTGACTTATGCAAAGGTTATCTATCAGAATCAACGTCGAACCTCTGAATCTGGAGGGATCGACCATCTTTGACTCATGCACGAGCTATTTATCCAGAAAGCAATGTTGAACCTCTGAATCTGGAGGGTTCGACCATATCTTATGACCATGAAAAGCTGTTATCCAAGAGGCCTTGATCCTGATTTATGATACATTTGCATCTTCATTAACATTTTTGCATTCATGCATGTGCATCCATGATTACCAAGACTCTTACACTCTCCCTCTCCATCAGATCCATCAAGACGATTCCTCCAAACCGATGTCTGACAAAACAACAGACGAAGAATCATGGGGAATTACAAATAAGATCAAGCTACTATCAGAGAACCATGCCTCCTCATAGGGGCACCTTCTGCCATTGGATCCTAAAAACTTTGTGTTTGTCAAATAACATTTCACTTGCATCATAACAAGGCCAATCTTGCCATTGTTTAGATTTCTCAAGCACTTTCATTTGTATTACTTTTGTTGTTATCAAGTACTTCTCATTGTAAGAAACTCACTGTTTGAATAAATAAAAAGAATGCAATATACATGTTTTTCTCAAATCATTCCATTTGTGTCATTATGTTCATTGATACTTCACTCATTTGTCTTAAGTAACTAAAAAAGGAGAATGATGAAAATCAAAAACACATGAACTACTAATTGTATGCTTTTGGAACAAAGATCCTGCTGACGATGTACAGGCATTGTTTCAATTCCTAAACACCGGAGTTATAAGGGAGTGAAACCTTTGTCAACCCCTTTGAGCCTAAGGAGTGGTAGTTTCTTTTCAAAAAAATACAAAACCCTCAATCTTAACCAGGGGCAGGGTAGTCTTCAGTTAGTGCGACCGAGCGCTCAATTTTGAGATATTCCATCAGAGGATCAATCATATCTCACAACAAAAGAAGAAGAGCACTATCCACAATGGATATCTCTCATTCACTAAGAAGAAGGCAGTCACAACTTTTTCATCAAGTCAATCACAAAAGTCATACAACTTGTTCCCGAACAAGACAAAAAGAGAATGAAAAGAAAATTATGAATAAAAAAAAAAAGAGAAACAGTAGCCCGCTAAGTCAAAAAGAAAAGAAAGGAAAAGCTTTGAAGCAATTGACTTAGGCAAAAATTAGGGCATATCCCGCTGGACAACAAAAACCAAAATCAAAAGAAACTTTCTGTCCAGGCAAAAGTTAGGGAAAGCAAAAGGCAAAGCACAAGAAAGAAATCCTCCAAGGGACAAGTTGTTGTGACCATCAACAAAAGCATCAAAGGGTGGCTGCCACCTCCATCGAAGCCATAAAGGATCCTCATCCATCACAATCCTTCCTGAAAGGCGAACACTCGTGTCAAACTAGCTGAACGTAGGACTGGAGAACATCACGAAGAAGGGGTGGGTTAAGTAGAACTTGAGCCTTTATCCTTTGTTTTTTAAACCGTGAACCCGGCCACGTTACAACCCTTAAAAGTCCTAATTGAAGCAGGGTCCGTTCCGAAAGCATACAAACTGTAAAATCATGTCAAAACTGACTCCTAATGTTGCTGTGTCACTTGTGTTAGTATCAGTACAACATTTTGACAAATAAAACTTTTCTTTTGAGATTAACATGTGCATTGCATTCTCATTATCTTTTTCAAAACAGAATTGTCTCTAAATCTGAAAGTAAGTACTTGATACCAAGGAAAGCTCAAACATTGAAATTCCGTCGAGTATTCTTACAAGGGCAAAGGTTGATCATCCGCTGAGCAAAATACCTGAAGCATCCATTTGGTGGAAGATTTCCTTTCAATATGGGGCATTCATTCTATGATCTACACTGGGGCAGATCATTGCACATCTCCATGATTCAAGCATATCAAAGTTCTATCTCAAGAGATCATACACGTTGGGGCAAGCTAGTAACAATTCATCTCTTCATCTTCAATCAAGTGTCAGATATTGAGGCAAGTGTCGAGGAGTCAAGCCAAACACCTCACCTTCACAAATCCTATCCTTCAAGCAATGACCTTTCCACAAGGGCATTCTCCATCCGTCCTTCATATCTTGGAAACAATCATTCCATTCATAGTCATACACACATCATGCATATCATTGCATTTTCATTATCATTTCTCCTGCATGATCCAATCATCAACAAATCAGGGGCATCCACCCCACCTCGATTCTCAAACAGAGTTTTAGAACTCCACTTAATCTACTCCATACAAAGCAGAAACCCTGAACATCCAATCAGTACACTGCATATAGCAATCGTTGCATAGCATCTCCAGAAGTGCACAAATAAATCAAACATTTGCATGTGAAGCATAAGCCAAGTTACTCATCAGATGAGGTCCCTACAAGCAATCAATTGATATTCCACTGGATCACTCAGAGTTACCATTGTGGTGCCATCCCCCAAAGTCAATCATATTCATCTTTCTTCAACCCAGAGTTGATGTTTTTGAGTTCAACCCAGAGTTGATTTTCCCTCCATATTTTAACCCCGAGTTAATTATCTCTTCCCACTCAACCCAGAGTTGACGATTATCCCTTGTCTTTTCCCACTCAACCCAGAGTTGATGGTTATCCTTTATCCCTTTCCCTCTCAACCCAGAGTTGATGGTTGTCCCTTATTCAATCCAGAATTGATTCCTTTCCCTCTCAACCCAAAGTTGATGGTTGTCCCTTGTTCAATCCAGAATTGACTCCTCCTTTCCCGCTCAACCCAGAGTTGACGGTTATCTCTTGTTTTTCCCGCTCAACCTAGAGTTGACGCTTATCTTTTATTCAACCCAGAGTTGATTCCTTGTCTTTTCCCACTCAACCCAGGGTTGACGGTCATCCTTTATTCTTTTCTCACTCAACCCAGAGTTGACGCTTATCTTTTATTCAACCCAGAGTTGATTCCTTGTCTTTTCCCACTCAACCCAGGGTTGATGGTCATCCTTTATTCTTTTCCCACTCAACCCAGATTCAACCCAGAGTTGATAGGTTATTCCTAAATTGATCATCTTTCCTCTTTCAACCCAGAGTTGAATTACCTTCTCTCAACCCAGAGTTGACGTCTACCATTGTCTTCAACCCAGAGTTGATTTCCCTTTATCCTTCAACCCAGAGTTGATGTTATTAATTTCTCTTAACCCAGAGTTGATCTTCTTTCTTTCTTCGACCCAGAGTTGACCTCCCTTTATTCTTCGACCCAAAGTTGACCCACTTTTCTTTTTCAACCCAGAGTTGATGTTTATTTCGTTTCTAACCCAGAGTTAACTTGCTCAACCCAGAGTTGATGCATTCTTCCCCAGTGGAGTTGACACCATTTCTTCCCTAGTGGATCATACCTCATGAGGCAAATTTTCAGGTTCACTTGGTATTTAATCTTCTTCTACCTTGAATGTTCGAAAGGCTAGCGCCAATCTCACTTTCAGGTTTAAGACGATTAAATAGGGGCAGCTGTTGCACCCCAAAATTTGCCCATCTAAATTTCACTTCTAATTAACTTGAGCTTCCCATTCATATGCATCTTTCCATTAGGTCATTAACATATCATACATCATTTAATCAATAACATGGACATGGGATCAAGGATCTTGTCATCCTCTCAATTACTTATTGATGGCAATACAAGGTAGCTTGAATGGGAGATTTAATTTAGGCCTTCATTGAGAATTAAAATGGGAATGTACAAGTCACTCAAGGCTTTTATTGATCTTATCCATCAAAGTCCACCGAAATCCAAAAACAGCTCATGCTCATCCAATGGAATAGTTCTACAAGATCAAAAAACTCTTCATTTAATTCCAATTCAACATACGGTCATCATTCAAAAAGAAAACTTGAGTTCATAATTCATTCTGTGTGTTACTAGGAAGCTTAAGTTGATAGTTCATTCAAGATCTAATCATTCACAATACATTATTAAGTTTCATCCAAAGTCACTCTCAAAGTGGTGCATTACATAATGAAGACACTAGAATTCCAAACCTCTACAAAATCTATGGTGCAACTTCAAGTGTCATTCGCATTAAAAAGAGAAAAGAGAAAGTGTCTATTACATTCATTTACAAGTTCTCAACATGGATTTCCAAGGCAATAAGGTGTTACAGAAAAGTATCCGTTACATGAAGAATAAATAAAGCAAAGTATTGCTGCCTCAGAACAGTAAAAAACCAGAAGTCTTCATTGGGTGGTGAATCTCATGTGTTCCCTTTAAATTCATGTTGTCCCTGCACTTCAAAAAAAAACAGAACCGGTCCCTTTCTTTTCAAATAATCCACCAGCCTGCTGCACCACATTCAAATTCAATCCATTCACAAGGCAATGCTATCAGCAAGCAAAACCAGTTCAGTCTACACCATACAAGCCTTGCACTCTCACAAGTATAAACCTGCATCCACAATACAACAGTGACATCAATTTATTTTCACTCAACATTTAACTAACCAAAACAGTTTCTTTTCTAACCATGACAGAACTTTGTAACACATAACCAATTCCCTACTAATTCTTTAACCCACAAACAGTCCCTAACCAATTGCCAATACCTATTCTTCTCATAACTACCTAACTGCCCAAAACAGAATTCCCAACAGCTTTTAACCAATTCATAACAACCTGTTAACAGATTTTTAACCGAATTCTAACCACTTGTAACCACCTAACTGAACCAGTTGCAATCATAACCACCTATCCTAACAGAATTCTAACGGAATCATAACAGAAAAGTTGAGAAGAGATTCACCTCTATATAATCAAGTCTTCACCTTCATTCAAGCCTCTCCACCATTTTTTCACACACGCCATTCCCTCCATTTTCTCACCACAATCTCTTCAATCCTTCTCCACATTTCTCTCCAACCTTCATCTTCTTCACCAGCTTCAATCCCTCTCCACATTCACCTCAGCATCTTCATCCCTTCAGAATCTTCAACCTTTCTTCTCTTCCATTCATCCTCAACGAACTCAATCCTCCATAACTCTGATTCATTCAGTCTTCATCCATCTTCAACGTTATCATCATCGATCAATCTTCGCTGCAGCAATTCAACATCACCTTCATCCAAGAACCGCTCATCACCACTTCATCACAATCTCGGCACCTCTCATCGCGTCACCTTCATCAATACGCTTGACCTCGCAGCAATGACAAGGCTTTAGAAAATTCTCAGAAAACCGAGTCAGAAGAAGAAGAGAGGGAGCACTCGACTCGCAACTCGGAGAAGAAGAGAGAGAGCGCCGGAGTTTTGACCGGAGAAAGCAACAACGCCGCCGCCGTGTTCGTCGTGTGAAGGTTGCGATTCCCTAACCCTAATTCCCAAATCAATTGCATCTCTTTTATTTCTTTCATGTTAATTAAATTGCTTTTTGAATGCTGATAACAATGAAATGGATCAAAAAATCTGAACAATCTTGGGCCCTGGTATACGTATTGCTATCACACACCTCCCACTGAGGGCCACGGCGCCATTTTTGGCCAACAAAAGCTCTGAAACAAAAACGCCCTTTGGGGCCTGCTGAGACTTGGGCCTGCGCCCTATTGCTATTCACCCCATGGTATTCAGCATGCACCCCCTTCAATTCATATCATTTTAGAATTTAATTCTTAATTAGTTCTTTTGCTATTTTCTTTTTAGTAATTAAACTAATTTTTTCCACTAATTCTTAGGTTCTAAACTCAATTTTCTTATAAAAAATAATCACTAAAAAAATATTATTTTAGGCTTGTATTTTAATTCTTTTGCTTGATTAGAATTCTTGTTCTTTGTCATATAAAAATCAATAAAAATAATAGTCCTTTAATTCACTTTTGGTACTATATTTTGCATCATTTGCTTCCATGTTTTGTACCATATTTCAAGTCATTTTTGCACTAATTTTGTATCATTGTTTACTTGTAATTTTTACTTATAATTTTGATCTTTGCTTGTGCTTGTAATTTCGTTCATTTAATTCCTAACTTTAGGTAGAAACCATGATAACATTAGGATCTAGAAATTCCCTTTTAAAGCACATTAGGCTAGTTATTCATCTTAGGCTAGTTTTGTTTATTTTCCTTTTCAACTTTAAAACATTAATAAAGGACGACGCAAATCATGCTAATGCTTTTTTTAGTGTGAAAGAAATGATTGGGGTGTAGGCCCCGATGTATGTTCTTTCCCACTTAGCGGAAGAGAAATGATTGAGGCGTAGGCCTCGGTGTATTTCTTAACCGTTATTTAGAGAAACGATTGTGGCGTAGGCCTCGATGTGCATTCTCTAATTATTCAAAAAAATTGTATTTCATTTAGAGAAACGGTTGTGGCGTAGGCCTCGATGTGCATTCTCTAAATATACAAAAACTCTCTTTTATGGCATGATTCAAGTCACAAATTAATTTCCCTTAAAAGACACTTAACCAAAAACATTTCAAAATATCTAATAAAGGCTTAGACCTAAACAAAGTAAGGAAGTGGTGCGAAGCCTTGTAGTGGGTTTTCGTCCATCATGGAATTACACCTAAAAGACACAAACCAATTTTCATCTTCTCTCTCTTGCCTCCGAGGCATTCTTTCTCTTGCCTTCAGGGCATTCTTTCTCCTTAAGAGCACGTTACTTCCGCTCCATTCCCAGCTTAAGACTCCAGAGGTCGAGCAGCGGAGTGCGAATGTGACTGTTCATCTAAAAAACACGAAAACAAACAAAAACTAAAGAGCCGAACTACGGCGCTCTGATTCCTGAAAAGGATACGTAGGCATTGGGTCGCGGGGCCTAAGCGAGCACAACTATTTATAAACCTTATTTTCCCCGTGTTTCTTCTTTCATTTGCATGCATTCCCTTAGTAATTAAGCTTTAGATTTATACACCCTTAGAATAGAACAAACATAAGTGGATCCTGTGGAGTACCACAGACGTGAGGAGTGCTAATACCTTCCCCTCGCGTAACCGACTTCTTACCCGATCTTTGGTCGCAAGACCTTCTCTTATCCTTATTCCGGGTTTTCTGATATTCCTTTCCCTCTTTGGGATAAATATATTGGTGGCGACTCTGTTCACATTTTCGCGAGCGTGCGACAACCACATCCTTTTGTATTTGAAATTTGTGATGGATGAGTTTTAACTTCTTTAGAAAGATCAAAACCAATAAAATACTCTAGGCCTTTTGTTTTGGTTGGTAAAGAATCATCTTCAAATTCAAATAATTGTTTTTTAATGTTAGCGAATCCATTTATTATAAGAAGCAACTTCTCCCTGCATTGCCCAACCATATGCATGCACATATATAAATGGCCACATGCCTCTGAAATGAGTTGTCTCTCATTTTTTGGTTCGGGCAACGCTTCTAAGTCCTTTCCATCAACATTAAAAATAGACTTGTTGGTTGCTATTTTGGTCCACCTATTCATAATGTACTTTCTCGATATTTTATTTAAACTTTTTCCTCTTAAAACACAGAGTACGTGTCTACATGGTATGCTTTGGGATTGAAACATATTGCACGAATAAGTCGAGTTATGATCAAAAACATTATAAACCACCTCGTTTACTTTACCATTTGTTTCACTATCATCAATTATGTGTAATATATCCAGACCATCTTTTTGATTTATATTTTCTACTCCACAGTATATACATCCATTCATAATTCATTTTGAAATATATAAAAGTTTTCACGAGTGTAAATATTCCTACCATGCCTCTCTAAACCATGATTTAATTTTAGTATTGGAAAAGAATGGAGTGAAGTATTATCAACAAATAACTCTTTATGCCTTTGAGCTTCTATAGAAGACTCAAATATGATCCAAAATTCTACCAAGCCAATAGTAGGATTTAAAAAGTTACCATCGAAGGAATTTTCACTTTTTGATCTCGAGGTTGTTCTCAATATGTCAGACAAAATATATCTATGAAGTAAGCTGAAATCCACATATTTCAAATATTATACATGTGTGAAAGTCGTACTTTATTTTGCAATCCAAACTCAACCATAACGGATTTCCATGATGCTTCAAACTTTTCAGAAGTATCTGCTCCCCAAACGCATGACTTAAACTTATCATTGAACTCATCATTGGAATTAAAGGAAACACCCACCTTTAAAAAAAAAATCATGATATGCCACTTACAAATATATGTGCAGAAGAATCAAAGACCTTCTCAATTATAATTTTCATGGCAGAGTTTTGATCTGTTATGATAAGATTTGGTTTATTTCCTCTCATAGCTTCCAAAAAAATTTCAAATAACCAAACGAATGAATCATATTTCTCATTTGCTAAGAAGGCATCTCCAAAACTAACAAATTGTCGATGATGGTTCACACCAGTAAATGGTGCAAATATCATGGAATATTTATTTGTTTCATATGTAGTGTCGGACAACATCACATCTCCAAATAAGAAGTAATTTTTTCGACAAATTTCGTCTGCTCAAAAAACATGTTTCAGTCGATCTTCAACATCAACCTCGTATGCAAAATAAAACAACGGTTTTTCTTCTTGCTTCCTTTTAAAGTTATCAACAAAGACATACACATCTAAATATTTAATTAAGGTCTTTAAATCTCTAAACGAATTTTATAGATCTCTAAATGTGCACCCAATATTTTCATAACCACCTAGTTGTTCCTTCAACAAATAATATGTTTTAGAAGGACCATTATTTGCTCTACTATTTGCAAACATTATACTCTTGTGAATATTATTCACTTTTCTTGCCAATCTAAAAAGTTGTCTCTTTTTAGGTGAGGCAAGTGTATATGTATGACTCTCTTGAAATTAAGTTGGCTCATATTTTCCTCCTTCTAACAACTTGAAAGAAACTTTTGCATCACATCGTTCTCTAGTAAGACTCCTCCTCTTGACTTTAGCTCCAAATTCACCAATTTCTTTCTCTTTTGATACATTTGTTTTGTAACCCTCTTTTTCGCAAACGAAATACTTCCAACGTTTGACACAATTTTTTTTAAAAATTTTTCAGATGAATAACGCACACTAAAACTAACACTATGTGCCTATTTTTTGTAAAAAAATTCACCATCTTCGAGTGAATAAAAAATTTGTCAAGCCTTAGGCTTGATTTCTTCATCACAATATATAACCTCTTGATTTGTGTACAAGAAAAAAAGAAAAAAAAAAGAAAATTGAAATCAAGCTTGTTAGAACAAGAATTGTTCTGATCAAATTATCTTAGTTTTGATGATAACAATGTATATGAATTTTGCTTAAGATAATGTGGTACTCTAATCCAATGCAATTTCCTTTTCAGGAAATATATAAAGAGTATGCACAAATCAGCGCTCAGAAGCTTTGACTCTGAAGGTTCAACATGCAACATCAGAACATGGTCTGGCAAGACATCAGAAGATGATCAAGCAGAATCAGAACATGGTCTATGGAAGCATCAGAAGGACTGGAGTTCAGAAGCAGAAGCACTGAAGTAATGGTATCACGCTCAGAAGCACTTCAAGGTCAGAAGATCAGAAGATGCTTATGCACCAAGCTGTTTGTACTCTGATGATATTCAAACGTTGTATCTACAAAAGATCAATCAGAATCAAGTACAAGATGGCAGGCTACGCTGACTGACAAAAGGAACGTTAGAAGCTATTAACGGCAACGTCAGTAGTCACAGCAAAAGCAAGGCTCGAGGTAGTTGACAAAAGTGTGAAACATTAAATGCAATGCTGTACGGAATACGCAAAGCATTAAATGCTCCCAACGGTCATCTTCTCATGCGCCTATAAAATGAAGTTCTGAAGAGAAGCAAAGGTTAACGAAACTGCATACAACTCTTAACAAAAACTTTGCTGAAACGCTGTTCATTTTGAAAGCTCTCAAACTTCATCTTCAACCTCACTTATTGCTGTTGTAATAATATAGTGAGAGTAAGCTTTAAACTGTAAGAGAAACATCACAGTTGTGATTATCGCTTTTAAGAAGCATTGTAATACTCTTAGAATTTGTTTACATTAAGTTGTAAAGGACTAGAGTGATCAGTTAGATCAGAATACTCTAGAAAAGTCTTAGAGGGTATCTAAGCAGATTGTTCCTAGAGTGATCAGGTTGTGATCAGAAGACTCTAGAAGACTTAGCAGTGTCTAAGTGGAAAACCATTGTAATCTCGTGTGATTAATGGATTAAATCCTCAGTTGAGGTAAATCACCTGATAAGGGTGGACTGGAGTAGTTTAGTTAACAACGAACCAGGATAAAAATAATTGTGCAAGTTGTTTTTATTTTACAAGTTTTGATACTACACTTATTCAAACCCCCCCTTTTTAAGTGTTTTTCTATCCTTCAATTGGCATCAGAGCGCCGGTTCTAAGGTGCAAGCACTTAACCGTGTTTAGAAAAGATTCAGGAAGAGAAAAACGCTTCAGTAAAAGATGGCTGGTGAAATTCCAACAAACACATCTACATCTACATCTGGCTCTGCTGAGCAATACAATGGAAATGGTAACAATGGTTATACTAGACCACTAGTGTTTGATGGTGAAAACTTTGAATACTGGAAAGATAAACTTGAAAGTTACTTTCTTGGTCTAGATGCTGATCTATGGGATCTTCTGTTGGATGGTTACACACATCCAGTTAAAGCTAGTGGTGTGAGGCTCACAAGAAAAGAAATGACTGATGAGCAAAAGAAGGAATTCAAAAATCATCACAAGTGCAGGACTGTTTTGCTGAATGCTATCTCTCATGCTGAGTATGAGAAGATATCTAACAGGGAAACTGCCCATGACATATATGAGTCTTTGAAAATGACTCATGAGGGAAATGTTCAAGTCAAGGAAACCAAAGCTCTTGCGCTAATCCAGAAGTATGAAGCCTTCAAGATAGAGGATGATGAAAACATTGAAAAGATGTTTTCAAGATTTCAAACTCTAACTGCTGGATTAAGAGTTCTGGACAAAGGCTACACCGAGGCTGATCATGTGAAGAAGATCATCAGAAGCTTGCCCAGAAGATGGGGCCCAGTGGTGACTGCATTCAAGATAGCAAAGAATCTGAATGAAGTCTCTTTGGAAGAGCTGATCAGCGCCCTGAGGAGTCATGAGATTGAGCTTGACGCCAATGAACCTCAGAAGAAAGGTAAGTCTGTTACATTAAAATCTAATTATAAAAAATGCATTAACGCTTTTCAGGCTGAAGAAGTAGATTCTGAAGAATCAGAATCAGAAGAAAAAGAAGATGAACTGTCCATGATTTCCAGAAGAGTTAACCAACTCTGGAAAAGCAAGCAGAGGAAGTTCAAGAGCTTCAGAAGCTCAAAGAAGCCTGAAAGAGGAGAATCTTCTAGAGGCAGAAGATTTGACAAGAAGAAGGTCATGTGCTACGAATGCAATGAGCCTGGACACTACAAGAATGAGTGCCGAAAACTTCAGAAGGAAAATTCCAAGAAGAAGTTTCATAAGAAGAAAGGTCTTATGGCAACATGGGATGAGTCAGAAGATGAATCAGACTCTGAAGATGAGCAGGCAAACATTGCACTGATGGCCACTATCAATGATGGATCAGAATCTACGTCAGAATCAGATTCTGAAGAGGTATTTTCTGAACTAACTAGAGATGAGTTAGTTTCCAGTTTAACAGAGCTTCTTGAACTAAAAGCTCATCTTAGTATCAAATACAAAAAGCTGAAAAAGCAATTTGAATTTGAAACTAAGAAGCTTGAGTTGGAAAATTCTGAATTAAAAGAAAAAGTTTTAAAATTATCCAACAACATTGGATCTTCTTCTGATTCAGAAAAGTCCACTCCTAGTCTAAACCATATTCTGAAAGAATATGATTTAAGCTTCAGGAAGTTCCTATCTAGAAGTATTGGCAGAAGTCAGCTAGCTTCTATGATATATGCTGTTTCTGGAAACAAGAGAGTTGGCATTGGTTTTGAGGGTGAAACCCCATACAAACTTGAACCTGTAGATGATATGAAAATCACATACAATCCATTGTATGATCAGTTCAAGTATGGCCACTCACATGATATTAGGCACACATCACATGCTCAAAGCTTTCACATAACACACACCAAGAAGCATGTGACACAACCTAAGAAATATCATGGAACTCAGAATAAGAATTATCATGCTGTTCCTCCTATTGCTTATAATGCCAAACCCAAGTTCAATCAGAACTTGAGGAAAACTAACAAGAAAGGACCCAAGAAAATGTGGGTACCTAAGGAAAAGATTATTCCTATTGCAAATATCCTTGGCTGCAAAGAAGACAAAGCACAACATGTCATGGTACCTGGACTCTGGATGCTCGCGACACATGACAGGAAGAAGGTCTATGTTCCAAGACCTGGTGCTTAAATCTGGTGGAGAAGTCAAGTTTGGAGGAGATCAGAAGGGCAAGATAATTGGCTCTGGAACTATAAAGTCTGGTAACTCTCCTTCCATAACTAATGTACTTCTTGTAGAAGGATTAACACATAACTTATTGTCCATAAGTCAATTAAGTGACAATGGTTATGATATAATCTTCAACCAAAAGTCTTGCAAGGCTGTAAGTCAGAAGGATGGCTCAATCCTATTTACAGGCAAGAGGAAGAACAACATTTATAAGACAGATCTTCAAGATCTCAAGAATCAGAAGATAACTTGTCTTATGTCTGTTTCTGAAGAGCAGTGGGTCTGGCATAGAAGATTAGGACATGCTAGTTTGAGAAAGATTTCTCAGATTAACAAACTAAATCTTGTCAGAGGACTCCCTAATCTGAAATATAAATCAGATGCTCTTTGTGAAGCATGTCAGAAGAGCAAGTTCTCCAAACCTGCATTCAAGTCTAAGAATGTTGTGTCTACCTCAAGGCCGTTAGAACTCTTGCACATTGATCTGTTTGGTCCAGTCAAAACAGCATCTGTCAGAGGGAAGAAATATGGATTAGTCATCATTGATGATTATAGCCGCTGGACATGGGTAAAGTTCTTAAAACACAATGATGAGTCTCATTCAGTGTTCTTTGATTTCTGCACTCAGATCCAATCTGAGAAAGAGTGCAAAATCATAAAGGTTAGAAGTGATCATGGTGGTGAATTTGAGAACAAATTCTTTGAGGAGTTCTTCAAAGAAAATGGCATTGCCCATGATTTCTCTTGTCCTAGAACTCCACAGCAAAATGGAGTTGTAGAGCGAAAGAATAGGACTCTACAAGAAATGGCCAGAACCATGATCAATGAAACCAATATGGCTAAGCATTTATGGGCAGAAGCAATAAACACTGCATGTTACATTCAAAATAGAATCTCTATCAGACCTATTCTAAATAAGACTCCTTATGAATTGTGGAAGAACAGAAAGCCCAACATTTCATATTTCCATCCTTTTGGATGTGTATGTTTTATTCTGAATACTAAAGATCATCTTGGTAAGTTTGATTCTAAAGCACAAAAGTGTTTCCTTCTTGGATATTCTGAACGCTCAAAAGGCTACAGAGTATACAATACTGAAACATTGGTTGTAGAAGAATCAATCAATATCAGGTTTGATGATAAGCTTGGTCTTGAAAAGCCAAAGCAGTTTGAGAATTTTGCAGATTTTGATATTGATATATCAGAAGCAGTAGAACCAAGAAGCAAAGCATCAGAAGCAGAACTTCTCAGAAGTAAAGAATCTGAAGATCAAGTTGCAGCTTCTTTGGAGAATCTAAGCATTTCTGAAGAACCAACTGTCAGAAGATCTTCCAGACTCACTTCTGCTCATTCAGAAGATGTCATTCTTGGAAAGAAGAATGATCCTATCAGAACAAGAGCATTCCTTAAGAACAATGCAGAATGTCAATTAGGTCTTGTGTCTTTGATCGAGCCAACTTCTGTTGATCAAGCTCTAGAAGATCCAGACTGGATAATTGCTATGCAAGAAGAACTTAATCAGTTTACAAGGAATGATGTATGGGATCTTGTTTCTAGACCAAAAGGATTCAATATCATTGGTACAAAATGGGTCTTCAGAAACAAGCTGAGTGAGAAAGGAGAAGTGGTAAGAAACAAAGCCAGACTAGTTGCTCAGGGTTACAGTCAGCAAGAAGGGATTGACTATACAGAAACCTTTGCACTAGTGGCCAGGTTAGAATCTATTCGTCTGTTAATTTCTTTTGCCACTCAACATAACATCACTCTTTATCAGATGGATGTTAAGAGTGCCTTCTTAAATGGTTATATAGATGAAGAAGTCTATGTCCACAAACCTCCTGGTTTTGAAGACTCCATGTCTCCAAATCATGTTTTTAAATTAAAGAAATCATTGTACGGATTGAAACAAGCTCCTAGAGCTTGGTATGAACGTTTAAGTTCTTTCCTTCTGGAAAATGGTTTCACTAGAGGAAAAGTGGACACTACTCTCTTTTGTAAAACCTTTAAAAAGGATATTTTAATATGTCAAATATATGTAGATGATATTATCTTTGGAACATCTAATGCTACACTTGGAAAGGAGTTTGCTGAGTCTATGCAGGCTGAGTTTGAGATGAGCATGATGGGAGAACTCAAGTACTTCCTTGGGATACAAATCAATCAAACATCAGAAGGAGCATATGTTCATCAAACCAAGTATGTGAAAGAACTTCTGAAGAAGTTTAATCTTTCTGACTGCAAAGAAGCAAAAACTCCCATGCATCCAACGTGCATTCTAGGTAAGGATAAGGTAAGTAAGAAGGTAGATCAGAAGTTATACAGAGGTATGATTGGATCTCTGTTATATTTGACTGCTTCTAGACCTGACATACTATTCAGTGTTTGTTTGTGTGCTAGATTCCAATCAGACCCTAGAGAATCTCACTTAACTGCTGTTAAGAGAATTCTGAGGTATCTGAAAGGTACTACTAATGTTGGTTTAGTCTACAGAAAATCTAAAGAATACAACTTAGTAGGATTTTGTGATGCTGACTATGCTGGGGATAGAATTGAAAGAAAGAGTACTTCTGGAAGTTGTCAATTTCTTGGAAGTCATCTGATCTCCTGGTACAGCAAGAAGCAAGCTACCATTGCTCTCTCAACAACAGAAGCAGAATATGTTGCTGCTGCTGGTTGTAGCACACAAATGCTCTGGATGAAGAGTCAGCTAGAAGATTATCAGATATATGAGAGTAACATTCCTATCTTCTGTGATAATACTTCTGCTATATGTTTATCTAAAAATCCTATATTACATTCAAAAGCTAAACATATTGAGATCAAACATCATTTCATAAGGGACTATGTTCAGAAGGGTGTTCTATCTTTAAACTTTGTGGATACAGACCATCAATGGGCTGATATCTTTACAAAACCCCTGGCTGAAGATAGATTTAAATTCATTCTGAAAAATATTAGTATGGATTTATGTCCAGAATGAGAAGATGAGAAGATCTTACGTATGGTTATATTCTGAAATATGATTGGATTAGTCTTTTACAAGAAGTTCTGATTTTAATCAATTAGAAGTAATGATCCTGTTATTACTAACGTTTCATTGTCTAAGTTGATTCAGAGTCTCTTTAAAAGTAAAACAGCTGTAACTGGCTTTCCAGATGGTAAACACGTGTTCACTATTTTTGGACAAGCATGCGTGCAGTTGAGGTGATGCCGCCCTAGGTAACTGTGCTAATCACTTCATTTGTCATAAGTCTCTCTCCTCATGTCACGTAACATTAAATGTCATTCATCATTTCAGTTTATTTCTTTTTCATTTTATATTCTTCAAACGTTTCATTTCCCTCTTTTTATTTCTCTCTCTCTTTGCATTCATTGTCATCTTTGTTTGCTCCCTCTCTCATTATCTGCATTTCGCATAAACCCTAGTTTATTCATCTTCAACCTAGCATTCACCATGAATCCGTCTTCAAGTTCCTCTCAACAAGCATTCAACAGACAAGAGGTTACTCCACTGAAAACTTGCTCCATTCCTCCATCAAAAATGGAAGTTTTGTGTAAATCTCCTGTGGACGTTGATGATTTGGGTGCTTATGGTTTCAAACCAGATGCGAAGACGAAGGCTCAAGGGTGGTCGATCTATTTGAATAGAACGGTTGGAAGGGTTGATTGGTTCCAGGTTGAGAAACAAATCTCGGGGATCGCCGACATTGATTTCAAGACGGATCTCACAAGAGACTCAAGATTCCAAGAAGTCTCAAGTCAGATCTCTTCTGTGATGCTGTTATCAACATTTATCCAAAGGAAGAAGACTTTCTTGAGATATTGGATGAAGTTAAGCATCATGTACTTGACTTCTATGTTAAGGGAAAGCCCCGTTTGAGACATTAGCTCTCTTCCTGTGAACTGTTTTCAGTTCCTCCTTGTATTCATGTATTCTCTTCCCGTAGAGCTTCTTGTCTGAACAGGCATGCAGAGTCTCAAGCTTTCATGGCTAGGCAAATTGAGAACAACAATGGGATTCATGATATGTTAGCTAAGATTATGTCTAAGCTAGGGTTGTAGTCCTTGAGTCCTTGTAGTTTTCTTTACTTGCAGCATATTTTTATCTGCATACCTCTTTTTGTAATTATGTTTGTTTGATCAATGAAAAGTTCTTCTGTTTGTCGTTTTCTGCATCTGAATCTTTTATATTCTTTTTGATGTTATGACAAAAAGGGGGAGAAAATGTGATAAATGATCTGATTTATTTTATCAGTTACTGGGTGAAAGTCCCCACATTTCTAACAAGAACTTGTAAGTTCTGTGTTGTTTAAGTGTTTTGCAGGATTGAAGACATCTTTCAAAGCTCAACACTAGAAGCAAAACCATGGGGAAACGCAATTCTGTAAAAAGGAATAAGCTCATGGAAACTGAAGCAAGCTGAGTGCTATGAAGCTTCAGAATCAGAAGCAAGAAGGAAGGATGTTATGATATTCTAATGATGGAATATGCACTAACTTTTTCTCTGTCCTTATATGCTCAGATATATTTGTTTAAGCTTTACTATATATATATGATCTGATGCATTCTGTATGTTCTGATACATATTTTATGCTCTGATATATATATGTGTTATGCTCTGATTCATTCATGCTCTGACTTTTGTCTTATAGTTTGTTCTGTAACATTTCAGAATGTAGAAGATGCTCTGATGATGCTCTGGTACATTCAACAATGTTCTGATACAATCTAGCATGAAATGATTCAAGAAGAAATTCAAGCTCTGAAGCTGTCCTCTAGAAGCAAGAAGCAGAAGCTGTGAATATTCTGAAGATCTAAGCATGTGTGATCGTCTCAACTGAAATAGAAGATACTCAGGGAAGTTCTTTATGCAAAATTTCTTCCAGTATTTATTTCAGGGGGAGATTATTTATCTCAGGGGGAGATTGTTAATCTCAGGGGGAGACATATTCACACATTATATTTATATGCTGTTGCTATAAATGTGTAATTGTCTTTTGCCGTCTGTTATTCTGATTGCAAATTCATATCATTTATATATGTTTTTGTCATCATCAAAAAGGGGGAGATTGTTAGAACAAGAATTGTTCTGATCAAATTATCTTAGTTTTGATGATAACAATGTATATGAATTTTGCTTAAGATAATGTGGTACTCTAATCCAATGCAATTTCCTTTTCAGGAAATATATAAAGAGTATGCACAAATCAGCGCTCAGAAGCTTTGACTCTGAAGGTTCAACATGCAACATCAGAACATGGTCTGGCAAGACATCAGAAGGTGGTCAAGCAGAATCAGAACATGGTCTATGGAAGCATCAGAAGGACTGGAGTTCAGAAGCAGAAGCACTGAAGTAATGGTATCACGCTCAGAAGCACTTCAAGGTCAGAAGATCAGAAGATGCTTATGCACCAAGCTGTTTGTACTCTGATGATATTCAAACGTTGTATCTACAAAAGATCAATCAGAATCAAGTACAAGATGGCAGGCTACGCTGACTGACAAAAGGAACGTTAGAAGCTATTAACGGCAATGTCAGTAGTCACAGCAAAAGCAAGGCTCGAGGTAGTTGACAAAAGTGTGAAACATTAAATGCAATGCTGTACGAAATACGCAAAGCATTAAATGCTCCCAACGGTCATCTTCTCATGCGCCTATAAAATGAAGTTCTGAAGAGAAGCAAAGGTTAACGAAACTGCATACAACTCTTAACAAAAACTTTGCTGAAACGCTGTTCATTTTGAAAGCTCTCAAACTTCATCTTCAACCTCACTTATTGCTGTTGTAATAATATAGTGAGAGTAAGCTTTAAACTGTAAGAGAAACATCACAGTTGTGATTATCGCTTTTAAGAAGCATTGTAATACTCTTAGAATTTGTTTACATTAAGTTGTAAAGGACTAGAGTGATCAGTTAGATCAGAATACTCTAGAAAAGTCTTAGAGGGTATCTAAGCAGATTGTTCCTAGAGTGATCAGGTTGTGATCAGAAGACTCTAGAAGACTTAGCAGTGTCTAAGTGGAAAACCATTGTAATCTCGTGTGATTAGTGGATTAAATCCTCAGTTGAGGTAAATCACCTGATAAGGGTGGACTGGAGTAGTTTAGTTAACAACGAACCAGGATAAAAATAATTGTGCAAGTTGTTTTTATTTTACAAGTTTTGATACTACACTTATTCAAACCTCCCCTTTCTAAGTGTTTTTCTATCCTTCAAAGCTCGTTTATGTAAAGATAACATAACTATAATTACCTCAATTGATTCATGTATATTAGCACCTTGTGTAGTATTAAGTGTTAGTTCATCATCTTTGTTCGACTCTAAACTTTAATTAAAAGAATATAAAATACATGTATTATAATTTATAATTTAAATGAAACATGAAACAAATAATAACTTAAAGATATATTTAAGAAGATAAATAATACAGGTATTATAATTTATAATTTAAATAAAATATGAAACAAATACTAACTTAAAGATAAAATAAAACACAAAACTCAAACATAAAATTGATATAAAACTTTAAATCTCATAATCCTTTCTTACCTGGTAATTGGAATTATAGTCATTGTGAAGAGGGCGGAAATTTGATAACGTATATTGTAAAGTAGCTATAGGAAAATAAAGAAGAAAATGTGAGTAATATAATAGTACATAAGTAAGCGAGTATATAAAGAAAGCAATAGAAAGGATAACATGAATACCTTTGTGACAATGAAAAATATACTATCCTTGAGATATATGACAACAATTTATTAAGGTTTAAGACATATGGCAGCAATTAATATATACTAGGTTAAAGGCAGAGTATTAACTATTGAGTGTAGTTTTAGAAAATATTTTTTTTCTTCTGATAAGCAAACGTTAAAGTGTTCCTTAATTAAAATTTTTAAATCTCAAATCATTAATTAAATATATCGGTTATATATATAGTGAGAATGGGTAAGTTATATGAGAACGAATCAAAATCATTAGATTTTAAAATAAATGGTGGAGATTATGTGTCATTCTTTTTTTCTCTATCCTCTATCATTTATTTTAATAATGGAGGAGAGGGAAAAAAAGAATGACACATAATCTCCACCATTTTTTTTCAAAATTTTTCATTCTCATAAATATTTATATTTGTTCCTCTTGTCTCTCATTATAAAATACTCTCACTTGATATGCTATATGTGTGTGTGTGTGTGTATATATATATATATATATATATATATATATATATATATATATATATATATATATATATATATATATATATATGACGTATCATATGAGAATGTCATTTTTATGTGAGAACATGAAAATAAATCTGAACCATTAGATTTTAAAATAAATGGGGGATATTATGTGACATTATTTTTTTCTTTCTCTTGTATTATTAAAATAAATGATGGAGGAGAGAGAAAAAAGAATAACACATAATCTCCTTTATGTGAAAAGATGAGAATAAATCTGAAACATTAGATTTTAAAATAAATGGTGGAGATTATGTGTCATTCTTTTTCTCTCTCTACTCCATCATTTATTTTAATAATGGAAGAAAGAGAAAAAAAGATTGACACATAATCTCATTTCTCTCTCTCCTCCCTCATTTATTTTAATAATGGAGGAAAGAGAAAAAAAGACTGACACATAATCTCCTGTTCTCATATAAAAATGTCATTCTCATATGATATATATATATATATATATATATATATATATATATATATATATATCACATAACAACAATAAATGTAGATTCAAATGCATAAGTCACATGTTAATGACATATGGCAATTACACTTAGAGCCTTATATGCTTTCAGTTTCATTTGCATCACACTTCTTAGAATTAAGATAAGAACCTTAATGTTTAACTTACAAAGAC